>NC_072440.2:69242121-69545151 GCF_028878055.3 Symphalangus syndactylus | reverse complement strand
ATTATAATTTGTATTTTCATTTTCCTGATGATCAGTGATGTTTAACAGAGGAGAAGGCGAAAGAAGAAAAAGGTTAAATAACAGAGGAGGTGAAGCAGGAATGCAAGACGCCCCCAGGATTTGAGATGGAAGACTTCAAGGGCAGGAGGTACAAGTCATGCATCTCAAATCAGAAAACCTGAAATCCGAAATGCTCCAAAATTCAAAATTTTGGAGCACTGACATGACACTCAATGGAAATGGTCACTGGAGCATTCTGGATTTTTTTCATTAGGTTTACTCAACTGCTAAGTATAATGCAAATATTCCAAAATTTGAAATCCAAAACTCTTCTGGTCTCAAGCATTTCAGATGAGGGATACTTGATATGTATTGCCCAGTTTAGAGGATGATGAGTTTTGCCTTAGTCACATTGAGGTTGAAGGGAAAGCTGGCCCTCCAAGCAGTCTCATTACTGGGCCTCAAGGCAGGGTGAGTGCTGAGGAGCCCAGCTTTGCCAGATGTGGCATCCCAAAGGGTGCCAAACACCTCTATTTAAAGCAGCAGAGATCTCAAGCATTTTGTTACAATCTGAAGTCTATTAGTGCCTGTGTCAGCCCTGCAGTCACTGGGGTGGAGGCCGCAGGACACAGTTAAGCATGTGCAAGAGGAGTGTAGGGATCTTGGAATAACTCTCTATCAGGGAGGCTAAAATTAGCTCATCTCCCTCCTCACCACTCCTCTTGCCCCAACTATAATTACTCACCTTTGCCCCTAGTTCCATTCCTGGGTTCTAAACACTCTTGCTTCAGGGGGGCCTTGGAAGGGTTTTCTTTCTAAAGCTTCCGGAATGGGGTAAGGGTAGAATGAGCTTCTCAGGGCCCAAGTTTTCCTCCACAAGGAAAACAAAACAAAACAAAAAACCTTTTATCGGAATTTTTCTGTTAATAAATGTGACATGTGCTTATTTAAAGAAAATAAAATCAAATAGCACAGCAAGGTATAAAGAAGAGGATAAAAGCAGTAGTCCCATGATGTAAAGATAATGTTTACATGTCAATGTGTTCCCTCTCATATTTTCAGTATGTAAACAAATCAACGCATGTATTTGTAAATAAAATAGAATTATACATATATGCCATTCTGTAACCTCTTTTAAACTGACTATATCCAAGGATCTTTGCATGCCAAAATATAAACTTTTAGACCTTTTTGTTGAGCATTTAGTATTTCACAGTTGTTGGGCATTTAGATTTTAAAAAATATATTACAAAGACTTCTGGGGAAAATGCCTCTATATCTTTTTGGATTTTCCTAACTTTTTATTAAAAGTCATTAGTAGGGAATTTACTTACTGAATCAAAGGCTTTGACCGTATAAAGGTATACTGTTCTCTCGGAATATGTGTATTAACTTCCATGTTTATCAATAATTTACTAGAAGGCCAGTTTCATCTACTTTAAGCAACATTACATTGATCTTTAATATTTTTTATCCTAAAAAAAATTTCCTGGTTTCCTCCATTTGTTCCTGGGTAATAATTGAGATTTAGCTGCTTTTTTTTTTTTTTTTTTCCGAGACAGGGTATTACTCTGTTGCCAAGGCTGGAGTACAGTGGAACAAATATAACTCACTACAAACTCGACCTTCCAGGCTCAAGCAACCCTCCCACCTCAGCCTCCCAAGTAGCTGGGACCACAGGTGTGTGCTACTTTTCCTGGCTAATTTTTGTATCTTTTATAGAGCATTTTCCCATGTTGCCCAGGCTGGTCTCAAACTCCTGGGCTCAAGCAGTCCTCCCACCATAGCCTCCCCAAATGCTGGGGTTACAGGTGTGAGCCACTGTGTCTGGCCTGATTTAGCACCATTTTTTTTTTTTTTTTGAGATGGAGTCTCACTCTGTCACCAAGGCTGGAGTGCAGTGGCATGATCTCAGCTCACTGCAAGCTCCGCCTCCTGGGTTCACACCATTCTCCTGCCTCAGCCTCTCAGGTAGCTGGGACTACAGGTGCCCACCACCACAGCTGGCTAAGTTTTTGTGTTTTTAGTAGAGATGGGGTTTCGCCATGTTAGCCAGCATGGTCTTGATCTCCTGACCTCGTGATCCGCCCACCTCAGCCTCCCAAAGTGCTGGGATTACAGGTGTGAGCCACCGCACCCAGCTGATTTAGCACCTTTTTAACCTATTTTTTCACAGGCCACTTCTTCTTTTGGGCAAGTTGCCTGTTTATATCTACTGCTTATTTTTAGATTAGGATATCCATCTTCATTGATTTATAATAACTATATATATATATGAGCTCCCCTTGTGTCTCCTGGGATGGATGCTCATTTTGGCTGGCACTGCACCACCCTGCTAGCGTGTCCTCTTGGACTGCAAAGCATGCAATGGTAAAAACTTCATTTCCTAGACTCCTTGCAGCTGGGAGCCTAACAATAGCAGATTCAGCCAACTGGAAGCACTTGCTGGACTCTGGGAGGCAGAACTGAGACCACAATCACCTCCCACCTCTTTGGCTGTTCCCTGCATGCAGACAAGTTCCTGAAGACCTAACTGCATGGGCTTGTGGTTTCTTCAGGGCCCTGCTCCAGTTTCTTAGGTACCAACGAGGATCTGAGGTGGCAGCAGCTTCCAGACTTTGCTTTCTGAATCCCAGCTATGGCAGAGGCCTCTTGAATTGACACGTTGGCCATCTGGGGGGGTCAATTCTGCAGGGCTCAGAAGCTTCCTGGAGGTCCCTTCTCCAGTCCTTTCGATGACATTCTCGAAACCTAAAGCCATGTCTCAAGCACCTTTCTGCATAAAATCCCTACAACACTTTCTGTTGCTTGTGCTGAGCCCTGATGGATTTTTCTGGTACTTCCCATGGCTTCTGAATCCTGTCACTTCTTTGTACTTTCCCAGGTCTTCTCACATCCCACTCCAGCCACTGAGTGATTCCCTCTTCTCTGTAAGGAGGCCTGAAGAGCCCTCAGCATTCTCTGAGGATTTATAGAATTCTTCACATCCAGATTTCTTTGCAAATGATATAGTGGAAACCAATGAGCTTGCCATCTGACTTGGGTTCATATCCTGAACCAGCCATTCCTGCTTAAACAAGTTGCTTAAACTCTCTGTGCCTCAGTTTGCTTATCTGTAAAAATTACACCACAGCAATGGCAATGCCTAATATAAGGACCTGTTTTCAGGGCCATGCACACCAAGGCAGGCAGCACGTGCTCAATACATACCTCCGTATAACTCATTCAGCCCCCTTTGCCTGTCTCAATGTGTCTCTAAGAAAGTTACTAAGCCCTCTGAGCCTCGGCTTCCTTCCTTAATACTAGGAACTTTAATACCTTTCTCACAGAACCACTGTGAGGACCAGAGGAAATCAGACAATTGGAAGTAAATTCCAGGTCTATATAAAAGGTATTATTTGGAGACCAGGTATTGTTTCAAAATTCCTTTTTAGCTAACAATAAAAATAAATAAATAAAAAGGCTGGCTGGCGCAGTGGCTCACACCTGTAATCCCAGCACTTTGGGAGGCCGAGACGGGCGGATCACGAGGTCAGGAGTTCGAAACCAGCCTGGCCAGCATGGTGAAATCCCGTCTCTACAAAAAAAAATACAAAAAATTAGCCGGGCACGGTGGCACGCGCCTGTAATCCCAGCTATTCAGGCAGCTGAGGCAGGAGAATTGCTTGAACCCGGGAGGCTGAGATTGCAGTGAGCCAAGGTCGCGCCACTGCACTCCAGCCTGGGCAACAGAGTGAGACTCCATCTCAAAAAAAAAAAAAAAAAGCCACCCTGTGCACAGTCATTGTCTTATACAACAAATACTTGCTCTGCACCTATTCTAGGCAGTGTGCTGGGAGCTGAGGATACAGAGCTTAATGAGATAGATGTGATCCTTAGTTTTGTAAGATAATGTGGGAACAGACAAAACTCAAAACCTACGTAAACACACACATGCTATTACAAATTGTGATGAGTGCTGTGAAGGAAACAGGAGACTCTAAGTAGTAAAAATCAGACGCTGGTACCAGCATGGGAGAGAGAGATGTATTTCAGATCCTTCATCTATTTTAAAGAGGTGGTCTAGGAATTCATTTCTGCTAAGTGGACATATAAACTGGATACCACAGCCACCCAGAGCCCCAGAATCACCTCCCACCCATCTCCCATTTCCAGTCTTCTGCTGTAGGTCTTAGCCAGGAAGAGGATGAAGAGTTCTTTGTCCCTGAGTTATCAGGGAGGCTTCATGAATGCCAGTTTGCTGAAGCCTGGAGATTATCTGGGGGAAGCTGCCTATTTCTGGGGTGGGCTAGGTGAATGAGTGAATTGTGAAAACTTAGAGAAGTGAATTTAAGAGAAAAAGAGAGGAGAAGCTTAGAGAATATGAGAATCAGGACCATAAAGAGAAGCTTGGGAGAAGAAGAAACCAGGAAATGGCCAGGAATTCTGATAGTCTAGAATCTATTTCTGGACCCTATAAAATTAAAAAGATGGGTCCTGCTTCCTCTGGATAGAATAGAAAGAATCTCAATCAGGGTCAGCTTGCCTGGGTTCTAGTCTCGCTTTCACTTGTATGACCAGGGGCCCAACACTCTGACCCTTCTTCATCTGCACTTCCTCCATTTGCATATGAGAATAATCGTGTTTGCTCTGCCCACCTCCCAGGACTTATCCATTCACTCCATTCCTCAACTACATATTGGGATTAATTGGATACCTGGCACTGCCCTAGGCACTGGGCTGTGGAGATGCATGAGACACAGTCTTTGCTGTCACGGAGCTCATGGAGCCCTGGAAGAGACTCACGTAGACAAAGACATTGCCAACATGGTAAGGAAAATGGTGAGGACACCACAGGAGCAGAGAAAGGAGCCTGTGTCAGTTGACACAGTAATAGGGGCCCAGGATATTGTCTCCTGGAGGAGTCAACCCTTCAGTAGAGTCTTAAAAATCAGTAGACTTTGGCAGTAAGTGGAGATTAGGAATTAAGGAACTCCAGTAAGAGAATACTTGTATAAGCACTTTGTAGGTGAGTGATTGTCCACGTGTGGGGAAGGAGCATTTTCACTCCAGAGTCTGGTGAGACCTGAGCAAACCCAACTGGTCCACACCTCCACATGCTGCATATGCTATTCCTTTGGACTAGAATGCCTTCCTCTATTTTGTCTGCTTGGAAAATACCTACTCATCCTTCCAGAGTTGGCTTCAACATCCCCTTCTTTGCAAAGAAAGCCTTCTTTGAACATGGCAGTGAGCTGGCCTGTTCCTTGCTGGGCTTCACTGTATCCCGTACATTCCTCTCTCATGGCCCTCAGTCCTTCAATGGTGCACATTTGTTTCACAACTTGGTTTTCCAACAAGCTGTGAGCTCATCAAGAGCACAGATGATGGTACCTTCTTTCTTGCAACATTATCACAGCCTATACTATGACAGTCAGATAGTGGACACTCAATAAGCATTGGTTCAACTGGATCGAGTCTTGTTCTAGGGTACACGAGATCCTGGGACCCTGTTACTGGCCTACTTGTGTGTCATTTATCCTCTGAAAGTCTTCACCTTGTAATACTTATGTCTTCTATGCAATAAACTGAGAGCAAGGGCCTGGTGAATCACTGCTAAGAAACAGAAATTGGAGGAAGGCTTCAGTCACCAAACTGTAGTCTAGAGAATAAAACGTCCTTCTCTTTTACATATTACAGAAAGAAGAAAACAGTCAAGGGTCCTAATTCTATTCCTACTACTGATTCTGTGACTTTGCACAGGCTGCTCTGATAAATGCTGTGGATTGGCTAGCCCAACAACTCAATCTTCTTCTCTTTTGTCTCTTTCTATTGCAGAGGGTGGAAATCCAGATATTCAATCTTGCCGGCCTCCCTTGTAACTAGTGCTAGTGACATGTGATCCAATTCTGGTCAATGAGGCCAACACAGAAATCTGCTAGGGACTTCTGGCAAAGTGTCTTAAAGGAGGAGGCCTGAGAGGAGAAGAGCCACCAGGCACAACCCTTTCCTCCTCAGCTGACATTGACATGATGCCTCCACCTGTGGCAGTCAAGTTGGGACAGCAAGATGGTTCATCTTATGTGTCAACTTGACTGGGCTACAGGTGTTTAAACATCTGATTAAATGTTATTCTGGGTATGACTGTAAGGGTGTTTCTCGATGAGATTTGCATTTGGATCTGCAGACTGAGTAACACAGGTTGCCTATGCCATTGTGGGTGGCCCTCATCAGATCTGCTGGAGGCCTGCATAGAATAAAAAGCTGAGTAAGGGAAAATTTGCTCTCCCTGCCTGTCTGTTGAAGTAGGAGTTGTGAGTAGGAGGATAATGCCAATATTTCAGGTTTCTAGAAATGTAAATGATCCATAGTATAAAACTCCGCCAACGTGTAAGAAGAGGCAGATGAAAAATACTGAAGCATCGTTAGCACGAAAATAGCGGACCATTCAGCCGTGGTTTACATCTCAGCTGATATGAGTGACTGAAAAAAAGGCAGTTGAAGTGTGTGATGTGTAGTGCATGGCTAAGAATAATCCTGTAATGATCTGAAGGATTAGGCAGGCACCAAGGAGTGAGCTGAAATTTCATCATATCAAAATGTTAGATAGTGTGGGAAGATCAGTGAATGAGTAATTAATAATTTTTATTAGCAGGTGTGTTGAAAACTAGGACATCAGTCTCCTCCTGACTCTGGACTTAGACTGGGACTCACATCATTGGCTCTCCTGGGTCTCCAGCCTGCCAACTGCAGATCCTGGAATTCTCAGATTCCATAATCCAGTGAGCCAATTCCTTATAGTAAATCTGTAGCTATACCTGCATGTACATCTATCTGTCTATTTATCTATCATCTACTATTGGTTCTGTTTCTCTGGAGAACTCAGACTAATACAGACAGTGTAGTATTGAGTATGATAACAAAATGCCAATAATCTAAGAATGGCAGGAAAGAATGGCAAAGAGTGCCCTGATCCTTGACGGCAAATCTCTCATTTCACCAAATCTGGAAACACCTAGACTCTTGCTATGTGAGAAAAAAAAAAATGTCTTTATTGCCTATGCCTCTGCATGTCAGGTTTTCTATTACTTGCAGCTAAAAGCATTCCTGACCCATGCAATTATCTCCCATCTCTAAGCCTTATTTCTTGGGTTACACAATGGCCTTAAATGAAACCGACAAACATTTCCAAGTGTCTCTTAGATGCACGGCTCTGAGTGAGGGGTTCAAAGGGAGCCAGCAGAGTACAGCTTAAGAGTAGGAACTCTGGGGCTAGGCTGCTCGGCTTAGAAGCCCAGGTTCACCATCCCAGACTGTTATTTAACCTCTCTGTGTATAACAAGGGTCATACTAGTACTATTAATATTAACAGGGTTGTTGGGAAGATTAAATTAGTTAATCCATGTAAGGCCCATAGAATAGTGCTAAGCACACAGAAAAATGCTCAATAAATGCTAATTATAGCTAAGAACTAGACATAGGTCAAGCCTTCTGGGAGTTTAGAGTCTAGCTTTTTGAGAAACATACACACACATATAAATATTATATTGAAACTATAAAGATAAATATGTATAATTGAAAACAGAATCATTTTACTTCTTAAATCTAAAGTAAATGTAGCCTGTAATCCCAGCACTTTGGGATGCTGAGGTGGGAGGATTGCTTGAGGTTAGGAGTTTGAGAGCAGCCTGGCCAACATGGTGAAACCCTGACTCTACTGAAAAAATACAAAAATTATCTGGGCATGGTGGCATGCATTGTAGTCCCAGCTACTCGGGAGGCTGAGGCAGGAGAATCACTTGAACCCACGGGGCAGAGGCTGCAGTGAGTTGCGGTCGCGCCACTGCACTCCAGCCTGGGCAACAGAGTGAGACTCTGTCTGAAAAAATAAAAATAAATAAGGTAAACTTAGCAGCACATTATCATAAGACATAAAGGTGAAAAACTTAACTTCCTCTAGAGAAGACTTAGATAAATAGGCAGATGATAAACTATAATAATACGTTAGTCAAAGAAAGTAGGCATTTTGAGGCTAGCCTCAGAATTTGAAATTAATTAGAACCAAATAAAACAGGAAAAGATAACATTTCATAGTATTTTATAGCTTTTAAAGCATTTTCATGAATTCTAACAACTTTGTGAAGAAAAGGTAAATGTGAAATTTTTCCCATATGTGATCTCGTTTTGGCTGTCACCTCGTTCGAAGATGTGTGTAATTCTCCTTTTACAGTTGAAAGGCCATGGGCTTATGGTGAGGCTTACTTGAGATGATACAAGTGAACACAGTCTCTAACTTTCCTTAAACAACTTCAAAAAATGCAAGACATTCACCAAGTGGTGGCTCAGAAGTCATGTATTCCCCAGTGATGCTTGGTAACCTATGCCCCTATCCCCACCCTGGTCTCCAGAAAAGGACTTTAACGTACGTCTCTCTCTCTCTGAGGCCTTGAGCTGTAGGAACTCTTACATAGAGGATTGTTTCTGGCTCCCTTTGAGTCTCTAAACTTACCGTCCCCTGGGGCCAATTAGGTTGTGAAGGACCTGCTCCTGACTCCACACCGGCCAGGCCACCTGCCCTACCGCTGAGCACCTGAGGCCTCTCTAGAATGTGAGTACCTGGACCTGGCGCCCATGGGTGTGAGATAAGAGTGCCCGCGGACCTGTTGTTTTCTTCTCGGAAGTCTCAGATTCCCGAAGCATGACTCTCCCTCTAATCTCCTGAGATCTAAGGCCCACACTTAGGGAGCCCCACGCATCCAAGGAGGTGCTTTAAGAGCTGGGCTCTTGGATGCTGCATGCAGCTCATCCCTGCCTGGGAACTGGGTCCTTGCCTTCCTGAAGCAGATTCTCAGTCATGACAATCACAGTTACACACAGAGGGGGTTCCCAGGATGCCCAATGGGCAGGCACTGTAAACCTGCTTCCTGGCCAGCCTCCCATCCTACAGAGAAGGCAGCCATGGAGTCAGACCTGGATTCAGAGGGTTAAGAACACAGGGTCTATAGCTAGATGATCTGGGTTCAGATCCTAACTCAGCCACTTATTAGCTTTATCATTTCAGGCAAGTTACTTTCATGATCTGTGACTCAGATTCCTTGTGGAAAATGAAGATCATAATAGCGCTTACCTCACAGAGTTGTTAAGATGATTTAAGTGAGTTAAAGAAAAAATGCCTGGCATGTAGTGAGCGCATGATGAATTTTAGCTATTTTATTTGTTTTGTGATTTTTGAGTAAGTCTTTTTTTTTATACATCTTTTTATTTTAGGGACAGGGTCTTGCTGTGTTACCCAGGCTAGAGTACAGTGGTGCGATCATAGCTTGCTGCAGCCTTGAACTCCTGGGCTCAAGCGATCCTCCCACCTCAGCCTCCCAAGTAGCTAGGACTACAGGCATGGGCCACCACACCCAGCTATTGTTTTTTGTTTGTTTGTTTGTTTTTGAGACAGAGTTTTGCTCTTGTTGTCCAGGCTGGAGTGCAATGGTGCAATCTTGGCTCACTGCAACCTCCACCTCCCGGCTTCAAGTGATTCTCCTGCCTCAGCTTCCAGAGTAGCTGAGATTACAGGTATGCATCACCACGTCCAGCTAATTTTTGTATTTTTAGTAGAGACGGGGTTTCACCATGTTGGTCAGGCTGGTCTCGAACTCCCAACCTCATGATCTGCCAGCCTTGGCCTCCCAAAGTGCTGGGATTACAGGCTGAGCCACTGCGCCTGGCTCCAGCTATTGTTTCTATTTTTTGTAGAGACGGGGTTTCACTATGTTGCCCAGGCTTAAGCAAGTCTTTAACGTATCTGAACCCCAGTTTCCTCGTCTATGTAAGGGGGATAATTACATGTGCCCAGAGTTCACTCTCCTTTCTCCCTTTGGTAATGACATCACACTTGTAGCTACTCATCTGTTGTCCACCTATCTGCATACATCTGCAGCAAGGCACTGTGCCCATTTACTTCCATCTCCCAAGGCTTAGTAGAGGGCTTGACATAAAGGTGCTCAGTAAATATTCATGAAAGGAAGAAATGGCACTGTTGTCAGGATTGAATGAAACAAAGATAGCCAGTCTGATAGAAAAAATAGTGAAATCCCTATATACATATATGCATGTGTGTGCCTGTCTTGGGGAGGGAGGAATTTGGACCATTGAGAAATGGGCTGGTGTCCTAACTTAGTCCTTATGACCTGTGTGACTGTAGGCAAGTAGCTGCCCTCTCTGAGTTTCAGTGTCCTCAGCAATAAAATGAGATGGTGGGCTGGGCGTGGTGGCTCACGCCTGTAATCCCAACACTTTGGGAGGCCAAGGCGGGTGGATCACGAGGTCAGGAGACCGAGACCATCCTAGCCAACATGGTGAAACCCCATCTGTACTAAAAATACAAAAAATTAGCTGGGCGTGGTGGCGTGTGCCTGTAATCCCAGCTACTCGGGAGGCCGAGGCAGGAGTATCGCTTGAACCAGGAAGTCGGAGGTTGCTGTGAGCTGAGATTGCGCCACTGCACTCCAGCTTGGTGACAGAGTGAGACTCCGTCTCAAAAACAAAACAAAACAAAACAAAAAAACCCACAACAACAAAAAAAATGAGATGGTGGATTGACCTGATTAGGAAGATTAACCAGGGTAAGTTATGGTCACCATCAAGTACTGTGCCTGAATCCTAGCAGATGGTTCACAAACGGCAGCTCCCTTCTTCACTTTTCTGATGCCTATGGACTGAACCAGTGCACAACGAAAATGGCAATAATGAACACATATTGAGCACTTACTGTACACAGGGCACTGTGCTAATAACTTTGCTTATATTATCTACAGTGCAGTGGTTTTGAAATGGGGTTTAGGAGAAGAAATCCTTTTGCAAGCAAGAATGAGACTGGGGAACAGAGACATTAATCATGTGAGACTTTCATACAACTGAGAAAAGGTTAACTGTTCCCACCAAAGAAGGAGCGTGTGTGCAGGGAATGAGGGGTTGGTCCATGATGGAGGTTATGGGCCCACCAGTGGCCTCTATATGGCTTTATCTAGAGCATTTCTGAGTTCATCCACTTAAAATTTAATTAGGAAAAAGGGTTATTATGCTTAAAATTAAATTAGCTTAGAAGGTTTGGAAACACCACATATAATAAGGCCTGGAGTTATAATGCTGGGTTCTTGTCCTGGCCCTGAAACTCACTAGCCAGAAACCTTGAACAAGTCAATTTCCCTCTTTTGAGCCTTCGTTCTTTTACAGTTAAAATGAGGAGGTCAGATGGTATACTTCTGAGGCCTTCATTAGCTAAAATATTCTGAGAGAGTGTGACCTTCTAGTACTGTCTCCCATGGAACTGTCCTGGTGAAACCCAGAGATCAGCTCATGAAGGTGGACTTGAGGCGAGAGCTGAAATGAAACTGGGCTTCAGTTGCCACTCAGCCCAGCACCATCTTTTCAGATCCTTGTTCTGAAGCGGCAGATCCTCTTCATCTTTTCAGCCCTGAAGGAATCCCTTACATCCAGGTCACTGCAAAGTTCCAGGCAAATTTCCTGACAAACTTCTGTTCATTTTTTAAAACCCATTGTAAATGTTATGGTCATTTGTTCATTCAATAAAGATTTATTGAGTAAATACTCTAAGCCAGGTGTTCTTCTAAGGGATTTGGCAGTGAACAACAAACAACAACAAAAATCCATGTCTTCTATATTTTAACAGAGACATCCTTTTTTGACCAACTAGCCTTTTGCACAGACTTTCATAGTTGTACTGTTCTAAGTGACATGTCAGCTTCCCTATTAGACTGTAGGCTCTATGAGGCCAAGAGCTGTATATACTCCTCACTTCATCCCCAGTTCCCCAGTGGAATACCTGGCAGACTGCCTGTATTTATTTTCCTGAGGATTTAAAGACCTGGACATGTGTACTATGGTCATTATCACGCCATCCTAGCCAGGAAACTGACATTTATTTAGCATTTTTTTCTGGGAAGACTTAGTGCCTAGTACTTTCCTACTTATATTCTAAGATGGCACACTTAATTATTTGATCAATATCTGCCCCTTGTCCATCAGACTATAAGCTACATGACGGCAGAGAAAATATTTGGTTTACTGGTGTAGCAACAGCATCCAATAGATGTATCTAGCACACAGGTAGCACTCATAAATGTTTGCTGAATGAATGGGTGTTAGGACATGGAGAGGAAAATGTGGTGATGCAAAATTATTCAATCTGCAGTCTTTAATGCTGATCAGTCTAGCTGGGTACTGAGAGCACACAGATGGCATATGCTTAAGAGCTTATGAATAGGAGTTGGCATTTTAATACAGTAACAAGTACTTGAACATTGACTAATACACGGTTGCGTGTGACAAAGTGCCACATTTCTGGTATAGATAAGTGCTGGAAAACAGGCTTTGGAGCCAGTGAGATCTGGGTTCAAATCTTCTTTTTTTTTTTTTTTTTTTTTTTTTTGAGACGGAGTTTCGCTCGTTGCCCAGGCTGGAGTGCAATGGCGCGATCTCAGCTCACAGCAACCTCCACCTCCCGGGTTCAAGCCATTCTCCTGCTTCAGCCTCCAGAGTAGCTGGGATTACAGGCATGCGCCACCATGCCGGCTAATTTTGTATTTTTAGTAGAGATGGGGTTTCTCCATGTGGGTCAGGCTGGTCTTGAACTCTGGACCTCAGGTGATCCGCCTGCCTCGGCCTCCCAAAGTGCTGGGATTACAGGCGTGAGCCACTGTGCCCGGCCTGGGTTCAAACCTTAATTGTGCTTCTTAGAGGCTGGGTCGTTGGGTGATACTTAATCCACCTGAACATCAGTTTCTTCACTGGGACATGAGCACTGAATTAGCAAGTATATAGTACAGTGTCTGGCTTTTAGTTGATGCTACATAAATGTTAGTGCTTCTTACTTCCTGCCACTAAAGAGAATCTTCTCCCTCCTTTCAGGCCCAAGTCCAATTCCTTATCTTGGTGAGCCCTTCCCTCACCACACAGCTCACAGTCATCCTGCTTGTCTTGGAGCTCCTCTCATAATGATCAGCCAAGCATCCTGCTTCACATATTTAACTTTCTATTTATCAAATACTTTCAATGTGCCTAATATGCACCATAGCCTCTTGTAGATGCTTTACAGGTTTTAGTTTCTTAATCCCCAGGACAACACTCCGAAGTCAGTTCCCATTTTACAGATGAGGAAAACGGCACCAGTGAGATGTCACTAACTTGCCCGAGGGGACACAACTGGGAAGCAGTCCTGCCAGTATTTAAACCCAGGCAGTCTAGCTGCAGATGCTGCATTTGGAAACCCAAGGGCCACATGGCCTTTCTGCCTTACGATGTCAACCAATCATAGATTGAGCTGGGCCAGCCTTGATGGCTGGAGCTGAAGCTACTGGAGGGGAGGACAGACCAGCTCCTGCCTCCCAGCATCTCTGTTCTTCTGAGGAGAGCAGAGCCCCCTCTTGGAAAGGGCCCTTTCCAAGGTCTCAAAGATTTCGCTATGAGACCTGGGAGGCTGCACAGCTTTGTCGGGCACATGAGAACGGAACCAGAAGACCCCTAACTCTGCACCCAGTTCCTCACCAAGGAAAGGAAGTGGAGGCACCTTCCAGGCAGTCCCCTAGGTGGTGGCCGTTCCCAACACACATTTATTTAGCATGAGCCTAGGGCTTGGTTCCAGGGGTAAATTCTTAAGCAAGACAATATGAAACAACTGAAACAATTTGAAACAATATGATGAGCTTAAAATCCACACAGCCCCCAAATTCCAGGCTGGGCTGCATCAAGGGAGAATGTAGTCAGTGAGGGTTTCTAAGCACAAGTGAGCAGTAACCAGGAATCAGGAAGATGGGTGTGAGTTGGCCATGCCAAGGTTATTTTCTGGAGCTGGGATGGCAACATGGATATTCCAGGCAAGACTGGCCAATACCTCCAAGGTCTGAAGATAGAGGAAGCCGTTTGAAATACCTTCTCCATTCAATCTCCGCAATCTTGTGAAAAATTCATTGGTTTTTTTATTAGCCTATTTTTCAGATGAGAAAATTGAGGCCCAGGTAGTACCTTGCTTATGGTCACCTTGCTAATAAATGGTAGAGCTGTTCACTCCAAAGCAGTCACACCAGCTTCTAAGAATAGAGGCTTTTATAAAACAAGCAAATGCAAAGAGGATGGGACTCGTGGGCAGGTTCATGGGCCTAGGTTCCAACTGAAGATGTGGTACTGTCACTGACCATGGGGAAATTACTGGAACTTTCTGAGCTCCATTTTCGACATCTATTGGCAAATAGAGAAGATATGAATATGTCTCAAGTCAGAGCTTGCAAACCACTATACTGCATTAAGCATAACCTCTGGAGACAAAAAAAAAAAAAAAAAAAGTTGGTGGTCCTGCATGTATTTTACTGAGGAGGACACCGAGGTTTAGAGCAGTTAATAACTTTCCCAGTTTACATGGCTAAAATGTGACAGTGCCAGAATGTAAACTATGGTGGTCTGGATTCAGTATCATAGTATGAAAAGACACGCTCTCTACTGTTTTTCGAGTACAGAGAAATGATAACTGATGCTCAGGCCCTATGTCTGGGTTACATTAGGGAGTGGTGGGGACTGTGGTGAGCTATAGAGTCCATGCTCTGACTAAAGGGACACTCCTGTGACTGACCTTGAGTAAGGCCAGTGAATGTTTGGTGCCCCAATTTTCTCCACCCTAAAATTGCTATAATTATCCCTTCATCTCATAGGGTTGTTTTGAAGACTAAATTAATTAACATGCCTGGCGCATAGTAAACATTATGTAAGTGCAAGTTGTTATGACCTGTGAGGTGATCTTTGTTTTAAACATTCGTTTTTTTAAAAATACCCATCTAATGTCTTAAACATTCAAAACACCCACTTATATATAGTACAGGGAACTGGGCACACCACCGATGATCAAGTTTTGACAACTGCTCTGGGGCCTTTTCCTCCTCCTTCTGAGCAACACTAGAGCTTGTGGGTAGCGGGAGGGGGCTTGGGAAAAGAACTGAGGTCTCTAGGCCACAAGCCATGAGTTTCGCACATCAGCAGCAGCCTCCATAGCTGGCTGCTGTAGCCCCTCACAGAGCTCATGGTTACCATCGGCCTCCAGGCTGTAAAGAATGTGAGGTGCAATGGGCAGTCTTCCAGCGACCCAAGAAGGGAGGTTTCATCCTTTCAGGATGTCTCAGGCTTCAGATAAAACCCTTCCTGTGTTCCAGCTCATAGCTGGCAGGGGCAATCAGCAATGACTGATGACAATGGGTGACTTGTCGAAAAGATGTGTGTGTGAACCAAATGCCAGCTAGCTGGAGCAAAGCATGCATTCAGGAGGCTAGTGGGAAGACCATCAACTGCACAATGGTTTGTTTTGCACCCACTATGTATTGGGCCCCAGGCCAGCCCCAGTACATAGTAGTACATACATTTCAGGAGGTGGTGAAATTAATAATAATAGTAGTTCACCTGTATTTACTGCCTCAGAGCACCACAACAGACATTATTTCTCTTGATCCTTGGCACAAGTCTATGATGTAAGCAGGCCTCATTTCTTTGCTTTAAAGATGGGTAATAAATGAGACCTGTTTAAAGTTTTAAATTATGGCAGAGATATTTGGCCAAGCTTGTTTCCTTTTCCACCTGGGTATCCATCTGGACTACATTTCCCAGCAGGCCTTGTGGTTGAGTGTGGGCATGTGACTGAGTTCTGGCCAATGGGATGAATGGAATGCTAGTGATACTGCTATATGGCTCTGCGAGGCCTGGCCCATAAAAATCTTTCCAAGCAGTCTGTCCTCTCCTCTTCCCTTGGCTAGCAGATGCAGATAGTCTGCAGAGGGCTCTGAGCACCTAGCAATGGTGGAGCCACAAGATGGAAGGTGCCTGGTTGGATTCCTGAGGAACTCTGCAGAAGGCCATCTGCTGAATGCCACACTCAACTCTTGAGTGAATGAGACCTAGGCTTCTTTTGTGTTAGACCACCAAGTTTTTTGTTTTTTTTTTTTTCATAACAGAGAGCCTGCCCTAATATACACAGTAACAGCAGAATTGGGGTTTTAGAGGCATTTTGCTTGTACATGTGACAGTTTTTTCTACCATCTTCCAAACAGGCAGAAAAATCTCCTTATGCATATAGAGTCTTGGGATTTTATAAAGCATTTGAACAAGTAATGGGACAGTTTCTTCCTTCCACTCCAAGCAACACTTGGACTGTGGGCTCTTGTCCACTGTGGGAAGCTTTCAGGTGGGGTAAGATGTCTGGGCTAGCCACAGCTCTGGTATCATTTGCTCAGCCCTTCTCAATTGTCCTGGTAGAAAATACAGTGTCAGTGTTGTAAGGCATTCTTTGCATGCAATGAATTAACTTCTCTCCTGTCCATGGATAACGGTACAAATTATATAGCGTCCCTCAGAGAACTGTGAAAATAGTCATCATTATGTGCTTTTGTGTTCTGTGGTTCAGATAAGAACCCCCAATTGCAAGCCCCTTCCCCTCTCTGAGCTTTAGTTTTCTCATCTATAAAACCACAGGGTGCAATTAAGTGAACTAAAGAGTCTCTTGCAAGCTCTAATTTGCTATACTCTCACAAAAAAGCAGTATTTTGTATGAGTCAGACACTTTCCCACATTATTTCACTTAGTCATTGAAATGAAACAGGATACAAATAAGGTATTTTGGGGAAAATAATAGAGAAACTGGAATTGCCCACCTTCAGTTGTTTCCTCCAAAGTTTGTATTCAATAAAATTTAGGGGAGTGGCAAAGTGGCACACAGTATTACTCTAGCTTGCAACTTCACTGAGCCTGCAATCTAGGTGGGAGGACAAAAACCACACTTAGGGAACCAATAAATGTCCCAGAGCATAAGGCATAGAGTCTGCATGGTCAGGAAGACAAAGGGGGACAGAGGCAAAGAGACCTACCTTGGCTGCCACCCTCCACCCTACCTCAAATTCCTGACTGCAGACACAGTTACGCTCTGAGCACTTGCTGTGCGCCAGACACTGGCTGGGTGTTTTGCTTTCACACTGCATTTGATTCTCACAGGCGCATTGCCAGGAAGGCATGATTTTATCTGGTTAAAGAAGTGGAGCCTAGGAGGCACATGGTCAGTAAGTCACTTATCCAAGGCTCCCACACAGCTGATAAGTACCAGAGCCATAGGGTTTGAAGCAGGTCTGTGTGGCTGCAAGAGCCTGTATTCCCTGCACTCTGCCTCTGCCCTCCTATATGGGCAGCTCTGGCCTGAGATTCGAGCTGCACTCACTTCCCCAGGTCTTGAAGAAGAGATGCCGGCACCCCCTCTAAGGGCTTCATGCCCTTTCACTGTCACGAATCGCAGAGTCAGGTATCCTGGGGAAACCTCAGCTTGCAGGGCATCCCATGACAGAGAGGTCGGACATTCATAGAGAGGTGCAGCAGGTTTGGTATCATTGGCGGATCCCTGGATATTCTAACTGGGAAACCCTGGTACAAAAATTCCAAGGTTTGCACAGCTGGAGGCCCATGGGAAAGACCTAGGAGCAGCTGAAACTAACTGACCCCACCTGGAAGCAGAACCCCTCCAAGGACACAGAGGGAAGAAAAGTGGCAGGAAGTAGCTGGTCTGGTTGTTCTCAGGAAGGCGCACGACCTGGAAAAGAGAAACATCTTTCCCTGCAAACAATGATCTGGCATTTCTCAATGTGTGCTCCTCGGACCCTCTGCAACACAGCTTACTTAGCATGTGGAAAAGGGATTCTCGGGCCTCAAACATAATGAATCAAGATCCCCTAGAGTGGGGAACAGGAACCTGCATTTAGCCAAGCTCATCAGATAGTTCTAATGCTCACCAGGGTTTAAAAATGGAAAATCCCACCTCTTTGAAATGATTCTACCTAGTTCTTCCTTAGATGTCCTATTCATTTCTGCCATTTTGCCCATCAGTGACTCTTAACCCCGGGGGAAAAACAATAAATATATTAGTATCTAATTTTTTAACTTTAAGTTCTGGGATACATGTGCAGAATGTGCAGGTTCGTTACATAGGTACACATGTGCCATAGTGGTTTGCTGTACCTATCAACACGTCATCCAGGTTTTAAGTCCTGCATGTATTAGGCATTCGTCCTAATGCTCACCCTCCCCTTGCCCCCCACCCCCCGACAGGCCCTGGTGTGTGATGTTCCCCTCCCTGCGTCCATGTGATCTCATTGTTCAACTCCCACTTATGAGTGAGAACATGTGGTGTTTGGTTTCCTCTTCCTGTGTTAGTTTGCTGAGAATGATGGCTTCCAGCTTCATCCATGTCCCTGCAAAGGACATGAACTCATCCTCTTTTATGGCTGCATAGTATTCCATGGTGTATATGTGCCACACTTTCTTTATCCAGTCTATCACTGATGGGCATGTGGGTTGGTTCCAAGCCTTTGCTATTTTAACTAGTGCTGCAATAAACATACGTGTGCATGTGTCTTTATAATAGAATGATTTATAATCCTTTGGGTATATACTCAATAATGGGATTGCTGGGTCAAATGGTATTTCTGGTTCTAGATCCTTGAGGAATCACCACACTGTCTTCCACAATGGTTAAACTAGTTTACATTCCCACCATTAATAGATATATTAATATCTATTGTGTGCTCATCATGTGTCCCAGATTCCTATAAGCATTTTAAGTGAATTAAGTCATTTAATATCCTCACAACATCCTTCTAAGGAAGTTACTTCCACTAGCCTAGGATTAAATATAAAGGAATTGAGGCACAGACAGGCTAAGAAGCTATAAAAAGCCACACAGTAAGTGGCTGGGCCAGAACATGGACCCAGGCAGTCTGATTCCCAAGCTTGACCTCTAAACCCCTACAGCACGCAGACACTGTGGGAAGTTCCATTTATTGAAGACTCACTCTGTGCTAGGCCCCATTTCCAGGTTACTTTCATGCATTCAACAAACATTCAGCAAATGCCTACTATGTGCCAGGAACTGCTGTAAGCTCTGGCCAGGCTGGGTGGTGAGTGAAGCACTCACTTTGGGATCTAAGGTGGGAGTAGGGAGCCAAAAAATTCATTAATCGAGGGAAACAATATTTTAGTGTAATATTTTTAAAAAAAAATCAAATTAACAAGCTATGGCCCATGGGCTGGCTCACCTGTTTTTATAAATAGTTTTATTAGAGGGAAATAAAAAACAATAAAGAACAAAATACTAAAAACCTTGCTCTAATGGAGCTTACGTAAATGATCTCATCCAATTCTTACCATACACGGCCCCAAAAGGCTGCTATTGATATCATTACAGGGTAACATACACCACTCTGTCTATGGGTAACTAACGATTATAGAGGCTGACAATTATGGAGTGCCAGACACTTTTTTTAAGTGCCTTATAAGTATTATTTTATTCCTTGCAACCTCCCTATAAGGGAAGGTCATTATCATCCACATTTTACAAATGGTGAAACTAATGCACACAGAAGTTTTATAATTTGTCCAATGTCAGTGCAGCCAGTAAGGGCTGGAGCTGGGATTTTAACCCAGACAGGCACATTCCAAGAGGCCATACCTTTTTTCTTTTTTTTTTTTTTTTTGAGACAGAGTCTCACTCTGTCCTCCAGGCTGGAGTGCAGTGGCGTCATCTTGGCTCACTGCAACCTCCACCTCCCAGGTTCAAGTGATTCTCCTGACTCAGCCTCCTGAGAGGCTGACCTCAAGTGATCCGCCCCCCTTGGCCTCTCAAAGTGCTGAGATTACAGGTATAAGCCACCATGCCCAGGCTTTTTTTTTTTTTTTTTTTTTTGTAAAGAGATGAGGTCTCTATGTCACCCAGGTTGGAGTGCAGTGGTATGATCATACCTCACTGCAACTTTTAACTCCTGGGCTCAACTGATCCTTCCACCTCAGCCTCCCAAGTAGCTAGAACTACAGATACACTCCACATCTGACCCAAGGCCATACCTTTAACCAGAGGTTGGCAAATTATAGCCCATAGGCCCTATCTGGCTTATCACCTGTTTTTGTAAATAAAGTTTTATTAGGACACAGCTATACTTAATCATATGTGTACTGTGTGTGTCATGCCATAATGATAGAGTTAAGTAGCAGTGACAGACCACGTGGGCTGCAAAGCTGAAAACAGATTAGGACCCTGACCTCTAGGGTCAAGGGCTAAGCAGTTTAAGCTGGTTAATACTATGGATTTAGATGGAGACCATTGAGACACTCTAACTAACTTGGGATAAGCAGAACACTAGGTAAAGAGAGAATTAAGACATCCTAAAAAACTCTAAACCTATCAATTACTTTAGGCTGTTAGGGCAGATTACCATAGCATTGAGACCCCAAGAGAAAGACTGGACATTCCCAAGTAAGGACCATCTAATTCTTTCTTTAGGCTTGATAGGCCTCACCACAATATGATACACTGAGATTCGCTCATTCATTCAGTCAACATTTATGGAGCCCCTTCCCTGGACCAGGTGGCACGCTAAAGCCTGGGAAAGAAGGACGCATGGACACCCATGAGAGAAGTACACAGCAGGATACAGTTGACAAATCATGGTCTTTAGAGATACATCTGGGTTCAAACCCCACCTCTGTTCTCTTCTGGCTGTGGGCATAACCCCACTCTCTGAGCTTTGGTGTTGAACACTGGATATACCCCAGTGGTTAAGGGCAGGTTAAATCCCGGTTCCTTCACAACCATTCACTGCGTGACCCTGAGCAAGTGACTTTGCCTCTCTGAACCTCAGCTTCCTAATCTGTACACGAGTTTACTTCAGGGACAGGATCTAGGCAAAGCTTCCCAGCACACCGTAGGCCTCAGTGGATGGCTGCAATTCTTTATTACGATGATGGAGACAGTTTAGGAGAGCTGTCTGCAAAAAGACCCCAAATCTATTATGCATGTTTTATCTTTGCTCTCCCAGGGTCTTGAATAAACAATGTCTTCATACAGTTTTTAAAAGACACTCTAATTCTGTCTCAGAATATACCGCCACCCCCGCCCCCCACCCCTTACCTCACCCCCAGCTGAAATTTGGCCGGCTCGGTGCCTGGCTGCTGGCCTGAATTTCCAAACACTGTTGGTTTAGCATTTCTCAAATGTATCCCATTAACACTATGAACCTGTCAGCCTTCTCTCCTCTTTGAGCTCAAGTCCGACCATCACGGCGAGAGACAGAGCCAGTAGCATGAGCCCAGCCTCCTAGACTTGCCTTTGTGAAGCAGTCCAGTTCCCGGGTCGGTCGGCCTGGGACTGGGGGCACCTGTCAGCATTTGCATGAAGAGTGTACCCTAGTCAGACGCACATACAGGCGGTGTGCTCGGAGACTGGGAGAAGGCGCGTTGGAATGAGGGGCTCTGGGAAATGCAAGCAAAATACATTCTCTGGGTTGGCACTGGAGGGGAAAAAACAAGACCTTGAAGGAGGCTTAGCAAAAAGCCACTGCTCTGGGAATCAGGAAATAGCTCTGCCCTGGCATGGTCTCCAACTCACTCGGTGTGTCATTGAGCACGCTACTTGCCCTCTCTGTGGCACATTTATTTTAAAATGAATGGGTTAGGGTAGCCCACGTGTTTTTAAACTCTTGCCCGGCAGTGGAACTCTTTTCCAGAAACATTTTTACTTGGAATTTTAAGATATAAACAGATGAAAGTGGAACTAATTTTCTAGGTCAAGGAGATGGGGGTGGGGAGAGGGGAGCTGGAATTCTGCCCACTCAGCACCCCGTACCCCCAAAAAGCTCAAAGAAACTAAGAGGCAACTCTGTGGAACAGGGCTCGAGAAGCATATGACATGATGGATGATCTGCAGAATTCCCCCCTGCCCTGGCAGCCTTGGATCCTGGTAGCTACAACTGCCACTGCTGATAACAGCAATGGCTATTATTTATTGAGTACGTTCTTTGTGCAAGGGACTGGACTTGACTTCTGTGTCCTTTACTTCAAGAGTTAGTAGACAGCTCTGATGCAAACCCTAGCTTCACCAACTGAGCAGCTGTCTGACCTTGGACGAGTTATTCGGTTGGTGAAAACGTAATCGCGCTTTTGCCATTGAAAGTAATGGCAAAAATCACAATTACGTTTGCACCAACCGAATAGTTAACCTCTCAGTGCCTCAGATTCTTCATCTGGAAAATAGGTTGTTCAGAGGATTCAAGGAATTAATCTCTCTAAATGTGCTTAGAACAGTGGCAGGTACATAGTAAACAATTGATGCTGGCCATTTTTATCATGGCTGCCTACATTTTATCTAACCTTTATAAGCACCATTCTGCTTCACAGGTGAGGAAGCTGAGGCTCAGAGGGGTGAAGTGAGTGCCCTTAGGTCACACAGCTAGTAAGTGATGGAGGGAGGACCTGAATCCAGGTCAGCTTAACTGCATGGCTTGTGGTCTTAACACCCTGCCTAAACTGCTTTGCCCTTGACCCAAGAAGTCACACATAGACATAGGGTCATAGCAATTTGCACGAGGAGTTCCAAGTCTGGGTAGAAGAGTTGCTAATGATGACTATAGTGATTTACGCCTATAGGAGCTCTGGTGTCAGCAGTATGGGGTCTGGGCATCTTTGCAAATTCAGATCCCACACAGAAAGGAGGTATTTGGTTAACAGAGCCCAGGGCTATCCAATGTTCTTTCCTGCAAGCCACGTTCTCCAGCCTTTCCTACTGACCTATAAGATATCTGTGCAAATTAGAAAAAGGGCAGAGGCAGCCCCAAGCTAGAGCACAGGTGAGCAGACGTCAGGCTGATTTTCAACCCCCACTTGGAGGACACCGTATGCCTTTGCGTGATGCACAAGCTACGCAACCTTATCCAGCAATCTTGACTCTTCTGCCTCAGTGTTTGGTGGAGAGAAGTGCAGAGAGAATAAACATGGCCAGATGGGAGACAAAAAACGGTCTCAACCTTGCCCTGATGCCTGTGGGTGCCTGGGATGGGAGGCAGCAGGAGCATGGAGGTGGCACAGGCAGGAAGCAAATGCAAGCCACACAGTCACTTTATCTCTTTATGTTTCTTTCTCTCAGCTCCGAGGGTGGTAATAAAAGATGGCTGTATGGCTCTCCCCGGGAAACTGAATAGGAGCCAAACCATCATGTGGTGAACAAATGCTGTGATCGCTCAACTGCAGAGCTGCTGCTGCACCGTATTAAAAAGGTGACAACCTCTCCTCTGACCCCTGAACCATGGAAATGGGCAGTCACCAGCCCACCCACTCAGAAAGCCCCATACTCTGTCACCAGCAGAGGCCCAACATCCACTCCGACATCAGAAAAAGAAGGTGGCATGGTGTAGTTGTCAGAACACAGACTTTAAATTCAGACAGAGCTGGACTCAAGTATCAACTCCACCCTCATAAGCTGTTGAACTTTGGGCAAGACACTGAACCTCTCTGAGCCTTGATCTCACATTTATAAGATGTAGCTTATCATACAAATCAAGAAGGGAAAATGTAAGAATTTAGAACATAGGCGTGGGCAAGGACTTCATGTCTAAAACACCAAAGGCAATGGCAACAAAAGCCAAAATCGACAAATGGGATCTCATTAAACTAAAGAGCTTCTGCACAGCAAAAGAAACTATCATCAGAGTGAACAGGCAACCTACACAATGGGAGAAAATTTTTGCAACCTACTCATCTGACAAAGGGCTAATATCCAGAATCTACAATGAACTCAAACAAATTTACAAGAAAAAAACAAACAACCCCATCAAAAAGTGGGCAGAGGACATGAACAGACACTTCTCAAAAGAAGACATTTATGCAGCCAAAAGACACATGAAGAAATGCTCATCATCACTGGCCATCAGAGAAATGCAAATCAAAACCACAGTGAGATACCATCTCACACCAGTTAGAATGGCCATCATTAAAAAATCAGGAAACAACAGGTGCTGGAGAGGATGTGGAGAAATAGGAACACTTTTACACTGTTGGTGGGACTGTAAACTAGTTCAACCATTGTGGAAGTCAGTGTGGCGATTCCTCAGGGATCTAGAACTAGAAATACCATTTGACCCAGCCATCCCATTACTGGGTATATACCCAAAGGACTATAAATCATGCTGCTATAAAGACACATGCACACGTATGTTTATTGTGGCACTATTCACAATAGCAAAGAGTTGGAACCAACCCAAATGTCCAACAACGATAGACTGGATTAAGAAAATGTGGCACATATACACCATGGAATACTATGCAGCCATAAAAAATGATGAGTTCATGTCCTTTGTAGGGACATGGATGAAACTGGAAAACATCATTCTCAGTAAACTATCGCAAGGACAAAAAACCAAACACCGCATGTTCTCACTCATAGGTGGGAATCGAACAATGAGAACTCATGGACACAGGAAGTGGAACATCACACTCCGGGGACTGTTGTGGGGTGGGGGGAGGGGGGAGGGACAGCATTAGGAGATACACCTAATGCTAAATGACGAGTTAATGGGTGCAGGAAATCAACATGGCACATGGATACATATGTAACAAACCTGCACATTGTGCACATGTACCCTAAAACCCTAAAGTATAATAAAAAAAAAAAATAAATAAATAAATAAAAACTAAAAAAAAAAAAAAAAGAAATAATACATGCAAAGTGCCCAGCACAGTTCCCCGACACAAAGCAAGTGCTTAATACATGGGAGCTATGCATATAGTTCCTCCACTGACTCAGCAAAGGCTGATAGTTGCCCGCAGAGCTTTGGTCAATGTGAGACGGCATCAGTGGTTTCTCTGAGGAGTGAGATTTGAGCTGAAGAAAGGATGAGCAGAAGTTTTTTTCAGTGAAATAAGAAGGAAAGAGCTTTTCAGGCAGAGGAAACAGAATATGTAGGGACCTGGGATAGGAAAGAAGAGATGAAGACTGAAGAGCTGAGAAAAAGTTGATGTGGCTGAAACTGAGACAACAATTAAAGTTTTAAAACGCTCACTCTTGGCTGGGCACGGTGGCTCACACCTGTAATCCCAGCACTTTGAGAGGCCGAGGTGGGAGGGTAAGTTGACGCCAGGAGTTTGAGACAAGCCTGCACAACATAGTGAGACCCCCCATCTCTACTAAAAGTAATAATAAATTAGCCAGGGGTGGTGGCATGCACCTGTAGTCCTAGCTACTCGGGAGGCTGAGGCATAAGGATCACTTTAGCTCAGGAGATTGAGGCTGCAGTGAGCTATGATTGTACCACTACATTCTAGACTGGGCAACACAGCAAGACCCTTTCTCTTAAAAAAAAAGTCTCACTGTAACAAGGATACATACTGAATAATTCCAACAATATGACATCTAGCAAAGGCAAAACTAGAGGAAGTTTGTGAAAAGATCAGCAGTTGCCAAGGTTTGGGTGGAAGGAGTGATAAACAGGTGGAACGCAGGATGTTTAGGGGAGAGAAAATATTCTGCACGATACTGCAATGGTAGATACATGTCACACATTTGCCAAAGCCCATAGACTAAATAACACTAAGAATGAGCCCTGATGTCAACTATGGACTTTGGACGATGATGGTGTGTAGATGAGGTTCGATTGTAACAACTATACCCCTCTGGTACAGGATAGTGAGGGAGGGAAGCTTTGCACGTGTAGGGGCAGAGGCCTATGCAAACTGTACTTTCTGCACAATTTTGCCATGAACTGAAAACTGCTCTAAGATGTAAAGTCTATTAATTTTTTTTTTTTTTTTTGAGATGGAGTCTCGCTCTGTCGCCCAGGCTGGAGTGCAGTGGCACAATCTCAGCTCACTGCAAGCTCCACCTCCCAGGTTCACACCATTCATTCCCACTCCTCCAGAGTAGCTGGGACTACAGGTGCCCGCCAACAAGCCCAGCTAATTTTCTGTATTTTTAATAGAGATGGGGTTTCACCATGTTAGCTAGGATGGTCTCGATCTCCTGACCTCGTGATCTGCCCGCCTTGGCCTCCCAAAGTGCTGGGATTACAGGCATGAGCCACCCTGCACAGCCAAGTCTATTAAATTTTTTTAAAAAAGAAAAAAACAGAAAGACTCTCTGGCTCCTGTGCAGAGAAGAGACTGGGGGCAGGCAGAGGAGAATGTGGGCCAGTTAGGTTCTTCTATTTTCTTGCTGGGCTCTTAGGGGCAAGTTATAGAAGCTCTGAGCGCTTCAGTTTCTTCATCTGTGATATGGGGACAAGAATATAAAGTGACACAGTGTGTGAGGAAATGCCTCACAGAAAGCCTGGCACACGGCAGGCGTTCAATTCACGCTGGTGGAGTGGGGAAGAATGACAATGTGAAGAGCCGCAAAAGGTGTCAGGACACAAGAGCTCTTTGTGCGGGCACAGTGGGCATCCTGTGGTGCCGTTTTGTGGCAGGTCTCACTGTTTATTGACAGGAACAAATAAAAATAGCAAAAGTCTCACTCTTTAACGGGAGAGGCAAAACAAGCATATGTTCCAAGCATAAAGCTGTGTTTTGTGCTTTGATGAAAATTGACAATAATCATAGCTAAGATTTATTGGTTGCTGGCTATATGGCATTGTTGCAAGGCATGATTGTAAGCGCTTAATGTGAATTAGCTCATTTCACTCTCCCAACCATAACTTAAGTTAGTTTCTATTATTATCTCCATTTTGTGTTTGGGGAAACTGGGGCACAGCAAGATTCATTAACTTGTCCAATGTAAGTGACAGCACTGGCTGAAGAGAGAATAAAAAGATACAAACCCGAGCTAGGGATGAGCATGCTTAGAACAGTTTTGAAATAGCACAAAAAAGACAAGTCATAGTCATACTCAATCATGTAGAAAGCAGCATGGTATAGAAGTTAAGAGCATGGATTTAGAATAAGCCAGCCTGGATTTAAATTCTGGCTCCTCCACTTTTTGGGTAACCTCAGGCAAGTTATCTGGCTACTCCATGACTCAGTTTCCCCATCTGTAATATGGGGATAGTAACAGGCCATATCATGTGGAGTTTCTTTGTTTTTTTTTTTTTTGAGACAGAGTCTCGCTCTGTTGCCCAGGCTGGAGTGCAGTGGCACGATCTCAGCTCACTGCCAGCTCTGCCTCCCGGGTTCATGCCATTCTCCTGCCTCAGCCTCCCAAGTAGCTGGGACTACAGGCGCCTGCCACCACACCCAGCTATTTTTTTTTGTATTTTTAGTAGAGACGGGGTTTCACTGTGTTAGCCAGGAGGGTCTCGATCTCCTGACCTTGTGATCCGCCCACCTCGGCCTCCCAAATTGCTGAGATTACAGACGTGAGCCAATGTGGAGTAGTTTTGAGGATTAAGTTAGAAAATGCATGGAAGCTCACTAGCTTATCACATTATATGGCAAATAGTAAGAACTTCATACATGTTTGAAAACGAAGGCTATAGAGATTTCTAAAAGTGTAAATTTGGAGCTTCAAGCAAGGAGTGGGGCTCAAACTAAGGTCCCAATCAACAGTCCTCATATAACCAGGTGCTGTAGCTGGTGGCTGCAAATATGAAAGCAACTTGACCTCTGCCTTCAGGGACCTGACAGTCTGGTGGGGGAGGTAGGCTTAAGTGCAAATTATTTTTTTTAAAGCAGGCTATAAGAATTATTCATTCAATGAGACACAGGGAGGGGAACATCACACACTGGGGCCTGCTGGGGGGTGGAGGGCTGGGACAGGGATAGCATTAGGAGAAATACCTAATGTAGATGATGGGTTGATGGGTGCAGCAAACCACCATGGCACATGTATACCTATGTAACAAACCTGCACCTTCTGCACATGTACCCCAGAACTTAAAGTATAATAAAAAAAAAAGAATTATTCATTCAACCAAAACAGTGCCATTCATTCTAGGTACTAAGGATGGAGTGAATTATTTACAAAACAGATAAAATTCCTGCCCTCAAGGGGCTTATATTCTGGTGCCAGAAGTTGGGTAACAAACCTATAAGCACGCATAGCAGTAGCAGTGAGGGCTGTTAAAAAATAAAGCAGGATGAGGGTATAAAGATTCACCTGTGTTATTCTGGGTAGGATGGTCAGAGAAGGAAGTGGTAATATTTGAGCAAGGCCAAAATGTAGTGAAGGGGTGAGCCATGTTAATATCTAGGGGAAAAGTTTTCCAGGTTGAGGGAATAGCAAGTGCAAAGGCCCTGAGGAGAGAATATGTTTGACCTACACGGAACAGCAAAGGATGGAAGTACCATTGTGGGTAAGGGGGAGGAGGGCGGTGAGGCAGCAGAAGCCTAGATCATATGAGGTTTTGCAAACCATAGTCAGGACTGTGAATTTCATTCTAAGAGAGATGGGAAGCCCTTGTAGGGTTTTAAACATGCATTTGGCATCTGATTTAGTTTCAGAAGAATCACTCTGGCTGCTGTGTAGAGAACATATTGAAGGGGGAAATGGTGGATTAGCACGTCTTCAAATTCTTTGGCCCTCCTTCCACTGAAAAGTGGGATGTCCTTAAACCTAGGTTTCCCCTGTGCCTGTCTTTGACCACTAGAATGAGGTAGAAGTGGTATAACTTCTGATGCCAGTCCTTAAGATACCTGCAGCTTCTGCCCCTCTTGTAATGTGCCCTCTTGAAAACCCACATGAGAAATCTGACTATGCTGAGACCACATGGCTGTGAGGAAACTCAATAGTCATGTGAGGGAGCACCAAGGCACCAGACTGAATGTGAAGCTTACTTGGACCTTCCAGCCCAGCCAAGCCACAAGCTGTATGCAATCAAGTGAGTCCTCCTGGGCAACACTGCATGGAGCAGAAGAACCACCCAGCTAAGCCCTGCCCAAATTCCTGGCCCACAGATCGAACGCAAATAAAATAGTTGTGGGTTTATGCCACAAAGATTTGGGGTAGTTTGTTCCACAAAAAACTTTATACAAATCTCTACTTTATAAATGAGGATACAGATCCAGAAAGGAAATAATTACTGTTACTAAGTGGTTGAGCTAGACTTTGAACCTGTAACTTCTCTAGGCAAGTTCAATTTATTTTCTTGGTTTATGACTGTTGCTAAAATTTCCACATTTATTTTAAAACCACATAGAACAAAATAAAATCATACAACATGTTATTCTGTGTTTTAGTTGCCTGCATGCTGCTATTTTTCCCGGGCTAGTTGTGCAATGGCTTTTAAAGTGGGGTCTGTAGATCCCCGGTGCTGGAGTCACTTAGGTGAAGCTTGAAAACATGCAAACTCACCCAGGAATCTGACTTTCTGGTACCAGGGCACAAACATTTGCATTTTAATAAGTAGGGCAGAAGTTTCCTAAATTATTCACATCACGAAAGGTTTGAATGTCAATAAACTAGTGGATCAACAAGCCCTCAGGAAGCAGATGGACATTTTAAATGAAGATGGAGAGTTTGCTAACAGTAAATGCAAACTGTAAATGGAGCACTCCATCCCTGTTGTGGGGCTCTCCTCACTACACTGTGTTGCCTGGGTGAGGAGGGGTCCCTAAGATGGTCTCCCCCCAACTCTTCTCCCCATGAGGCTCATCTCAGGGAGCCGGGAAGGGTGTACAAGACTAGTTGTGGGGTATGAGATGAAGCAGGGGTAGAGGGAACATTCAGACAGCATTCACTATATTTCAGGCACTAACAATTGAAAGACTTTCTCATTTAGTCCTCAAAAAGAGGCATTCTTTCCATTTTACAGTTAAGGAATCTGGGAGTCAGAGGTAAGATTACTTGTGCAAAGCCACACAAACAGCAAACGGGAAGTCGAGATTTGAACCCAGGACTGCCAGACACCAATGCTAGTGTTTTTTCCAATATTAAGCTGTGCCAACTAGGTAGAAGGATCGTGTGATATGAAATCATATCAGAACTGGAGACCCACTCCTCCACCTGTCAGCTATGTGGCCTCGGAAAAACGTCGTTTCACTTCTTTCAAAGGGAGGATGAAATGTCCTACCACTGAGAAGTACTGGGTACCCAACAGCCTTTTAGTAAAAGGTGATTGCTTCTGAATGAGAAGACGCCAGGATGCCAAGGCCAAAAGTCTGAAGTGGCCACCGGGCAATTTCTCCCACAGTGGCATGTGTCAGGGCAGGACAGGTTCTGGGGGGTGGTGGAATGGGACCCAGAGCTGGAGTCATTCCGGGTGTGGCTCCAGCACATGGGAAAGTGCACAGGGTCGGCGGGGCGCAGCCAGCGGCCTCACAGTCTTTCCCATTCCCAGTTTCTGTGCTTCTGGGAATCAGGAGCCACACTGTTTTTCTCCGTCAGACACAAGCTCTCTCTCCCAGGGGAGTTGGCAGATCTGCCGCTGGCCTGTTGGCTGGAGGTGCACAGCAGCGGAGCCTGGCATCGCTTTACAGGCTCACACTGCCTCTTTCTTGTGCTGCTTTCTTCCCGTTCCCACGCCCCACCTCTGCAAGTCCCCAGGGATCCTGCTTTCTCTGGCAGTGGCAAGGGCAGAGGCCCTGGGTGAAGAGATTAGATGGGGCCTTCCCCCTCCAAGGCTACTCTGCTGGGCTCCTGGAAGACCCTAAGTGCCTGACCTTGCAGACCACATCCCCGCCTGGGGACACAAGGTTGTGGGTGGTGTGCTGTCAGGAAGTCTGTGCCTGGTGCAAGCCAAGGCCTGACTCCCCTCAGCTGTGAGCTTTTCACTTTGCAGAGTTGTAGGATTCTTATTCATGCAAAGAGTCGACTGGTCATGAATGCCTTCAGCAAAGATTTAGGCATTGTGCCAGGTGCTGGGGCCACATTTCGGAAAAACAGCTTAACTTGATCCTCAAGAAAGGTTCAGTCCAGGGGGAGACGGGGGAAGTAAATAATAATTACCCTCCTGAACCAGTTACAGCACAGGAAAAGCAGTAAGACCAGAACACAGAACACATAGCTGTTGGTGAAGGGCTGGTGCATTCCTTCATTCATTGAACAAAGTTATTGAGAACCTGATACGTGATATGGGAATATAGTGGGAACAAAGCAATCTTTCTGGCTATCTAGACCTTCTGTTCTAGAAAAGAAACAACAAAATAAATTATACAATAGCATATCTTATATCTCTATATTATTTAATATTATATGTCTCTGTATTAGCGATCTACCTAGAATCATTTCAGGCAGTGATAAATGTTTGAAGGAAAAAAAATGCATAGTTGGGCCTAGAGAGTGCGGACAGTATGGTCTGGCAGGGTATCCCTGAGGAGGCGACATGAGATCAGAAACTCAGAAGGAGGTGCATGGGTGAGAGTGGTCGCATCTGCAGAAATGTTTCAGGAAGAAGGAGAGCTAGCAAGCGCCAAGCTGGTGCACCAGACACCATGGACATGCTTTACACATACCACATCTATGAAGTGAGGACTCTGTCCCTACTTCAGGTGGGGAAGCCAAGAGCTAGAAACAGGGAGTGACTGATGCAAGGCCTTGCAACTTAGAGAAGGCAGAGCCAGGATCCAGCCCAGGTGGTCTGCTTTGCCTACACAGGCGGCCTCTGTGCCATGAAGCCAGGCCGCCTACCTGGGCTAGTCCTAGATGCTTTGTGAGCTCGGAGGCAGGCACCAAATTCAACTTCAGGGAGGGATGAGAGAAGTGGGCACGGAAGCACAATCTTGATGGATGAGAGCGAGGAATGCACCAAGCTAAGGAAGTCTCTGCCTTTCTCCTTCCCCTCGTCTGGCCCCCAAGCTGCCACTTACCTGTGTGAATGTCCACCCAAAGTTGAGAGAGAGGGAAGCTCCACCCCCCATACACACAGGGTTCGCTCTGCTCACTCTATTTTCCTCTCCACTCAAGTCACCTCCTCAGGAGGCCTTCCCTGCTTCCCGCACCTCAAATATCAACTTCTCTGTTGCTTTTGCTTCACCCGTTTCTCATGACCTGCCCTTAGCCCACATATCTGCTTACTTATTGTTTGACTGTTTTCTGCAACTCTAATATCAGCTCCACAGGAGCTATTGTCTGTTTCATTCACCACTGTACCCTCTGTGTCTGGCACATAATGAATGAAAGGAAGGAAAGGAGGAAGCAGCTTAACACATACGGAAACATTTAGGAGAGGTGAAGGGAACACTTTTCCAAACACACACACACAGGTACCCAGGAGTGAGTGCAGGAACTGTGTTCTATGTAATGTTTGCTGGAGCCTGGCACTTGGAATTTGCCTCTAATAAATTCTGTTGAATGAATGGATATCTGGAATTTGAAATTAAAAGTTCAGGAGGCCCAGAAGAATCTGGGCAATTATGTATGAAGTAAGGAGTAAAGAAATGTTATTATAAAAATTAAGTTTCTTGATGGGATGTTAGAGAGGTCCCAGGATCTCTATCCTCTATCTTGATCTCTATTCAGGAGTCAAGGGCTGACTGTGGCTCAGGAGCTGATATGCTGGGAGGATTTGGAAAAGCCACCCTTCTCTCTTCCCCATCACAGTTTGCCCATCTATAAAATGGGGACACATAGAAAAGTCTAAGGGGCTTTTCTGACTCTGGAACTCTAAGATTTTATAGACCATCCCCTCCTCTGGGACAAGCCCATGCATCCTCCCTCTTGCCCCAAACATCCTCCCTACAAACAGTAAGCCTGGGTGGGAGCTGGGGAGGGGGAGGATCTGAGAGAGTCTCTGATGCCTTTTGTCAAGGTCTTGCGTTACTGATGCTTCCTGGCTCCTGCTCTTCAGCCCTCTCTGAGGTCTGACCTTCTAATGAGCGGATGCACATTATCAGCCGCTGCGGTTTGAACGGGTGCCTATAATTTAGTGTTGCCTAACGCTGGAAACTGAGAGCAGAACTTGCATAATTAGATTGGGGTCTCATTAACGTCTGCCTCCTCGGGTGTTTTTCATTCTTGGTTTCTCCTGCCCTGTATTTGCAATCCCCTCTGTCTGTATAAACATGGCTGTCCCTTTTTATCTCTCCCTTGTGGAGCCAGGCTAGAATTTGGGTCCAGAACAGCCAAGGCACTCACAAAGCATGAATTTTAACATGCCCCAGGATGGCCCCTGCGCTGCTTTCTAAATAGAGAACCTGGATGTCTGGGTTGTGTTTAAGCACCTCGAGCTGGCTGGCCAGCCACCCTGGGTTTGGGTTTGGACAAAAACCAGAGGAAGGAGGGCTATCAAGACAGCTGCTGCAAATACTGGTGATTTAACCAACTTGTGTACAATGCTTGGCCATTTACAAAGCACTCCTAGAATCTGACCTTGTAAGCACGGACTTGGTCTATTTTGTTCACTGGTCCCCTAAGAGTTATTCTCTTTTTGTGCCCTCCTGACCCCATTCTATGCTTTTTCCACTCTTCCATGCCCTGCTCTGAGCTACAGGAGATGGGTCCCTGTGGGCAAGATCAACTCAGCTCCCTTGCTGAATGGTTTCTGCTTGCCTTTGGCCAAAGTGAGGCCCCAGCAGGAGACTGGAAGGCAGAGGGAGAGAAGGGGGGTGGTACTTCTCTCTAGTGCCCACCGTGTTTTAGTGCCATGACTTTGGAGGTAGCTGAGTTCCTCCCCAGTTATAGCTTCAATGGACCAGCTCTCCTGCTCAAGTCTAGATTAAACCTACTAGATTTAGTCTAGAAATTCTATTTTCTCCTTTTGTCCCTTCACCCCTAGGGATAATGGTTTCCTTCTGTTGTCAGATTCTAAATACCTCCCGTTCCCTTAGCCCCTCACACTCCTCTATGAGTTGCCCCTTCCTTAAAGTCTCTTTATTTAGACACTTTAGGGGTGAATTCTGTCTTTTGCCTGGTCCCTGTCTGATACAATACCCAATGTCTGAAGTGGTCCCTGGAACATAGTAGGTCCTTAATAAATGTTTGTGGAATGAACGCACAAACTTTTCATAGATGACATGTCATGTCATCCTTACAAAAACTATGCAAAATAATATTATTACCTTCTACAGATTAAAAAACACTGAGGCTCAGAGAGGTAAATTCTCATACCTGAGCAATAGATTTTTAAGGGAGGGCAACACTCCCATACTGTACCCTGAATGAGCTGTAGCTTCACTCTGCACCCTGGAGAAATCTCTACATACTGCTGCTTTCTGTACAGAGACTGAGTGTCCACTCACGCCAGCCTGGTGTGGGCTCAACAGGACCAGAGGCTGGTGGAGTGGACAAAGATTCAAAGACACTTGGAAATTCACTCGGTACAGAATCAGAGACCTGGGTTCAAATCCAAGTGGTGCTACTTTCTAAAAGTGTGATCTGGGGCAATGAAATCAATGACAATGATTTAATCGTCCCAGTTGTGACTCAGTTTCTTCCTCTGTAAATGGGGCTATAATAATTATTATTACACACTTAATTTAGTGATTATCTTGATCCAGGCATTGTGTTTAGCATTTCACATTATACTAACTCACGTAATCCTCGCTGCAACCCTATGACGAGGTATTGTTATTATTATTATTAGGAGGAGGAGGAGGAGTATTACAGATAAGTTACTGCCCACGGTCACACAGCTGCTGTCACCGTGGCAAATCTGGGATGTCCATCAAGGCAGCCTGCAGCCTGCTCCAGAACTGTGTTCTTAACCTTCAGGCTATACTGGCTATCTACATTATTATTAGGCCATCTCATGGGTTCATAACAACTAGATAAGAAGACCATCTATGATGGGCACTTAGCACAGCCCTGGTGCACAAGGTGCCATCAATAGTGGTGACTGACTTTTCCTTGTTCCCCACCTAAAAGTCAGATGCATGGATCCTCTCCATATTTTTCTTCCACGTCGTTGTTCAATTGTACTCTTGCGTGGCATTCATAGTAGGAGACGTATGGCTTCTTTAAGCAGCTCTGCCCCTTGCCACACACAGGCCCTGGAGCCAGACTGCCTTGGGCTTGAATCCTAGCTTTGCCACTTATTGGCTGGAGAACTGGATGTCATTACCCCATCCATTGGTGTTTCAGCCTTTTTATCTATAAAATGGTGATTTTAATAGCACACACCCTATAGGGTTGTTGAAAGGATGAAATGAGTTAATTCATGTTAAGTGCTTGGAGCAGTGCCTAGCACGTAGGAAATGCTATAAAAGTGTTTGCTAAATAAATAAAAATTCATGAATTTTGTATGTGCAATTCAAGCTGGCTTAAACAAAAAGGGATTTTTTTTGGCTCAAGTCTGGGGATAAGTCCAGATCCAGAGCCTTGAATAACATCATCAGGGCATCGTCTCTCTGCTTGGCTGTGCGTTCCTTTACCTTGGCTTCATTCTTGGCAGATTGTTCACTCAAGGAGAGAGATGGCCACCGCAGCTCCAGACATACATCCCATCCGCTCAGTGGTCCCAGCAGAACACATGTGCCTTTCATCCAAGAGTTCTGGCACTGGCCTGGCTTGGGTCCCAATGAGATATTCCAATTGACTAAGGCCGGTCATGTGCCCTCAGCTGCACACACCACACAGACTGCAAGTTGGGGAGGGGGTCACCTCAATGGAATCCTAGGTGCTGTTTGCCAAAGCAGAAGGAATGGAAGCTGGAGAAAGCCAGCAATGGTCTTCTCTGCCATCCATCCTGGTCACCTATATTAGTCAGGGTTCTCCAGAGAAACAGAACTAACAGGATATATCGAAGAGGAGATTTATTATGGGGATTGGCTCACATGATTACAGAGGCTGACAAGTTCCACGAGATGCTGGCTGTAAGCTGGAGAACCAGGAAAGCTCATAGTGTGATTTGGTCTGAGTTCAAAGGCTTGAGAACCAGGAGTGTCAACCGTATAATTTCCCAGTCTATGGCTGGAGTCTTGAGAACTGGGTGGCTGCTGGCATCAGTCTTGAAGTTTGAAAGCCTAAGAACCAGGAGCTTTGGCGTCCAAGGGCAGGAGAAGATAGGTGTCTCAGGTCAAAAGAGAGAGAGACTTAGCTCTTCCTCTGTCTTTTTCTTCTAGTGGGACCCCCAGTGGATTGGATGCTGCCTGCCCACACGGTGAGGGAAGATCTTCCTTGATGAGCCTACTGATTCATATGCTCTTCCAGAAATACCCTCAGAGACGCACCAAGAAATAAAGTTTTACCAGCCCTCTGGGTAAATTAACCATCACATCACCTTCCCTGAAGATGCTCTTGGGAGCAAGACTTCGGGAGATCTAGACCTTGGTCACAATACATACTGGAAGTGCTTACAGGCAATTTCAATACAACGTCTACGTGTCTTTGAAAGAATACACAGCAAGTCAAGAGCACTGTTCAACATTCCTATTTTGGGAGACCATAGCTAGGACTCGTTATGGCCCTATATGCCTGTGGAAGATTCCACTGTTTTTATTTATTTATTAAACTTTTATTTTAGGTTCAGGGTTACATGTGCAGGTTTGTTATACCAGTAAACTTGTGTCATAGGGGTTTGCTGTACAGATTATTTTGTCACCCGGATACTAAGCCTAGTACTCAACAGTTATTTTTTCTGATCCTCTCCCTCCTCCCACCCTTCACCCTCAAGTAGGCCTCAGTATCTGTTGTTCTCCTCTTTGTGTCCATGAGTTCTCATCATTTAGCTCCCACTTATAAATGAGAACATGTGGTATTTGGTTTTCTGTTCCTGTGTTAGTTTGCTAAGGGTAATGGCCTCCAGCTCTATCCATGTTCCCACAAAAGACATGATCTCCTTCTTTTTTTACGGCTGCATAGTATTCCATATATATGTACCACATTTTCTTCATCCAGTCTACCACTGATGGGAATTTAGGTTGATTCCATGTCTTTGCTATTGTGACTAGTGCTGCAATGAACATTTGCACTCATGCGTCTTTATGGTAGAATGTTTTATATTCCTTTGGGTATATACTCAGTAATGGGATTGCTGGATCAAATGGTACTTTGGAAGATTCTACTGATTCCCCCCACTGAAGGACACACTGAGTCACAGGCTACTTGGGGTGTGTGCACATTCTCGTGGGTCTGACATCCTGTAACAAATCGTGCTAAAGCGGGCTACCTGGCTGAGATTGTAAGCACCATCCTGGGCATGAGACAGAATAAATCTCAACAGCTATATGGGTCCCTGAACCCAGGCCTTTAGCTATACTGGCACTGTCTTCACAGCCCTGACTACTCAAAATGTGATCTTCCAACAGCAGCATCAGCAGCATCGAGGAGCTTGTTCACATCATTCCTGCTCAAACTGAGTCTGCAAGACCAATGCATTGGCTTCACCTGGGAGCTCAAAGAAAACGCAAAATCTCAGGCCCTACCTGAAGACATAATGGATGAAAATCTGCATTTGAACATGAGATCTCCCAGAGGTGTGTACACACATTAAATTTCAAGAGGCACTGCTATATTCATTTTCTAGGGCTGCTGTAGCAAGGGACCACAAACTTAATGACTTAAAACAAGAGAAATTTATTCTCTCATGGTTCTAGAGGGTAGAAGTCTAAAATCAAGGTGTTGGCAGGCTGGGCACGGTGGCTTATGCCTGTAATCCCAGCACGTTGGGAGGCCAGGGTGGGAGGATCACTTGAGCTCAGGAGTCCGAGGCCAGCTTGGGCAACAGAGCAAGACCCCATCTCTACCAAAAATTTAAAACTTAGGCAGGCATGGTGGCATGTGCCTGTAGTTTCAGCTATTCAGGAGGCTGAGGTGGGTGGACCGCTTGAGCCCAGGAGGTTGAGGCTGCAGTGAGCAGTGATCGCATCACTGTACCCCAGCCTAGGTGACAGAGAGAGACCCTGTCTCAAGAAAAAAAAAAAAAGGTGTTGGCAGAGTTGGTTCTTTCTGAGGGCTTGGCAGGAGATGCCTGTCTCCTAGCTTCTGATGATCATCAGCAATTCTTGGCTTGTCAGTGTATCTCCCCAATCTCTGCTTCCATCATCACATGGTGTTTTCCCCGTGTCTAAATTTCCCTCTTCTTTTAAGGACACCAGTTATATTGGATTAAGGGCTCACACTACTCCAGTAAAATTGCACCTTAATCATCACATCTGCAACAATGCTATTTCTAAGTAAGGTCAAGTTCTGAGGAACTACGAGTTAAGACTTTATCTTTTTCGAGGGGAGCACAATTCAACTCATAACAACTGCCTTCAAAGTCTGCCATTCCTGAATGCTGGAAGAACTCCCAATTAGCAAATACCTGGAACATTTCTGTAACTTTATTTTTGTAAACAATGTTGTAAATTCAGGAAGAATATGGCAGGTCTAGAGTAAGACTTGGAGATGTGTATTTTTGCAAAGTGATTCTTGTGTTCAGGCAGCATACCTAGGAGTGTCCTCAGCTTTTCAGCCCATCCTGCCTCAGTGCAGGGCCATGATGAGAACAATCTGGGGATGTTTCCTACTCTGGCTGCCACTAGAATCACCAGGGGAACTTTAAAAATACGAATCCCTAAATCCCACCCTCAGAGATTCCAGTGCAATACATCTGGGACACTGCTTGGGTATCAGGATTTTAAAACAATTCCCAGGTGATTCTAATCAGTAGCTAAATTTGAGGACCAATGGGATAGTTGTTCTTTTTTTTTTTTTTTGTGGCAGGGTCTCAATCTGTCATCCAGGCTCACTGCAGTGGCTCACTGCAGCATCTGCTCCCAGGTTCAAGTGATTCTCATGCCTCAGCCACTCAAATAGCTGAGACTACAGGCACACACCACCACACCTGGATAATTTTTGCATTTTTATTAGAGACAGTGTTTTGCCATATTGCCCAGGCTTGTCTCGAACTCCTGATCTCAAGCAATCTGCCCACCTTGGCCTCCCAAAGTGCTGGGATTACAGGCGTAAGCCATTGTGCCCAGCCGGGATAGATGTTCTTCTTTTTACCTGTTACAAATGAAGGAGATCCAGCCACCCTTCCAAATAAGGAAGTAGGACACAAGTGCAAAAAATACCAAATATGAGCACAGATTCCTAAACAATAGCATTTTAGGCTTTTTACAGTTCTTGTGTGCAAAATGAGGGTGCTATGGAGAAGTACATGAATGTATATATTTAGCATTATTCTCCTAATCTCCAATAATCAGGAACTTCTTTATGTCTCCTTATAGTTTTGTCCATTTTTGAAGTATATCTTGAGGTATTTTTATATAGTGCTTATAAATCTAAAATTATTTCTTCTAAGTAAATGAATATCATAATAAATTACTTCCTTTTCCCTAGTAATGCTTTTCACCTGCGAGTCTATTTTCTCCCCCAGATATTAATGCAGCCGCATCCGTGAGCTTTCTTCTGCTGCACAGTTACATGGTATATTTTTCCCCTTTCTTTAACTTTCAAATTTTCTGTATGCTTATATTTCAGATGAATGTCTTGAATGGAATAAATTTGGATTTTTAAAAAGTTACATTGATAACTCTTTAATTAGTGCATTTAGTCCGTTTACATTTAATGTAATTATTGGTATACATACACTGGTGATACAAATATTTAACAACTCCCAGAGTACTTTGTGGGGTTTGCAGTTCTCATAAATGACCATGAGAGGGCGACTCCAGAAGATGCACAGGCATTTATAGCCTTGAAGAGACAGGAGAAACCAGGCATTCATTCACTCTCCGGGGTTCCACTACTACTTCTGGGGTTCTTCCCTACAATGTCTGGGCATGCTCTAGCCAGGGGAGAACAAGAATATGGGCTTGGGGACAGGAGTGTGGTGGACTGGGGGACACAGGAACAGTCCCATGGGGTTAGGGTGGCTGAAGTCACTCAGCAGGCTCAAGGCAATGGCTATTTACCTACCAGTATAGAAAAGTTTCAATATTTTAATAACCAGCACTGCTGTATAAGCAATTCAGAATGATATCAGATCAGACCTGCTGTTATATTGGGTGTAAATCAACCATTTACTTTGTGTTATTTACAACACCTGTTCTGTGTTGGTTTTTAAAGCCTGCTATTAGTATATTTACTTCTTTTTTTTTTTTTTTTGAGACAAGGTCTTTCTCTGTCACCCAGGCTAAAGTGCAGTGGCGTGATCACAGCTCACTGCAGCTTTGACCTCCCCGGGCTCAATCATTTCTCCCAATTCAGCCTCCCTGAGTAGCTGGGAGGAGTACCGCTATTTTTTTGTATTTTTCGTAGAGATGGAGTTTCACCATGTTGCCCAGGCTGGTCTCAAACTCCTGAGCTCAGGCAATCCACCCACCTGGCCTCCCAAAGTGCTGGGATTTACAGGTGTGAGCCACCACACCTGGCCATGTTTACTTTCTTCCCTGACAATACAAGGGCCTCAGAATATCTTAATTCCATTTACCCTCAATCTCTAGTAACTTAATGTTGTATATTTTAATCCTTCATATATTTTTAAATCCATAAAATTATTTTATTGTTTTTTGAAGACAATACCTATTAACACCACTTTCTTTGCCCTTCATATAATCTTGCTGCTCTATGTTAATCTGAGATCATTTTATTTTTGCCTAAAGTACATACATACTTTACAGTTTCCCTTTGTGAAGGTCTGTAAATGTTTTTATTTTGCCATCATTCATAAAAGATGTTTCTCTGAGGATAGAATTATTATAGGTTGGCAATTAAATTTCTCTCAGCACACTGAAGACGTTTTTCCACTATTGTTCTCAGGAAGCTGCCAGTCTGTTACTTTAATAAAAGTACAGATATTCCTTAACTTACGAAGGGGCTGCATCCCAATAAACCCATTGTTAAGTTGAAAATATCCTAAGTTGAAAATGCATTTATTGGCCGGGCGCAGTGGCTCACACCTGTAACCTCAGTACTTTAGGAGGCTGAAGCGGGAGGATCATGAAATCAGGAGATGGAGAACATCCTGGCTAACACGGTGAAACCCCGTCTCTACTAAAGATACAAAAATTTAGCTGGGCATGGTGGCGGGCGCCTGTAGTCCCAGCTACTTGGGAGGCTGAGGCAGGAGAATGGCGTGAACCCTGAAGGCAGAGCTTGCAGTGAACCGAGATCGCGCCACTGCACTCCAGCCTGGGTGACAGAGCGAGACTCCATCTCAAAAGAAAAGAAAAAAAGAAAATGCATTTATTACCCCTAACCTACCAAACATCATCGCTTAGCCTAGCCTACCTTAAACATTAACAGAGCACTTACATTAGCCTACAGTTGGGCAAAATCTTTGAATGAAAAGTCTATTTTATAATAAAGTGTTGATGATCTCATGCAATTTATTAATGTTCTGCTGAATGAGTGTCACTTTGCATCATCATAAAGTCAAAAAATCATAAGTCAAACCATCGTAAATTGGGGACCATCTGTAATCTGCCTTTTTCCCTCTGGCTTTTTCTTTCTAAATATCACTATTGAGTCTTGGTGTGGAATTATTTTTATTTATCCTGCTTGAAATAAAGCTTTTTTATTTGAAATAAAGCTTTAAAGCTTTATTTGCCAAGCTTCTGCTTTCGGTGGTTTGGTATCTTTCCAAAACAATCATTTCTTCAAATACTGTCTCTGCTCTACTCTCTTTTACCTCTCTCTGTTGAGATTCTGATTAAATGAATGTTAGGCCCTCTCCTAGAATCTAACAGTCTTTCCTGCACCTCCAATCTTTTTCTCTCTGTGCTTCGTTCAGGATAATCTCTTCAGCTGTACCTTTCATTTCATAAACGCTTTTTCAGCTGTGTCTAACGTGATGTTAAACACAATAATTTTGATTATTGTAGTTTTCATTTCTAGAAGTTGTGTTTGTTTAAAAAAAAAAAAGGTTATATCGGCTGAGTGCAGCGGCTCACACCTGTAATTCCAGCACTTTGGGAGGCCGAGGCAGGTGGATCTCCTCAGGTTAGGAGTTTGAGACCAGCCTGACCAACATGGCGAAACCCCGTTTCTACTAAAAATACAAAATTAGCCCGGTGTGGTGGTGCATGTCTGTAATCCCAGCTACTCAGGAGGCTGAGGCAGGAGAATTGCTTGAACCTAGGAGGCGGAGGTTGCAGTGAGCCAAGATCATGCCACTGCACTCCAGCCTGGGCAACAAGAGCGAAACTCCATCTCAAAACAAACAAACACAAAATCCTGGTTATATCACTTTTTGTAGTGTCCTTTTCTCTGCAGATATCTCCATACCTGATTTTTTTCAATTTGATATGTATAGTTTTTAAAAATAATGTGTGTGATAATTCTAATGTCTTCTGTCTTTGAGGTTCTGTCTCCATTGTCTATCGTTCCTGTTTCACCTGGTTATCTTTGACTATGTGCTAGCTATTATACAAAAAAATTATTTGAAGGATCATTTGAAGACTAGCTTGAAAGTGCCTTCCTTTACATAGGATTTGCTTTTATTTCTGGCATGTCTGGGATCACCATAAACCAAGTTCAATGCTTGAGGTTTCCTGGAGGGCTGGGTTATTCAAACTGCAATTCAAGCTGCGAGTACTTGTGAGGGCTCACCTACTTGTAATTCATGTTCACCTAGAAGGTGTAGTCCTTTGGGGAATCTCAGCTTATTGTGGAGAGGGTCTACTGTTACACTCCCTATTCTGAGTGGCCCTGAGTGTTGATTTCTGTCTCCCTTGCCTCCACTAAGATCTCAAAACCAGTTGCAAATTTGGCTGACCTAGTGAATACTCTCAGGATACAGGTGGCTTTGTACTCATTTACCTGTCTGGGTTTTCATTTTCCCATCAGTCTCTTCCTGGTAATTCCTTACTGTCACACCAACTCTTAGAAGGCCTTTAAAGATTGTAATTATTTAGTATCAGTTTTTAAGTTATTTTCAGGGAAAAAGCTGGTCCAAATGACCTAGCCCACTGTTACTGGAAATAGGAAGCCAAATGTCTTTCATGGCATACAGTAGGCACTCAATAAAGAACGGCTGAATTAGTTGAATTATCATAATTTCCCAAATGATATGGTTTGGCTGTGTTCCCACCCAAATCTTATCTTGAATTGTAGCTCCCACAATTCCCATGTGTCGTGGGAGGGACCTCGTGGGAGGTAATTGAATCATGGGGGCGGGTCTTTCTCATGCTCTTCTCGTGATAGTAAGTCTCAAAAGATCTGTTGGTTTTATAAAGGGGAGTTTTCCTGCACGGGCTCTCATTCTCTCTTGTCTGCCATCAGGTAGGATATTCCTTTCACCTTCCACTGTGATTGTGAGGCCTCCTCCGCCACGTGGAACTGTGAGTCCAGTAAACTTCTTTTTCTTTATGAATTACCCGGTCTCGGGTATATGTCTTTATCAGCAGCATGAAAAAGGACTAATATACCAAACATGCACCTTTTTTGTGGATCTGTCTTTATTTGCAGAGGCTGTTTCCTACTCTTAGGATATATTTCTCTTTCCCTACACCCAGTCTGAGAATGTCCACATTCTACCATTGGACCAGGCTCAGAACACATGTTACCTTTTCCTCAAAGCTTTTCCTGTTTTCCCTCCTTCCCCAAATCTGAATCCTATCTCTTCTTTCTCTAAACCTTCAGGAGACCTAGTGTGTATCGTTCTCTGGGTACTTAACTAGATAGCAATGTATTTATACAAGTGCTTATCTCGCCTATGGATTTACACATTCTTGTCATTTTTGGCTTCTGAAGAAACCCCTCACTTGCTCTCCAATTCGGCATAAATTACAAACAGATTTTCTGAACATATTATATATCTAGTGCTTTTAGTTTTGGTCTACTTGGAGAAGATTCCATGAACACTTAGTCTGCCATATTGCAGGAAGCTGAATTTCATTTATTCTAATAAACCCTTCCATTCATACCACACTTTAGAGTTAACAGGGTGCTGTCATATATGTAAGTTTCTGTAAACTTCAGTGCATATCATCATGCTGCAGATGAGAAGTAGAGGACACAAGAGACTAAATAATATGCCAGAGCAGAGCCTCAAAGCCAGAAATGGAACCCAAGTCTTTTCTCTCCAAGCCCAGGGCTCACTCGGGGACACCACAGGTGCTGCCTGTACAATACATGCTGCTGGTCATTACTACTGCCACCACACCTGGGAAGCAGACATTCTGTACAGGAAAGTACATGTGGCATAGGAGTTAGGTCGCAAGCAGTGGACAGAGGGGTGGGCTACATGAGGTTCCACGTATGCAATTCTCAGAAGGTTCTGCATATTTTAGTCCTACTTACCTCACCACTTTGGTCCCATTTCTCATGACCTGCATGTCCACCATGCAGCCCCCGGTCACATAGGCCGCTAGGTTCAACTCTGAGAATTCAGCCTGAAGAAGAAAGCAAAGCAAAAAAGGATTCATCAAATACCAGTGTTGGTAACAACGGTTAACACGTATTGGGTACTTAGAGGTGCCAAGTACACATTTAAAGCTCACCTCAAACTTAGGAAGTTGCTGATATTATTTTCATCTTTCTTTTTGAAAGATGAGGAAGCTGAGGCTCTAAGAGGCCTGGTGACATGTCCAAGGCAGCACAATTAATACAAGGCCAAACTGGATTGAAGCCCATGTGTCTCTGATTCAAGGACCTATGCTTTTAATCCTTGCTAATTCCTGCCTCTTTGAAGGTGGAGAAGCAACTCCAGCTCCAAGATCAGAACATGCCAGATGCTGTTTGATGGGACATTTTCTCTAGATTTTCTTACCTTCATGTTCTACAGTAGTATGGCATCATGACTCTGTGATTATTTATCTCTATTAATGGACCCACCCCCCACCCTGGTCATATGCCCAGTTTTCTTTTCTTGGTAATGGCCCCTCCTCTTGCTCCATCCATCTGGTTATAGCAGCAGCACCATGTTTGTTCACTGACGTACTGCCCTTTTGGTTACAGTTGATGGGGTAAGCATCTGACTCGGGGTGGAAGAATGAGATACTCTTCCCTGAGAGTTTGAAACTGATGAGTGAGTCATGCAGTTTCTTTCTAGGTGGTTGTATCTTTAATGCACAAACCTGGGTGCTATTTAGGACCATGTTTTCTGTCATCTGCACTGGCAATGCACAGAAAACCAGGGTGGAGAGAGAGAGAGAAACAGAGAGAGAGAGGAATGTCACAGTCACCGAGAGAGGGGCAGGGGCAAGAGACAGGGATGTTGATGTGCCAGCTACACACCTACATTTGGATTTTGTGAGTTCATCTTTTGGGTTGCCTATTTGTTTAAGTGAGCTTTCGTGGATTTCTGTTGCTTACAACCAGAGTCCCATGGAATACATTCCTCTTACCAGATGACATGCTCCCTGGGATTTCTCACTATAACCACCTGTCTTAGTCTCCCAAGGCTGCTGTAATAGGTGGCTTAAACAGCATAAATTCATTCTCCACAGTTCTGGAGGCTAGAAGTCGAAAATCAAGGTGCTGGTAGGGCTGGTTCCTGCTGAGGGCTATAAGGGAAGGATGTGTTCCAGACCTCTCTCCTTGGCTTGTAGATGGCCATCTGCTCCCTGTGTCTTCTTACATTGTCCTCCTTCTATATCCAAAGCTCCTCTTCTTATAAGGCCACCAGTCATATACACTATCCTCACTTTAATGGCCTCACTTTAACTTGATTACCTCTTTAAAGACCCTATCTCCAAATAAGGTCACATTCTACTGTGGGTTAGGACTTCAACATATGAATTTTGGGGGTGACAAGTCAACCTATAACGCTATCAGCTAAAATGCGTAGCACCAAACTGTGCCTTATACACGGTAGATGCCAAAAGCAATTTCTTTGGGTTTAATGGATAAACATAACCACTCATATGTATGAGGCACTCACTATGTGCCAGGTACTGGCCTAAGCATTGTACATATATGAATTCATTTAATCCTCACGCTTGTCCAGATGAGGAAATGGAGGCAGAAAAAGATCAAATAATGTGCATAGCATCATATAGTAGGTAGCAGAGCTGGTATTCAAACCCAGGCAGTGTGGCTCCAGGGCCTGTGTTTTTGTTGTTGTTGTTGTTGTTTTCAGACAGAGTTTCACTCTTTCACCCAGGCTGGAGTGCAGTGGCTCGATCTCGGCTCACTGCAACCTCTGCCTTCCAGTTTCAAGCAATTCTCCTGCCTCAGCCTCCCGAGTAGCTGGGATTACAGGTACCTGCCACCACGCCCAGCTAATTTTCATTTGTTTGTTTGTTTTTTAGTAGAAAGGGGGTTTCACTATGTTGGCCAGGCTGGTCTCGAACTCCTGACGTGATCTGCCCGCCTCGGCCTCCCAAAGTGCTGGGATTAGAGGTGTGAGCCATCACGCTCGGCCGGCCTTGTGCTTTTAACTACCACACTCCATGGCCTCCACTGTTCAGCTGAATGAGGCATTAGGTGGCTTATAACTGGGAATTTTAGGGACCTAAAAACAACCCATTTAAAGAAAAAAGTTTACATTGAAGGGAAATATGATTTCATGGCAACTTAACTGTATCTCCTCAGAGTCATTTGACAGGAATTATGACCAAAGACCCAGCCATCTCCCCAGATAGTATTAGAGCAAACTGGGCGTACTTACACCTCTTGCTGTAATTAATAACCTCATTAAGCTGTGGCAAGGCGAAAAGAAAAGATCACTTTGATGAGTGATCACTTTGATGAGTGAATGAGTCCAGGTTAGTAAACAGTGGTAATGACCTAGTTATTAAGTCTAATGCCTTAAACATTCAGTCCCATCATGTTCAAGATTCTTAGTTGGCAAGGTCACAAAGAAGAATTAAGAAAAAAAGTTGTTGCTTATGTGCGCAGATCAAAAGACATTAGAATAAAGTTGCAAAACAGGATACCTGGTCACCAAACATATGCAGAGAGGGAGTGCAATAGAATCTTGGAAGATAGAATCTCTGACTCAAAAGTGGCGAGGAACCAAGGGCTGTCTTACTGCCCAAATGGAAAGAGAGATACCTAGAGAGAAGTCACACTCAGGCTTGGATGTACAAGTTAGAGGTTCATCTTGTTCAGATGTGGGTGTCTACAGTTATTTCTCAGTTGTGGTTTATGAATAATTACAGGAGATAACTGCCTGGGTTGCAAGGTAGCCAGCTTCTGTGGGATCAAGCAGAGAGCTGGCCTAGCAAAGTAAAAGGGCATTCTTCTGTTATTTAACTGTCTAAAACCTTCAGCACCATGGAAATGAACACAGAGGTGTCCAAACCACCTTCCCTTCAAGATAGCTTGATAGCCTTTCTGGTAGAATATGAAAGAGCAGCCATTTGGAAGACTCTCATAAAAACTGTAGTGAATTGAATTGTATTCCTCAAAAAGCTATGCCAAGTCCTAACCTCTGATACCCGTGAACGTGACCTCTTTGGGAACTAGGGTCTTTTCAGTTGTAATCCAGTTAAGGATATCAGATGAAATCATCTTAGATCGGTGGGAGTTATGGGGGAGGCACACTAAATCCACTAACAAGTCCTTAGAAGAGAAGAGATGAGGAAAAGACAGAAAGACACAGGAAAGAAGACCACGGGAAAACGGCAGCAGAGATGGAGTGATGCTGCCACAAGCCAAGAAATGCCGAGAGTCACTAGAAGCTGGAGGAGCCAAGGAAGGATTCTCCCCTGGAGCCTTCAGAGGGTGTGCAGCTCTGCTGAAACCTTGATTTGGGAATTTTGGCCTCCAGAACTGGAAGAAAATAAATTTCTGTTGTTTTAAGCCACTAAGTGTATGGTAATTGTGGAACCTAGGAAATTAAAATAATAACTTTGAGAATTGAATGCAATTTCAGTATCATATTCAAAGTCACCAGGGCTCAAAGAAGGTCAATGTGGCCAGGTAAATCTCCTTTATTCACTTCACTAAAAACATGCACATAGAAATCTGCACCTAGACTCAGTCTCTCTCTCTCTCTCTCTCTCACACACACACACACACACACACACACACACACACACATAGCAAATTAGTTATTCACCTATATCGCAAAAAACGCTATTATCAGAATTACTTAAATATTCTGCATGAGCTAACCTTTTCACCACAAATTATTTTGACCTCCAAGGTTTTTGGTATATCTTTTTTTTTTTGTTTTTTTGAGATGGAGTTTTGCTCTTGTTGCCCAGGCTGGAGTGCAACGGCGTGATCTCGGCTCACTGCAACCTCCACCTCCCAGGTTCAAGCAATTTTCCTGCCTCAGCCTGCCAAGCAGCTGAGATTAGAGGCACCCGCCACCGTACCTGGCTAATTTTTCTATTTTTAATATAGACAGGGTTTCACCATGTTGGCCAGGCTGGTCTCAAACTCCTGACCTCAGGGCGATCCACCCGCCTCAGCCTCCCAAAGTGCTGGGATTACAGGCGTGAGCCACTGTGCCCAGCTGGTGTGATATCATTTTAATACTACACATCAGGCACTGTGGTATGGACAAATGAGTACTCAGAGAGACTACATTCATATGTAAGCTATTCAATATACTAGCTGATGAGTTTAGTTAAGTTACTGATTTGAATATCAATTTTGACATCTTTAAAACAGAGGTAATGATATCAATAATATCTATCTTTAAATGTTTTTGTGATGATTCAAGACAATGTATATGAAACATCCAGCACAGGGCTGAGACTCAGTAAATAGTTGCCGTTACTATTTTCAAATATTCCATTGTCTTAGTAAGCTTAAACTGAAAGCATCCAAACTGGTGTACCCTGAAAAAGAACAACTCCTTCAAGTATTTATAACATATACATTTAAAATATATATTGAGGTGTGAAATGTAAAGACTTCTGCATACGGCAACAATGAAGTACCAGAGACTACATACACTCCCATCTTATACAACAAGAAAGCCAGATAAACTGCATTACATATCAGTTTTCAGGAACTAGACAACAGGCATTTCAGAACTATGATTCCTGTAAAAAGGAACAAAATTATCCCTATGTTTATCCCAGCTTACTGCCTAGAGGCAGTTTCCAGGCAGCAGAACAGCATGGGAGAAGGCAGAGTTCATCAGTTTCACTGAGTTAAGGATACAAAGATTGAAGTTCAGGGTAGCCATGGCAGCTAAAATTTGCAGGACAGAGTATAGGGAAAGATGGATCTGCACAGAAAAAATAAAACAAACAAACAAACAAACAAAAAACCTCACAAACTCCAGGGAGATCTATGTCTTTCCCTGAGTAACTAATTTGAGCATACATGAAAGGAAAGTAATCAAGGCCAGGAAAAAGCCATCAGGAAACAATCTCCAGAATCCACAGAGCTGGGAAGAACCCATGTGCTCACCAGCTAGAGGGTAAAGACCTTGTCAAATAGGTAGGTTACTCAAAATTTCATAGTGGGACTCAATTATCCCTGGCCAACAGCATGCTCTGGATCTAGGATGACCAGCTTGTCCTGGTTTGCCTTGGGCTTTCCCAACTTTAAAACTAAAAGTCCCATTTCTCAGAAACTCTTCAATCCCAGGTTTAGAGTGAAAGCCCCATGTCTTGGAAAACTCCTTAATCCCAGGCAAACTATAATAATCGATCACTCCATGTAGATCTGTCGCAAGAAAAGCTTAAAAGCAAGTCTTGAATGGATCCAGTTTATTACAAGTAACTTAAATGCATCTCAGAAAAAACTAAACCACTGTTTAAAGGAATCTAACAAAACCCAGCACCCAACACATCACATTCACAATGTAAAAGTAGTGACATTCAATCATAAATTACCAGGAATGCAAAGAAGCAGAAGAATATGACCATAACAAGGAGAAGTCAACCAATAGAAACACGCAGAAATGGAGAGATGATGCAAAGTGCAGAAATGGAAGTTAAAACAACTGTTATAAAGAGGTTCTCAAGAATGTAGATGGAAACGATATAATGGGAGAGAAAGAAACATATTTTAAAAATTAAAAATTAAACTTGTAGAGATAAAAATTATAATATCTGAAATAGAAAATGCACTGCTAGGCTTAACAACAGATTAGACACTTGTATCAGTCTGTTCTACACTGCTATCAACTACCTGAGGCTAGGCAGTCTATAAAGAAAAGAAATTTAATCAGTTCACAGTTGTATGGGCTGAACAGACTTCTGCTTCTGGGGAGGTGTCAAGAAACTTACAATCATGGTGGAAGGCAAAGGGGGAAGCAAGCACCATCCTCATATGGCAGAGAAGCAGGAAAGAGAGAGAGCAAAGAGGGAAGTGCTACACACTTGTAATCAACCAGATTTTGTGAGAACTCTATCATGAGGACAGCAAGGGGGATGGTGCTAAATCATTAGAAACCACCCCCATGATCCAGTCACCTTTTGCCAGGCCCCACCTCCAACAGTGCAGATTACAATTCAACATGAGATTTAGGTGGGGCACAGAGCCAAACCATATCACGCTGCTGAAAAAAATGCTAGTGAACTTGAAGAGAAAACAATAAAAACAATCCAAAATGAAGCACAGAGACAAAAATACACAAAAAAAAGCAAAGAAAGAAGGAAAAAGAGAGCAGAACCTCAGTGAGTTATGGGATAATATTAAATAGTCTAATATACGAGTAATTAAAGTCTCAGTAAGAGAAGAGGTAGGGACAGAAATTTTTTTTTTAAATGGCCAAAATTTTTCTACATTTAACGAAACCTTGACCTAACAAGTTCAATGAATCATAAGCAGAAGAAACAAAGAAAATAAACAGCAGGGCATATAATAATCAACTTATTAAAAACCAGTGGTGAAGAGAAAATCTTCAAAGCAGCCAAAGCGGGGAAAATACATTTTATATAAAGAGAAACAAAGATAAGAATGATAAACAGCTTCTTGTGAGAAAATAGAAAACCAGAAGATAGTAGTAAATCTTCCTTAAAGAGCTAAAAGAAAAAGAAAACCAGGTCGGGGGCGGTGGCTCATGCCTGTAATCCCTGCACTTTGGGAAGCTGAGGCGGGTGGATCACAAGGTCAGGAGATCGAGACCATCCTGGCAAACACGGCCAAACCCCGTCTCTACTAAAAAATACAAAAAATTAGCCAGGCGTGGTGGTGGGTGTCTGTAGTCCCAGCTACTTGGAAGGCTGAGACAGGAGAATGGCGTGAACCTGGGAGGCAGAGCTTGCAGTGAGCGGAGATCGCACCACTGCACTCTAGCCTGGGCGACAGAGTGTGACTCTGTCTCAGAAAAAAAAAAAAAGAAAGAAAAAGAAAACCAACCAAAAAACAATTGTCGGTATAGAATATTATACCCAGTAAAATTATCTTTTAAAAGTGAAGGCATAGGCCAGGCACAGTGGCTCATGCTTGTAATCCCAGCACTTTGGGAGGCCAAGGCAGGTGGATCACCTGAGGTCAGGAGTTCAAGGCGAGCCTGGCCAACATGGCAAAACCTCGTCTCTACTAAAAAGACAAAAAATCAGCAAGGTGTGGTGGCACACACCTGTAATCCCAGCCACTTGGGAGGCTGAGGCACAAGAATCACTTGAACATGGGATGCTGAGGTTGCAGTGAGCAGAGACTGCACCACTGCACTTCAGCCTGGACAACAGGGCAAGACTTTGTCTCAAAAAAAAAAAAAAAGTGAATGCACATAAAGACTTTTCCAGACAAAGAAAAGCTGAATTTATTATAAGTCCAAAATGTGTTAAAGGAAGCTCTTCAGACAGAAGGACAATGATACCAGATGGAAACTTGTACAAATACAAAATAAAGAGTTCTAGATATGGTAAATATGTGGATAAATACAAAACACTTATTTTTCAGTTTAAAAATCTCCTATAGAAGAGTATTAACTGTTTAAAGCAAAACATTGCAGGCATCATGGGAGTTTATAACCCGTAGAAGTAAAACGAACAAGGACACAAAGAAAGGGAATAAGAAATGGAAATATACTGTTGAAAGGTTCTCACAGTATATGTGAAGTGGAATAACACTATTTGAAGGTAAATGTTGATGAGCTAAAGATGTATATCTTAAACCATAGAACAGTGCCTTGAAAAGGAAATATAGATAAAATAAATACAGTAAAGTACACAAATTTTAAGTTTATAGCTTGTTGAATTTTAATTTATTTATGCTGTGTAATCAATACTCAGATCAAGATATAGATCATTTCTAGAACCCCTGGATCCTCCCTCATCCTCATTCCAGCTGATCTCACCCCCACACCATGATGCTACCATTTTAATGTCTTCTATCTCATAGTTTTACATGTTCATGAACTTGCTATAAATGAAATCTCACAGTACATGCACTTTGGTATTTGCCTTCTTTCATATCTGTGATTCATCCATGCTGTTGTGGTTAGCAGCAGTCATTCTTTTTTAATTTCTGTGTAGTATTTCATTGTCTGAATATTCAAAAATGTGTTTACCCATTCGGCTGATGGTAGACACTTTAACTATTTCTATTCATTGGCTACTAAGAAAAGAGCTGCTATGCACCTTCTTATACATCTCTTTTGGTGGGCATATACATTCATTTTCCTTGGGTATATACCTACAAGTGGAATTGCTGGGTCAGAGGATAGGCATACAGGATTTAGAAGATACAGATGGAGAATTTTCCAAAGTGGTTTTGCCAATTTACATACCGTTAGCAATATGAGAATTATAGTTGCCCTATGTCATTTTCAACACTTAGTATTGTCAATGTTTTTAATTTTAGCCATTCTTCAAGTGGGTTGTGTAGTAATAGTACATTGTAGTTTTAGTTTACATTTATCTGACGATTAATGATACTGACCACTTTTTCATGTGCTTATTAACAATTTAGGTAATTTCATTTGGTAAAGGGCCTGTTCAAGTTTTTTGTTCATATTTGTATTCTTGTTTGCATTTATCTTATTAATTTATAAAGGTATCTTAAAATATATTCTAGATATGAGTTCTTTGCTGGATATATTCATTTGAAAATTTCTTCTTCCATTCTGTGGCTTGTCTCTTAACTAAGTTTTTTAATGAAGAATATATTTATACACACACATATGTATATATGAAGTACAATTTAGTATTTTTTTTTACAGTTAGTGTATTTATTGTCTTTAGCTTAAAAAATGTTTGCCTATCCCAAGGTCATGTAGGCACTCTCAATGTTTCCTGCTAGAAGCTTCTCTGTTGAGTATTTCACATTTAGGTCTGTAATCCACCTAGAATTTTTAAATATATACTATGTGAGGTAGGACTGAAGGTTCAATTTTTTTCATATGGCTATTCATATACTTTGGTACCATTTATTGAAATGATCACTCTTTCTCAGTAGAATTGCACTGGTACCTTTGCCAACCACCAAGTCACTTCATAGGTGGCAGTCTATTTCTAAATTCTCTATTTTATTCTATTTATCAATTTGTCTATCCTGTTTCAACTTGTCACAATTAATGTAGCTTTACAGTGAGTCTTGACATCAGATAGTATAATATTCTAAGACAGGAGTGACTCAAACAAGCCCCAGTGATGACAGGAGCAAAGGCAAGATAGGATGACCATCCTCTGTCCCCTTAACCTACTGAGCAGAAAAAAGTCGTCTTATTCGCTCACTGCAAAATACACATAGACACTGGTCAATCAGACGACCTCAAAGGCTCTGTCCTCAATAAACTGATTGGATGTTTCCCTAGCAATATGATTGACTAGACAGAATGTGTTCTACTATTCCTTGCTTTGCAACCAACCCACCATTGCAGCCAGACCTCTCAAATATCTCCTCAAGGAAATCCTCACTTATCTTAAAGGTTAAAAAAAAGTTTTATTAATTTAAAAAAAAAAACACAATTCTCAACAGCTTGTTAATATGGTCAGCTGGTTGAGAAGGTAATAAATGGAAGAGAAAGCACATCTATTCTTTTAGATCATCACCTATACTGAGGACCGGCACCTATGGCATCTCACTATTGACATGCTCACACACCTCTAAAGGTTTCTCTTTCCTTTATAATGAACTTTCACACTTCAGCACATTTCTAAACATTCTTTAACATTTTAACTTCTTTTCCACCTTGCTGAAAGCTTGAGCCCACTCTCTCATTTGTATTATTTTTTGTGCATTTGTTGCTAGCCAGTGCATTTTAAAAAATTTCTTTCCTTGGCCGGTTCCAAGATGGCCGAATAGGAACAGCTCCAGTCTACAGCTCCCAGCATGAACAACGCAGAAGACAGGTGATTTCTGCATTTCCAACTGAGGTACCAGGTTCATCTCACTGGGGCATGTCAGACAGTGGGGGCAGGACAGTGGATGCAGCCCACCGAGCCAGAGCCAAAACAGGGCAAGGCATCGCCTCACCCGGGAAGCGCAAGGGGTCAGGGAATTCCCTTTCCTAGCCAAGGGAAGCCGTGACAGACACCACCTGGAAAATCGTGTCACTCCCACTCTAATACTGTGCTTTTCCAAGGGTCTTAGCAAACGGCACACCAGGAGATTCTATCCCATGCCTGGCTCGGAGGGTCGCATGCCCACAGAGCCTGGCTCATTGCTAGCTCGGCAGTCTGAGATCTAACTGCAAGGTGGCAGCGAGGCTGGGGGAGGGGCATCCGCCATTGCTGAGGCTTGAGTAGGTAAACAAAGCAGCCAGGAAGCTCGAACTGGGGAGCCCACTGCAGCTCAAGGAGGCCTGCCTACCTCTGTAGACTCTACCTCTGGGGGCAGGGCATAGCTGAACAAAAGGCAGCAGAAACCTCTGCAGATTTAAATGTCCCTGTCTGACAGCTTTGAAGAGAGTAGTGGTTCTCCCAGCATGGAGTTTGAGATCTGAGAACAGACAGACTGCCTCCTCAAGTGGGTCCCTGACCCCCAAGTAGCCTAACTGGGAGGCACCCCCGAATAGGGACAGACTGACACCTCACACGCCCAGGTACCCCTCTGAGACGAAGCTTCCAGAGGAATGATCAGGCAGCAACCTTTGCTGTTCGGCAATATTCTCTGTTCTGCAGCCTCTGCTGCTGATACCCAGGCAAACAAGGTCTGGAGTGGACCTCCAGCAAACTCCAACAGACCTGCAGCTGAGGGTTCTGACTGTTAGAAGGAAAACTAACAAACAGAAAGGACATCCACACCAAAACTCCATTTGTACGTCACCATCATCAAAGACCAAAGGTAGATAAAACCACAAAGATCGGGAAAAAACAGAGCAGAAAAGCTGAAAATTCTAAAAATTAGAGTGCCTCTTTTCCTCCAAAGGAACACAGCTTCTCACCAGCAACAGAACAAAGCTGGATGGGGAATGACTTTGACGAGTTGAGTGAAGAAGCCTTCAGATGATCGAACTTCTCTGAGCTAAAGGAGGAAGTTCAAACCCATCGCAAAGAAGCTAAAAACTTGAAAAAAGATTAGACAAATGGCTAACTAGAATAACCAGTGTAGAGAAGTCCTTAAATGACCTGATGGAGCTGAAAACCATGGCACGAGAACTACGTGACGAATGCATTAGCTTCAGTAACCGATTCGATCAACTGGAAGAAAGGGTATCAGTGATTGAATATCAAATGAATTAAATGAAGCCAGAAGAGAAGTTTAGAGAAAAAAAGAGTATAAAGAAACAAACAAAGCCTCCAAGAAATATGGGACTATCTGAAAAGACCAAATCTGTGTCTGATTGGTGTACCTGAAAGTGACGGAGAGAATGGAACCAAGTTGGAAAACACTCTGCAGGATATTATCCAGGAGAACTTCCCAAACCTAGCAAGGCAGGCCAACATTCAAATTCAGGAAATACAGAGAACGCCACAAAGATACTCCTCGAGAAGAGCAACTCCAAGACACATAATTGTCAGATTCACCAAAGTTGAAATGAAGGAAAAAATGTTAAGGGCGGCCAGAGAGAAAGGTCGGGTTACCCACAAAGGGAAGCCCATCAGACTAACAGCGGATCTCTTGGCAGAAACTCTATAAGCCAGAAGAGAGTGGGGGCCAATATTCAACATTCTTAAAGAAAAGAATTTTCAACCCAGAATTTCATATCCAGCCAAACTAAGCTTCATAAGTGAAGGAGAAATAAAATACTTTATAGACAAGCAAATGCTAAGAGATTTTTTCACCACCAGGCCTACCCCACAAGAGCTCCTGAAGGAAGCACTAAACATGGAAAGGAACAACCGGTACCAGCCACTGCAAAAACATGCCAAAATGTAAAGACCATTGATGCTAGGAAGAAACTGCATCAACTAACAAGCAAAATAACCAGCTAACATCATAATGACAGGATCAAATTCACACATAACAATATTAACCTTAAATGTAAATGGGCTAACAGATCCAATTAAAAGACACAGACTGGCAAATTGGATAAAGAGTCAAGACCCATCAGTGTGCTGTATTCAGGAAACCCATCTCACATGCAGAGACACACACAGGCTCAAAATAAAGGGATGGTGGAAGATCTACCAAGCAAATGGAAAACAAAGAAAGGCAGGGGTTGCAATCCTAGTCTCTGATAAAATAGACTTTAAACCAGCAAAGATCAAAAGAGACAAAGAAGGCCATTACATAATAGTAAAGGGATCAATTCAACAAGAAGAGCTAACTATCCTAAATATTTATGCGCCCAATACAGGAGCACCCAGATTTATACAGCAAGTCCTTAGAGACTTACAAAGAGACTTAGACTCCCACACAATAATAATGGGAGACTTTTACACCCCACTGTCAATATCAGACAGATCAATGAGACAGAAAGTTAACAAGGATATCCAGGAATTGAACTCAGCTCTGCACCAAGCGGACGTAATAGACATTTACACAACTCTCCACCCCAAATCAACAGAATATACAGTCTTCTCAGTACCACATCACACTTATTCCAAACTTGACCACATAGTTGGAAGTAAAGCACTTCTCAGCAAATGTAAAAGAACAGAAATTATAACAAACTGTCTCTCAGACCACAGTGCAATCAAACTAGAACTCAGGATTAAGAAACTCACTCAAAACTGCTCAACTACATGGAAACTGAACAACCTGCTCCTGAATGACATGATCAAGTGGGCTTCATCCCTGGGATGCAAGGCTGGTTCAACATATGCAAATCAATAAATGTAATCCAGCATATAAACAGAACCAAAGACAAAAACCACATGATTATCTCAATAGATGCAGAAAAGGCCTTTGACAAAATTCAACAGCCCTTCATGCTAAAAACTCTCAATAAATTAGGTATTGATAGGATGTATCTCAAAATCATAAGAGCTATTTATGACAAACCCACAGCCAATATCATACTGAATGGGCAAAAACTGGAAGCATTCCCCTTGAAAACTGGCATAAGCCAGGGATGCCCTCTCTCACCACTCCTATTCAACATAGTGTTGGAAGTTCTGGCCAGGGAAATCAGGCAGGAGAAAGAAATAAAGGGTATTCAATTAGGAAAAGAAGAAGTCAAATTGTCCCTGTTTGCAAATGACATGATTGTATATCTAGAAAACCCCATCGTCTCAGCCCAAAATCTCCTTAGGCTGATAAGCAACTTCAGCAGTCTCAGGATACAAAATCAATATGCAAAAATCACAAGCATTCTTATACACCAATAACAGACAAACAGAGGGCCAAATCATGAGTGAACTCCCATTCACAATTGCTTCAAAGAGAATAAAATACCTAGGAATCCAACTTACAAGGGATGTGAAGGACCTCTTCAAGGAGAACTACAAACCACTGCTCAACGAAACAAAAGAGGACACAAACAAATGGAAGAACATTCCATGCTCATGGATAGGAAGAATCAATACTGTGAAAATGGCCATACTGCCCAAGGTAATTTATAGATTCAATGCCATCCCCATTAAGCTACCAATGACTTTCTTCACAGAACTGGAAAAAACTACTTTCAAGTTCATATGGAACCAAAAAAGAGCCCACATTGCCAAGACAATCCTAAGTGAAAGAACAAAGCTGGAGGCATCACACTACCTGACTTTAAACAATACTACAAGGCTACAGTAACCAAAACAGCATGGTACTGGTACCAAAACAGAGATATAGACCAATGGAACAGAACAGAGCCCTCAGAATAATATACACATCTACAACCATCTGATCTTTGACAAATCTGACAAAAACAAGAAATGGGGAAAAGATTCCCTATTTAATAAATGGTGCTGGGAAAACTGGCTAGCCATATGTAGAAAGCTGAAACTGGATCCCTTCCTTACACCTTATACAAAAATTAATTCAAGATGGATTAAAGACCTAAATGTTAGACCTAAAACCATAAAAACCCTAGAAGAAAACCTAGGCATTACCATTCAGGACATAGGCATGGGCAAGGACTTCATGTCTAAAACACCACAAGCAACGGCAACAAAAGCCAAAATTGACAAATGGGATCTCATTAAACTAAAGAGCTTCTGCACAGCAAAAGAAACTACCACTAGAGTGAATAGGCAACCTGCAGAATGGGAGAAAATTTTTGCAATCTACTTATCTGACAAAGGGCTAATATCCAGAATCTACAAAGAACCCAAACAAATTTACAAGAAAAAAACAAACAAGCCCATCAAAAAGTGGGCAAAGGATATGAACAGACACTTCTCAAAAGAAGACGTTTATGCAACCAACAGACACATGAAAAAATGCTCACCATCACTGGACGTCAGAGAAATGCAAATCAAAACCACAATGAGATACCATCTCACACCAGTTAGAATGGTGATCATTAAAAAGTCAGGAAACAACAGGTGCTGGAGAGGATGTGGAGAAATAGGAACACTTTTACACTGTTGGTAGGACTGTAAACTAGTTCAACCATTGTGGAAGACAGTGTGGTGGATTCCTCAAGGATCTAGAATTAGAAATACCATTTGACCCAGCCATCCCATTACTGGGTATATACCCAAAGGATTATAAATCATGCTGCTATAAAGACACATGCACACGTATGTTTATTGCGGCACTATTCACAATAGCAAAGACTTGGAACCAACCCAAATGTCCATCAATGATAGACTGGATTAAGAAAATGTGACACATATACACCATGGAATACTATGCAGCCATAAAAAAGGATAAGTTCATGTCCTTTGTAGGGACATGGATGAAGCTGGAAACCATCATTCTCAGCAAACTATCGCAAGGACAGAAAACCAAACACCGCATGTTCTCACTCACAGGTGGGAATTGAACAATGAGAACACTTGGACACAGGAAGGGGAACAACACACACAGGGGCCTGTCGTGGGGCGGGGGGAGGGGGAGGGATAGCATTAGGAGATATACCTAATGTAAATGACGAGTTAATGGGTGCAGCACACCAACATGGCACATGTATACATATGTAACAAACCTGCATGTTGTGCAAATGTACCCTAGAACTTAAAGTATAATTTAAAAAAAATTTATTTCCCTTATTTTTAACAGAAAAAAAGACCCCATGCCATAATATATTGCTTTAGTAAATAAAGATGGCTGCATGTAATTCTGATTGTTTTAGGGGGGAAAATGGCCATGTTATACATTTGTAGGAGATTACGTCTAGACATCATTAAAGACAAACAGGTTTTAATTCTTTGGTCTCTAGATGAGGGCTATATATAGGCACAGACAGAGCTCTTGGTATTTTGCTACTCTTGTTAAACTAGCTGTGAGAGGTTTTCAACACTGATCTCAATGATAACTGAACATACTGGACTATCTGAGCTTTTCTGTTTGTGTATAACTCTTTAAACATGTACTTGGAGGAATGAATAAACGGTGGAAAAGGGATTGGCCTTGAAGTTTGGAGATCAGAGATCTAAATCTTGAATTTGACACTGACCCAATGTATGGCCTTAAGCAAACCCCTCACTTTCTCTCTACTCTTAACTCTCTTCATCTTTAAATTAAAGAGCTATAATTAATTGAGTCAATTATGTCCACGGTCTATTTAACTGTTATATGTTCGTCTTTTTCTCAACTAATGTCCCCTGTCATCAAAGAAATAGTCTATTATCATGGCATACTTTCTAAGAAAGAAATGCCAGCCAAGTAGGAATATTTTTTATAAGAAAGCTGTTCATTGTTTTATACCCAGCTCCTGGCACACAGTAGGTATTCAAAAATATTTATTACCAAAATTTTTTATATTTTACAGATGAATGGATACCCTCACACATTAAGCAACTTGCCTTCTGAAACTGCATTGCCAGGGCCTCCAGACTATGACAACAAGGAGGATGTTTTCAGGCAGAGAGCAGGGGAAAGGCTCAAGCTAAGTTTCCAGGAACAAAAGCACAGGTGAGAACACAGGCCTATGGGGCCAATGGAATGGTGAGGTGTCATTTGTAGCTGGGACATGGAGTATATGGAAGCACATAATACAAGGCAAAGGTTGCTGGGAGACTAGTTCATGAAGATTTTGAGTGCCCTGTGAAGGAACGTGAATATCATTCTACAGTATATTAGTCTTCTATTGCTGCCATAAAAATTATCACAAATTTAATGCCTTCAAACAACCCGAACTTATTATCTCACTGCTATATAGGTCAGAAGTCCAGGTTAGCTTGGTTGGTTTCTCTTTTCTGTGTTGCACATGGCCCAAATCAAGGTGTTGGCCAGCTGGGCTCTTATTGCAAGGCTCTGGGAGGAAGCCGCTTCCAGATTCCTCCAGGTTACTGGCAGAAGTCAGTTATCTGCAATTATAGGACTGAGGTCCTCGTTTCCTGGGAGAGATTCTCAGCTGCTCAGGGCTATATGTTTTCCTTATGACGTTGTACTCCCGTCTTCAAACTACTAATGGCACACTGAGTACTTTTCACTTTTCAAATTTTTATTGACTTCTCGTCTGCCACCTCTCCATCTCCAGTATGAGAAAGTTCTCTGCTTTTAAGGACTTGTGTGGTTTGATGGGGTCTAGTTGGATACTGTAGACTCCTCTCCTGTCTTAAGGTCCATAACTGTAATCATATCTGCTAAGTTCCTTTTGAGTAATATTTTCATAGGTTCCAGGGACTAGGGCATAGACACTGTAGGGGGCTACTAGGACACACTAAGGATTGCAGAGGAGGGGAGTAACTCAATTCCTAACAACAAATATTTACGCAGCACATTCGAAGTTCCAGGCCCTGTTATAGGTGCTAGATATAATTGGAATCATCCATTAAGAAAATCTCTTTGGGCTGGGTGCGGTGGCTCGTGCCTGTAATCCCAGCACTTGGGGAGGCCGAGGCGGGCAGATCACATGGTCAGGAGATCGAGACCATCCTGGCTAACATGGTGAAACCCCGTCTCTACTAAAAATACAAAAAAATTAGCCGGGCATGGTGGCCTGTAGTCTCAGCTTCTCAGGAAGCTGAGGCAAGAGAATGGCGTGAACCTGGGAGGCAGAGCTTGCAGTGAGCCAAGATCGCGCCACTGCACTCCAGCCTGGGTGACAGAGTGAGACTCTGTCTCAAAAAACAAATAAATAAATAAATAAATAAATAAATAAATAAATACATAAGTTCCTCAGTATGGTTTTCTTTGTGTTTTTTTCTTCTTATTTCAGGTTCATTGAGCTTCTTGGGTTTAAAATTTCCATTAAGTTTGGAAACATTTTTTCATTAAATATTTTTCATTAAATGTCTCAAAAAAAAAAAAAGAAAGAAAATCTCTTTGACATTCTCCTAGGTCAGAAGGAGATACAGGTTGAGTATTCCTCATCTGAAATGCTTGGGACCAGAAGTGTTTTGCATTTCAGATTTTGAAATATTTGCAGTATATATACTTACCAGTTGAGCATCTCTAATCCCAAAATCCAAAATCTGAAATGCTCCAGTGAGCATTTCCTTTGAGCATCACATCACTAAAAATTTTGGATCTTGGCTGGGCACAGTGGCTCACACTGATTTAATCCCAGCATCTTGGGAGGCCAAGGTAAGAGAATCACTTGAAGCCAGGAGTTTAAGACCAGCCTGTGTAACAAGACCCTTATATCTCTTTTAAAAATTAGCCAGGCATGGTGGTGTGCACCTGTAGACCCAGTTACCGGCAGCGGGTGGGGGTGCTCAGGCAGGAGGATGCCTGAGCTTTGAGTTCAAGGCTGCAGTGAGCTATAACTGCACCACTGCACTCCGGCCTGAGAGACAGAGCGAGACTCTATGTCAAAAAAAAAAAAAAAAAAAAAAAAAAGTTTTGGGTTTTGTAGCATTCTGGATTTTGGATTTTCGGACTTGGGATGCTTAACCTATAAGCACCTGTTTGTAATTAAACTCGTGTCCAGTTTCAGGAACACACCCACACACCCACACACACGCATGCATGCGTGCACGCACACAGGAATAGAGATGGAATGCATTCAATTTCCTGTAGGGTCTTTGGCTGCATTCTCACCGGCACTGACACCTGACAAGACTGTAATGCCAAGCAGATAATATTACTGAAAGCATGGGGTATTCATGTCTAGTTACTAATAATTGCATTTGGGATGATAATCATGTTGATGACAGCATGGAAAATGGTGATTGTAATCATCATCATAATACTAAGTTGAAGCATGTTATTAGGCCAACAGGTCAATAGGAAAGAAGCGGAAATTGAGATGTGGAAGTGGATGACTGACTGGAATGTACACAAGAAACCAAGAATGTGCGGGAATATGAAGGTAGCAGCTGTCAGCTTTGACCTTGAAGCCTGACTGAGGGAGGATTGTGACACAACAAGAATGTTGTCCAGAGTTCCTGAGAAAGGCAAGATGCTGGCAGATAGATTTGTCTGGAATCCCAGGGTGACTGATAAGATACTGAGAATTCCTGTCAGTTGGTGAAGAGTATCTGGTCCAGACTGTACCCTTAAACCCAACCCTTAGGCGTGTTCCCCTGCCCATGGCCTTGGGCACTCGCATATTTTGCAAGAGAAACAGACAGAGAAAAAGAGACAGAGAGGAGATAGAGACAGACAGGCACTAAGTTCACAGGAAAAAGTCAGCACTCTCAGCACCTCTCCTAATGCCAGAACAACTTCAGACCCTGTGCTCTATTCCATAAGCTTTTTCTTACTGCATCTCATAAAGAGAAGCAGTTAGTCTACTGGTCAGGAATCACAATGCCACATTTGCGAGTGGGCAGGGTCATGGGTGGGGGTGATTCTGGCCTCCACATTCTGCCTCTCTGCAGCTACGTGTCTGTTGATCTCAGTGGCCACTGTGTTAACTTCCTCTTTCCTGCTTTGTAAGTCCTGAAAGCTGCTATCTTTAAGCATTCATCTTTCTCTCTGCAACTCTGTCTTCCAATCTATGAGTTGGCAGCCATAAACTCTAATTCCCGGGAGCTTCTTCTGATTCCCAGGAGGCCCGGATGTCCTGCTATTTTTTCATAGTTGTCATTGTGAGGCTGTGTAACTTTTGAGTAAGAACAGCCACGTATCTAGTTAGTAACATCCACAGAGGAGGTATGGCTTCAAGGGAGGGTAAGAGGTTGCACTGCTTAGTTCTAAAGCCTAAACTGAGGGATTCAGCCCAGATTTAGCAGAGAACCTGGAACTAAGGGTAGCGAACCTATGGCAGCTAACGCTGGACTGTAATTTCAATGGAGATTTGCCGTTCCTCCTTTGGTTGTCAGCCACCTTAGGAACCTGGAATGAGGGGTGTAGCGGGGGTGGTGCTGGTGATTGTCAAGGAAGGATTAGGGCATTCCTGAGCTCTCTTGCAAATTATCATCAAAATTCTACCCTAATTCCTAGCAGATTGATATGTTTACTCTCGGGAATGAAACTGTATCATTAAATTCCTTTAAAAAACATCAGCAGTCTGCATGTATTATGATCTTCCTCACTTCCTAAATTCTTTCATAGCCAAAGACACTCATTCAAAAAGGATAAACAATAGCAGTGATAATAAAAAGGAAACCCAAACCCTACATGACTTACAAGGTCTCACATGATTTACTCTGATGCCTCCCCCTATCCCCCCAGTTCTGACTTGCTCAGCCATTGCCACACTGTCAAACACACCAAGCAAGCTCCAGCCTCCTGTCCCCACCACCAAAGGGCTTCCCTGAGCCAGCAGCATGGCTGCCTTCCTCAGGCCATTCACAGTCCCTCTCAGTGGCGCCTCCAGCCGCACCCTCCCTGCAAAGCACCCTGCTGGGCTCCACAGCCAATTTCCTTGCTTATTCTTCCCTAAAGCACTCATCCCTATGTGACATAAAGATTTACGTCCATCTCAATTAACTATTCAATGGTCTACCTCCCTCACTCGAGTAGGAGCTCTGCAGGGCAGAGATTTTGTCTGCTTTATTCACCACTCTATCTCAGCTCCTAAAACAGTGCCTGGTATACAGCAGCCAGTGCTCCGTCAATATCACTCAATGAACCAATGATCACTCAATGAACCAATGCCCATTTTGCAGATGTCAAAGATAAGACTTAAGGAAGCACAGAGACTGTGCCCCAAGTTCCACCCTGGAAATTATGTCAGCTGGGACCCATACCCAGGCCAACATGCTTCACAAGTGTGATTTTCTGGTGGGCAGGAGGTGACATCAAGTGCATGCCAGTTATTTGAGGTGACTCCCGTTGGAGTGTGCAGAGTTGGGCCAGCTCGGGCTCGGTTTGTGGCCTACAGTCGCCCTTGCCTTTCACCTTCCTAGTCTTGTGCACACGAGTTTGCAGCATCTGTCAGCGAAGCCCATGGACCCCCTCCCCTCCTCCACTCGGCCTCTTCTGACTGCTCCACTGATGGCAGACACTTGGCAGGTGGCCCGAGGCCTGCAGTCGGCAAGAACTGCTTCCTGTCCACTTCCCGGCACAGGCTGTATTTTTAGCTTGCTGGGCTTGGGGGGGATCAGTGACTTCCTTGGCTGGCATCTCAGGGCTGAGCTCTTTCCCACCAGTTCAGACTCACCTTGCAGACAAAAAAGGCTTTGAGAGTCTGCCCGCTCACCTAGCAGCCCATTCCAGACGAGGAAATCTTGCTCAGTGGAAGCACTCGGCATCTCAGTGAAGGCCTGGCCCACCAGAAAAATCATAGCATGCCTGTGTGTGTGTGTGAATATTGAGTGAGTGTGTGTATGCATGCATGTGAATAATGTGTGGTGTGTGCATGTGTGTGTGTGTGTGTGTGTGTAGACAGGCAGGGTGGGGAGGAATAAACATATTAAAAATGTCCAAATAAATACAAAAACACAGAAAAAAATAATAAAAACCTACATTCCTAAATGTTCATGTATTAGAATATTCAAAATTAGGACGGGTTTGCCACATTATATTTGAAAAATCAGACTGGTCTCAGTGGCTCACATGTGTAACTTCAGCACTTTGGGAGGCTGAAGCAGGAGGATTGCTTGAGCCCAGGAGTTCGAGACCAGCCTGGGCAAACATAGTGAGACCCTGTCTCTACAAAAAATTTAAAAATCAGCCAGGTGTGGTAGTACATGCCTATTGTCCTAGTTACTTAGGACTCGAAGCGGAAGGATCACTCGAGCCCACGAGTTCAAGGCTGCAGTGAGCTATGATTGCACCATCGCACTGCAGCCCAAGGAACAGAGCAAAACCCTATCTCAAATAAATAAGTAAACAAAGCTTAAAAATAAAAAGCAGTCTTTTGCAGTTTACAAAATGTTTGGTGTAACATAATGTTTTCCGGAATCAGACCAAATGAGTTTGAATCTGATCTCCACCCCTGCCTTGCTGTGCAACTTTGGGCAAGTTAGCCTTCTTATGCCTTAGTCTCTCATCTGTAAAAAGAGGCTATGGTGCCTTCATAGGGCAGTTGTGAGCATTAAATGAATTAATCCACTTGAAAGCTCTTAGCAAGGTGCCTAGGTGAAAATAAATGTGTAATGAATGTTAGCTATCGAGGTTATATTAATTAATTTGATTATCACAACAACATTGATAGAAGCATAGGTATTAGCCTCCTCACAGTTGATAAGAAAACTGGAGAGCAGATGACTTGGCTAAGATCACAAAGCTATTGAGCCAGAGAGCAAGGACTTGAACTCAGGTCAGTCTGATTCTGTTTGCATCCATTTATTCATTTAGCACATTCTTATTGAGCAGCTGCTCTGCCAAGGCTAGGGGCTGGTGACACAGCAGTGAAAGTAACAGACAAAATTCCCTGTCCTCACCTTATATTGCACCTTCTAGTGCAGACCATTAACAATAAATATAAATAATACATTGGGAGAGGAAAGAGAAACACTGGCAAGAAGATAGAGTGCCAGAAGTTGAGTTTTGTGTTAAATAAAGGGGTCAGGAGAAGACCAAATTTGAGCAGTGATATGAGCAAAGTGAGGTAGCAAAACCTATTAATAAGGGGTGGGGGAGGGGGCTTTCCAGGCAGAGAGACCAGCAGGTGCAAAGACCCTGAGGCTGGAGTATATTATACAGAATTCAAGGAACAGCAAGAAAGTTGGTGTGCCTGGAACAGGGCTAGTAAGGGGGTCAGGAAAGAAGATGAGATCAGAGACGGGATGACGGACCGGATCATAGCAAGGGTTTAGGATTTTATTCTGCATGAGATAGGAAGATGTTGGCATCTTTACCATCCTTATCACCAACATCATCATCTCCACTATTGTCAATGAAGATAATGATGGAGATGATTCTCCTCCTCATTCCCTTCCTCTTTCTTCATCAACATCACCACACTTGGCAATATAAGATGTTAGGGAGTCAAGTTTGAGAAAAATCATCAGTTAGATGTATTGTTCTGATTTTTAAGGAATTTCTTAATGGCAAAGTTTTGTTCCCAAAAGCCTAGATGTACATTTGCTAGGATCGAGGTGGGGTTCTGGTGACTGGAGGCCAGAGGACCAGGCATGCCCTAATTCTGTCCTGATAGTCGCCCCTTCCTGCTCAGGGTTCCCGAGAGAGTTGTACCCACACCCAACAAAACAAAACAAAACAAAAACCACACCTGGGAATCAAAGTAAAACATCCATTGCCCTTTGCCCTATGCCAGGGGAGACTTCAAGGTTGGGGAGCACCTTTAATAATGTCCTTAGGACAGGAAGGATGTTCATCGAAGGGGAGAAAAAGGGGCCTTTAAGGGGAACAGGATGGTGAGACCACCATAGCTTCATCTCTCCCCACCTCCAGAGCTTTTAGAAGGTGGAGAGACAGAGAAACAAATTTTGCTAACTGCAATGAATTTTTGCTACCTGCAGTGGGTAGGGCAAATGTTCAGAGATTTTAAGACCACAGCTTAGCTACAAAGAAAAGAACAGTGGTTAATGTTTCCTTGACATTTACGTCCCATTGCTGCGAGCTGGGCTCCACATGCTTAGACACTATTCTGCTGAATGCTCAGCAAAGTGTGTGAAAAAGTGTCCTCGCGGCCCTCTGGCTCTCCTGATGGATGGGTTCTGGGTGCATTAAGATGAAGATGTGGAAGCACAGTCCATTGTTTGGGGCTAACACTCAGTGGTACCACAGATGAATGAGAAACTGCAAGAGGAAAGCAGCCCTGGGAAGAGAGGCTGTTTGGGGTAAGAAGATGCTGCTGGAGCTGGGCACTGTGGATTCTAATTCTGCAGACCATAGTGAGGGGACATATTGAAGGAGCTGAAGCGGGGCTGGTACAGTTATATTTCTGTAAATGTTTTTTTTTTTTTTTCCAAGTGGAAAATTCAAAGTTATAATGTGATGAGAGGAACATCTTGTTCATCAAAGCTCTAAGAAATTCAAATGCTTTTTCCTTTTCTTTTTTTTTTTTTTTTTCATTTTAAAGGTCCAAAATCTTTCTCAGGATTGTAGGAAGGAAAAAAGGCACTCAGACTTCCTTTTCTATTCTCATTGCTACCCATAGTGCAGACCTTGCCTTCTTGTTCTAGAACTGCTGTCTCCCTGCATCTCATTTATCCTCCATTTGATCCAGTCTGCACATCCAGGGGACAGCCCTGTACCCCCAGGTGAGGACCTACTACTTCCTACTACTGGGACCTCCAAGAATACGGCCACCTTTGAACCCCAAATGCAGAGACCCTGCTGTTCCTATCACAGCTCCAGCTGCGCACCAGACACTTCGAAAGGCCAGCGGGTTCAGCACTCAGGATGCTAAATGCTGCGAAGAAAAATGAGGCAGATAAAGTGATGGAGAAGTGTGCATGGAAGTGCCATTTCAGACAGCGGGTAGGGGGCAAGCATTTCTGAGGTGACATTTGGGCAAAGCACCGGAATACAGTGAGGGCATGAGCCATGTGGACACCTGGGGGACGAGGGGGCAAGGCAAAGGCCTTGATGCACTCGCTTGATATTTTAAAGGCTTTTACTTTTTTTCATTGTGGTAAATTATATACAACATAAAATTTACCATTTTAATCCTTTTTTAAGTGTATATTTTAGTGGCGTTAAGTACATTCATGGTGTTGTGCAACCACCACCGCTAACCATCTCCAGAACTTTTTCATTAGCACTTGTGATGGTTAATACTCAGTGTCAACTCAATGGGATTGAAGGATGCAAATTATTGATCCTGGGTGTGTCTGTGAGGGTGTTGCCAAAGGAGATTAACATTTGAGTCACTGGGCTGGGGAAGGCAGACTCACCCTTAATCTGGGTGGGCACCATCTAATCAGCTGTCAGTGAATATAAAGCAGGCAGAAGAACGTGAAAAGGCTAGACTGGCCTAGCCTCTCAGCCTACATCTTTTTCTCCACGCTGGATGCTTCCTGCCCTCTAACACTGGACTCCGAGTTCTTCAGCTTTGGGACTCAGACTGGCTTCCTTGCTCTTTAGATTGCAGATGGCCTATTGTGTGAACTTGTGATTGTGTGAGTTAATACTACTTAATAAATTCATATATAATATATGTGTATATATATACATATATGTGTGTATATATACGTATATATGTGTATATATGTATATATAGTATATATGTGTATATATATAGTATATATATGTATATATGTGTATATATATACGTATATATATGTGTATATATACGTATATATATATAAAATCTCCTATTAGTTCTGTCCCTCTAGAGAACCCTAATACCCTCCCCCCTCAAAAAAATGTTATACAGAACTCCTGTCCCCGCCCCAGCCCCTACTAACTTCTTCTTCTTTTTTTTTTTTTTTTTTTTTGAGACACAGTCTTGCTCTGTTGCCCAGGCCGGAGTGCAGTGGCACGATCTTGGCTCACTGCAACCTCCACCTCCTGGGTTCAAGTGATTCTCTTGCCTCAGCCTCCCAAGTAACTGGGATTACAGGTGCCCACCACCACGCCCAGCTAATTTTTGTATTTTTAGTAGAGACAGAGTTTCACCATGTTGGTCAGGCTGGTCTCAAACTCTGACCTCAAATAATCCACCTGCCTCAGCCTCCCAAAGTGCTGGGATTACAGGTGTGAGCCACCTCACCCAGCCACCCCTACTAATTTCTATCCTACTGTGTCTCAATAGATTTGACTACTCTAGGTACTTCAGATTACTGGAATCATATAACATTTGTCCTTTTGTGTCTGACTTCTATCACGTAATATCATGTTTTCAAGGCTCATCTATGTTGTAGCATATGCCAGAATTCCTTTTTTGAGGCTGAATAATATTCCATTGTTTGGACATAGCACATTTTGTTCACCCATTCATCTGCTGATGGACATCTGGGTTGTTTCTACCTTTTGGCTATTGTGAACCATGCTGCTGTGAACACAGGTGTACAAATATCTGTTCAAGTCCCTGCTTTCAATTCTTCTGTAAATTCCCAGAAGTAGAATTACTGGATCGTACAGTAATTCTACGTTTAATTTTTGGAGGAACTGCCATACTGTTCTCCACAGTAGCTACCTCATTCTACATTCCCACATCAGTGCACAAAGGTTCCAATCTCTCCACCTTCTCACCAACACTTGTTATTTTCTGTTGTTTGATTTTAAGGAAGAGCAAGACAGCCCGTGTGGATGGATCAGAGTAAGCCAGGAAAATAGGGTCAGGAACAAGGTCAGGGCAGGCTAATCAGGAAGGGCCCTTAGGTAATGGGAAGGACTTTGGCTATGGCTTGGAGTGAGACTGGCACCTCTGGAGAGATGTTTTTCTACCCACAGAGGGGCATAATCTGATTTACAATAAGGAAGTTAAGCCCAATGCTTCTAACTCCAGAAGCACGAGGGCTCCAAGACTAGCACAATCCTCTTTTCTCCCAAGCTGCCCAAGGGTTAAGTAAACGCAAACACGGGTAAATGCAGTGAAAGGAGATATTTCCTTCCCCTGGCTGACACACCTGATTCAGGAAGCAGACTTGTGCTCTCTGGGAATGAGAGGCCTGGCCGGACTTGTGCTTCCACAAGAAAACGAACATCGCCGGGATGCAGGATGGTTTAGCACTTCTCATGTGAGTTTCTGAGAGCTACTGAACAGCCTAAGGCCCCATCTGTTTTCAATCTTGTTAAAAGGGCCTCATATGCTGGCGCCTATTTAAAATAATGCACACATGGAGTTTTTAAAATGAAAAAGAAAAAAGCCCCGTGCTCTCCCCGCCGGCACAGCTTATGTGTTTATTTTGGAGCAAGCTTTGGAGCAAGACACAGCTAATTTCTCTTCCCGAGGTTGATTTGCAAATTCCCATAGGCTTTTGCTCCAAGCATTTAAGGCAGCTTGGTATGAACTGGTCACCCTTTCAAAAGTCTGCTGTGAAATATCTCCAAGTTAAGCCTGGGCTCAGGAAAGGAGGGAGCCCAAGGGCCACTTTGCTCCTTGCAAATAGGTTGTTTCCCTGATCCCTTTTTCCCTCTACAGAGATTCATGTTTCTACAGGCTGAATTCCTCTTCTCAGATGCTCATTTTCTTCCTCAGGGGCTACCGTGGTTCCACCCCAGCGTGACCCAGATAGAGCTTCACGCTAACCCAAACCTAATCCCCAAAATGGGGACTGCAAGGGACAGTGTCAGGGAAAAGAACCCACCTGTGGCCAATGCATTCCGCATCAAGAAGCAAAGGCAATGAGGTCTCTCTGTCCACATTCTGAGGAGCACAGAGGCCCTCTGCACTTCTGAGACAACAACATGCTCAACTCACAATGACATTCACATGTCCATTGTCCACAAATAGCTGTAATGGATCATTTCCAACCCTGTAGGCTCAGAGAAAACACCTCGTAAACGTAGCATCACTTCCACAACCATGTCAACAGCAGCTCCACACATCTCAGGGACTTCATAAATGACTCCCCCTAGACCCAGAGCAAGGGAAGTGCAAACAGGATACAAGCAAAACAGGATAAGTGTGTCCGGAATGGCCTCCCAGTGATTGCTCACGTCGCTTTCTGCATCTTCACACTTGAGTGGTAGCAATGCCCAAGGGTGGTGATGACAATAGTTATCCCAGCCAGTACATTAGTAGGAGAAGTAGTAGTTGGAGTCTTTGGAGAGGTAAAAACAAAAATGGTGATACTAGTAGTAATAGCACTAGATGTGGTAGCTGTATGAATACTATTCGTAGTTCCAGTGACAATATAATAATTATTACATACTATATTTACATTAGAATTAAAATCTATCATAGTTTTCTTTTTTTTTTTTTTTTAGCACTTACTATGTGCCAGGCACTGGTCTAAGGGCTTTGCATGTAGTAATGAATCCTGACAGTAACCTGGTGAGATAGGCCTTATTATCCCCACTTTAGAAAGGGGCACTGAGACATGATGAGATTAGTATGTTTTATGAGATCACATAGCAGGGAGGTGACAGACCAAGTATGCAAACACGAGTCTGAATCCAAGGTCCCTGTTTTTGACTGTTTCACTAGGCTCCTTCCAACATGCGGCAAAGTCCGGGGCAATGGGAGCAGCAGGACATAGAACCCCAGTGAGGGAATTACTTCTCGGAGGGGCACAGTGGCTCACCCCTATGATCCCAGTACTTTGAGAGGCTGAGGCGGGCGGATCACTTGAGGTCAGGAGTTCGAGACCAGCCTGGCCAACATGGTGAAACCCCATCTCTACTAAAGATACAAAAAATAGTAGGGTGTTGATATGGGTTGGCTGTGTCCCCACACAAATCTCATCTAGAATTGTACTCCCATAATTCCTAGTGGGAGATAATTGAATCATGGGGTTGGTTCCCCCATACTATTCTCATGGTAGTCAATAAATTTCACGAGATCTGATTGTTTTATCAGGGGTTTCCGCTTTTGCATCTTCTGCATTTTGTCTTTGCTTGCTGCCATCCATGTGAGATGGGACTTGCTCCTTCTTGCCTTCCATCATGATTGTGAGGCTTCCCCAGCTACGTGGAACTGTAAGTCCAATTAAACTTCTTTGTTCTGTAAATTGCCCAGTCTCGGGTATGTCTTTATCAGCAGTGTGAAAATGGACTAATACAGGTGTGGTGGTGCATGCCTGTAATCTCAGCTACTTGGGAGGCTGAGGCAGGAGAATCACTTGAACCCAGGAGGCAGAGGTTGCAGTGAGCCAAGATTGAGCCACTGTACTCCAGCCTGGGTGACAGTGTGAGACACTGTCTCAGAAAAAAAAAGAATTACTTTTCAAGAGGCAGCCTAAGGAGAGGTCTCAGACACTTTTTTTTTTTCCTTGAGACTCTGTTGCTCAGGCTGGAGTGCAATGATGCAATCACAGCTCACTGCTGCCTCGACCTACTGCGCTCAAGCAATCCTCCCACCTCAGCCTCCCCAGTAGCTGGGACTACAGGCGTGTGCCACAATGCCTGGCTAATTTTTTAAATTTTTTTGTAAAGATCTCACTATGTTGTTGCCCAAGCTGGTCTCAAACTCCTGGGCTCAAGTGACCTTTTTGCCTCGGCCTTCCAAAGTGCTGGAATTACAGATGTGAGCCACCATGCCCGACTTCAGATACTTTTTTTTGAGGCTCAAAGGGTTCAGGACCTTCCAGCTATGCATCAAACAGAGCACTAATTTTAATTTTTTAATCTGCTTAATATTGGGTTTTACATAAAATTTAATTGGAAACAAAAGCGTTCTATTTTGAAAAACTGTTAGAAAGCAACAGTGTGCTGAGGCTTTGGAGTTAGACAGGTATCATAACTATGTCTTTCATTGTCTGTATTCTGATGCTTTGACCCCTGGGCCTTGCTGACCCTGGAGGGAATGCCCTTCCTAAGTTAGCCAAGTCTTGGAGATACCAAAGAGCTTGCCTGGAGCACGCCCTCTGAATGCAAACCAACCACTGCAGGCTCAACCTCCTCCATCTATGGGGCTCTCACACTGCAGGGCACTGCCCATCTGCCCTGATCACCACAGGGACAGGCACCAGACAACCAGGGACAGCCCCTACTCTCCAAGGCCGGTTGAAATAATTCAAACTCACCAATCCTAAACCTGTTTCCCCTGCCTTGCTCACTCCTCCCCACAAATTCACAATAAAAACTCTTGCCCACATCTCCCCATCATTCCCTCTGTCTATGAACAAACCTGGTGCTCCCCTGTGCCCCCCGCCTGCATGTGGCATGGGGTGCTGTGCCTCCTCCTTCTAGGGGACTGTGAGTGTAAGAGCTCCTTCCTTCTTGACAGTCATGCATGTGACTGCGCGTCTTGCATGCTCAACTAAAACAAATCCTGGGTATGTTTAAGACAACAGGCTCTGACCAGCTTCCCCCATGCCCCTCAGGACTTTCGACAGGTGTCAGGCCTCTGCTGGGTTGCCAGGTACAAAGCCTGGGACACACTGACCGGTGTGGATCATGTCACAAACAGTGCTGAGCGTGGGGTCAGATGGACCTGGGTTTCAATTGCATTTCTAGAACTTCCTAGCTCTGGGATCTTGGGGAAATCACAGAACTTCCTAGCTCTGGGATCTTGGGATCTTTTGCCTCAGTGGCTCTACCTGTAAAAATAGGGCATAAGGTCCTGACCCTGTCCCTATCCTGAGGCTGCTAACAGGAACTGCAGGAGAGCGTGAAGGTGAAGTTTCTCCAGAGTGAAGCCCACACCACCATAAACTGTCTTTAGGGTACCCAAGGGCTTCTTGCACAAAGGTGTGTTTTTGAGTTGTTCAGTCTAGAAGAGGGTTTCTCAACCTTGGCACTATTGATATTTTGAGCTACATAATTCTTTGTTGTGGGAGGCTGTTTTGTGTATTGTAGGATGTTTAGCAGCGTCCCTGGCCTCTACCCACAGGTGTCAGGAGATCTCCCCTGCTGTGACAACCAAAAATGTCTCCAGGCATTGCCAAATGTCTCCTGTTGGGGGAAGTGGGGCAAACATCACCCTTGGTTGTTAGCTACTAATACAGAACAGGAGACACGTTAGGCTAAGCGTATCTTCCTCTTTCTAGCATCTCTCTCTCTCTCTCTCTTTCTCTCTCCCCTTCCAAGGATGCCCAACAGTTCTCAAGACCCCAGGTATCTCTGTGGCACACTAGGGCTCTAAGGAGTATGGTTGGAAAACAGTTGTTTTAGTAGACACTCTAGGCTAGAAAAAGTAGAGTTGTGTTGTCAGTGGGTTTTGGTTTCACCCCCATCATATATTTACCAACTGAGCTCATCTCATGATCCAACCACTTTATCCATAATTTACCGCCCTGTTTAAGTAGCCTGGTAGCAACTCCACAGAATGTGAGAACTGCAAGTTCTTTTCAGGTCATCCAGTGGGTTTGGTCTTGCTGCCAGCTCTGGCTGCTGTGTGCAGAGAAAGATAATGAGGCTGCCCCTCAGCTGGGCTGGAAGGCGTTGCCTTCATTAAGCAGCAGAAGGCCAGGGGTTGCACATGCTCTGTATATTTCCCAGTTCCTCCTTTTACAAATGAGTCAACTTACATCCAAAGTTCCCTTAGTGTTAACTAAAACAGACCAAATTCTCAACGTGTGCTGGACATAGTAGCATTGCGGTTACTAGCTCCATTCTGTGAATAGAGAAACATTAGCTTGGAACCTTGAACCACTCCCTTGAAGTCCCCCAGGTAACAAGAGGCAAAGCCATGATTCAAGCCCTTGTCCATCTGATCCTGGGCACAGCTCTGTCCCTCAAACCAAAGTGTCTCAAAATATGGCTTCTTCCTACTGAGGCAGCAAAAAATGTTCCTCCACACAAATAAAATACCATAGAGGAGTCAGTGAGAAGGAGCCTGTTTACTTTTAGAATCTTTTTTTTTTTTTTGAGACAGAGTCTCGCTCTGTCGCCAGGCTGGAGTGCAGTGGTGTGATCTTGGCTCACTGCAACCTTTACCTCCTGAGTTCAAGCAATTCTCCTGCCTCAGCCTCCTGAATAGCTGGGACTACAGGCACCTGCCACCTCACCTGGCTAATTTTTGTATTTTTAATAGAGACAGGGTTTCACTATGTTGGCCAGGATGGTCTCGATCTCTTGACCTCATGATTCTCCCACCTCGGCCTCCCAAAGTGCTGGGATTACAGGTGTGAGCCACTACGCCCGGCCTACTTTTAGAATCTTAATGTAATTTCCCATTAAATACACATAGAGCACAGTTAAGGTAAGACTGAAAAGAAACCCAAAGCAATGTGGAAGAAGCATGATGGGGAGAGCGGATGACATCCCAGGAATGACGGGCGAGTTAGCCGTGGGTGTGAGGAGGACACAGCGTTTTATAGAGCATGGGCAGCTTGGGAGCCAGACGGAAGCCAGACAGATAGGAGTTCAAATCCTGGCTCTGCCAATTCTAAGCTGCATTGCTGGGCCTCTCTGAACCTCAGTTTCTTTGTCTGTAATAGTAACAGATAACTCACAAGGTCACTGTAAGCAGAAAATTGGGTTATAGATAGTAAAATCTTGGCAGAGTATCGGCATCTATCTATCTTACCTACCTACTTATCTTCCTATCTCTCTCTATTTATATAAATATTTATCTATCAATATATATAATAATGACTCAATTTCTCTATATATAGATTTGTATATGTATGTACGTCTATATATACATTTATATAGAGAGAGGGAGAAATTGCTTAAGATATTATTATTGTCTCTATTATTGACATTACAAAATACTTTTTTTTTTTTTTGAGACACAGTCTCACTCCATCACCCAGGCTGGAAAGCAGTGATGCAATCTCGGCTCACTGCAATCTCTGCCTCTCGGGTTCAAGCCATTCTCGTGCCTCAGCCTCCGAGCAGCTGGGATTACAGGCATGTGCCACCATGCCTGGCTCATTTTTTTTTTTTTTTTGTATTTTCAGTAGAGACAGGGTTTCACCATGTTGACCAGGCTGGTCTAAAACTCCTGGCCTCATGTGATCTGCCTACCTCAGCCTCCCAAAGTGCTGGGATTATAGGCATGAGCCACTGTGCCTGGCCCAGAATACTAAATTTAATGAAGGTGTTTACGGGAAGGAAAACCTAGCTCTGAACTGATTAGAGACCACAAAACAGAAGCCTGGAGAGAAAGTTAGGTTCTAGAGAGATGGAAAAAGCATAATTATATGGATGGATGGATGGATGGATGGATGGATGACTGAACAAATGGTCAGATGCATAGATATTCATTATATAGAAATAACATTTTTGGACACCAACATGTAGAACTTGAGTGAAAGCCACCATAAACAAGAAACCTTATAAATTAATTATTTGCCTCCTCTAATATCTCTCATGGGGACCACTAAGCAGAGAGAGGAAAAGAGAGGTGGTGAGAAAACGAGGCTGGTGCCAGGTTAGGAAGGGCCCTGGTGCTGCCTAAAGACTTTGGCCTTCATCCCATAGACATTGAGGAGCCTGCACCGTGGAGAGCTAAGGGAGCCAGTGAGAGACCAAAGCAATTGTACAAGAATAAGCAAATTAAGACGAGTAATCAAAATCTGGTTCTGTCCAATGAATGCAAAGTTTGGGGTTTCTGGCACTTGGCTGGCCCAGCAAGGGGAGGTTCAGGCCCCTCTGCTTTCCCTTGCTTTTCCTGGCAGCACTAGAGGGGGTGAGCCTTCCCGTCTCCTCCCTGTCTGGACAGAAGGCAGGCCCTGAGGTGGGCTGGGTGGGGAGGGCACCGGTTCAGTTCCATTTTAAACAGGCCAAGAACTCACCCATTAGCTCACGAGATGAACCTCAGGGCTGTTGCTCAGGGAAGAAAGGAAGGTTCCAGCAACATGGCTTAAGAAGTATCACAAGGACAAAAAACCAAACATCGCATGTTCTCACTCATAGGTGGGAATTGAACAATGAGAACACATGGACACAGGAAGAGGAACATCACATACCGGGGCCTGTTGTGGGGTGGGGGGAGGGGGGAGGGACAGCATTAACATGTTAAATGACAAGTTAATGGGTGCAGCACACCAACATGGCACATGTATACATATGTAACTAACCTGCACGTTGTGCACATGTACCCTAAAACTTAAAGTATAATAAAAAAAAAAAAAAAAAAAGAAAGGTCAGAAAACCCAGAGAGGCTGTCTGTGGTCCCCGAGAACATGGATCTGAAAAATTGCTTTAGGCTGTAAGAAGCAGGTCATTTTTCAGGTCTGGCTGGGCAACAGGTGAGTCAGGGGAAAACAGGTAGACACAGGTTATGATTACAGTTCTGCCACTAACTAAGCAATGACCTATTCAACCTCGCCAAGCCTCAATTTCCTCATCTGAATAACAATGAGCCTTACACCTCAGGAGTTGCTGAAGGACGAAACATGTTGAAAAGTTAAACACATTAGGGCAATGAAAAGCACATCACTGAACTAATAGTTTATTTTCCTTCTTGACCATATACTCAGAACTCCACAAGTACAACCCTTGATGCCCCATGATAGAACTTAGCTCCATTTCCCATCTGGTGCTGACCTTTTATCATTGCCAAGTTCTTCCCCTTAGGATGTCTAAAGTCAGACTTGGCAAGGAGGAGACAAAGGCAGATGGTAGCTTGACTCTACAGTAACCAGCGGCATGACCCAAGCAAGGAACTGCACCTCGGTCAGTCCCCATTCAACAGATGAGATAGAAAGGTGGTCAATGCAGGGGTCAGTGGTATGGACTCTGGAGCATCTGGGTCCACATCTCAGCTCTGCCATCTCCTAGCTGTGTCACTTCGGGCAGGACACTTAACCTCTCTGAGTCTCAGTTCCATCAGTACTTTGTGGGGTGGTGATGAAAATTAAATGTATACAGATAAACTCCTTAGAGGATGGCTTGCACATCGTGTAAATGTTAATGTCAAATCTTGCTTTACCTGCACTGTACTACAATGTATCAATGATTTATCTGCACGATTCCTGCAGGGCTAATGCTTTGTTTGTGTTGTTTACCATGCAAAAGGCTCTTTGGGTTCTTGCAGTAGCCTAAAGCTTTTCTCTTTAGCTTCTTTCATTTTTCCCTACTTTGGATAAGTTTGAGAAATATATATTGAACACAGATTAGGTATCTGGGTCCTTGGAGCACCTATTATGTACCTGAATAAGTGTCCTGCCAGCCTCCCCACCACGGTCCACCATAGCACTGTGTACCCTACTTTCACGGCTCCTAACAGTTTGTAATTACGGTGTGTATGTGTGTGTGCACACGTGTGTGTGTGTAAGAGAGAGAGACAGATAGATAATATGATTAATTTCTGGCCCCTGCCATTAGATGTTAAGTTCAATCAGGTAGAGATTCCATCTGTTTTTTTTTTTTTTTTTAAGATGGAGTCTCGCTCTGTCACCCAGGCTGGAGTGCAGTGGCACCATCTCGGCTCACTGCAAGCTCCGCCTCCCAGGTTCGCACCATTCTCCTGCCTCAGCCTCCCGAGTAGCTGGGACTACAGGCGCCCGCCACCACACCTGGCTAATTTTTTGTATTTTTAGTAGAGACGGGGTTTCACCGTGTTAGCCAGGATGGTCTCGATCTCCTGACCTTGTGATCCGCCCGCCTCGGCCTCCCAAAGTGCTGGGATTACAGGCGTGGGCCACCGCACCTGGCCAGATTCCATCTGTTTTTAATCACCATTGTAACCTGAGCACGCAGCACATAAGCAGTCAATGAATATTTGTAGAATGAATAAAGATACTGTCCCTGTTCCCAATGAGCCCAGAGTCTACAGGGAGCAAGGGGCAGGTGAATTAGTAATCTCAAAGTCATCTGGGAAGTGTGATGTAGACACAGGTGTGAGGTGCTGGGGGAGTACAGGGAAGAGGCACCAGGCACCTCCCCACCTGCCTGGATGGAGGGGGTGGGGAGAGGAAGCAGCACAGACATCATGCTGGAGCTAATGTTGAAGAATCAATGGCAAAATCTAAGAAAGGATGTCCCAGGAGGAGAGACTTGCATAAGCAAAGGCATGGAGATGTGACTCCAAGATGGTGTTACCATGGGTGGGCATTGGGGAACCACAGCAGTTTGGTGAGACCAAAGTCTAAGGTAGAGCATGGGAGGAGATGAGCAGGGAAAGGCAGGCAGGGGCGAGCTCATGGAGGGCCTCGTGTGCACAGCTTGAGACCCACAAAACGAGTCTCATGCACAAGTCAGCCCTTTATGCATGAGAGGAAAGTCACCAAGCCTTCCCTGGATTTTACTTCTTCAGGATACACCTTCCCAGATGAGCCAGCATAAAGATTAAGAACCATAAACAGGCAGGGCACGGTGGCTCACACCTGTAATGTCAGCACTTTGGGAGGCCAAGCTGTGGGGATCGCTTGAGCACAGGAGTTTGAGACCAGTCTGGGCAATATAGTGAGACCCTGTCTCTACAAAATATTTAAAAAATTAGCCAGGTGTTGTGGTGCACACCTGTCATCACAGCTACTCAGGAGGCTGAGGTGAGAGGATGGCTTGAGCCCAGGAGGTTGAGGCTGCAGTGAGCCATGACTACACCACTACACTCCAGCCTGGGTGACAGAGTGAAACCTGTCTCAAAAAATAACAAAATAAAATAAAAAGAACCATAAACACAGATTCTGCAGTTAAACTGACTCTGAATTCCAGTTCTGCCACTTGTATGCTGTGTGGCCTTGGGTAAGCCTCAGGTTCCTCACCTGGAGAATGGGGGAACTCATAGTACCTGTTCATCACAGAGTCATGATGAGGATTAAACACACTAATCCATATGAAATGCTTAGCGTGTGCCTGACACTTAGTAAGCATGTGATTAGACACTGCCTATGATCATTAATCCCTTCAGAGCCCAGGCTGTACAGCTGCCATCTGCCTCAGGTACCACCAGTGGAAACTCTCTCAGGTCACCCTCTAAAACTCCCTGAGATGAGGGGGCCAAGACTGGACCAAGACGGGTCCAGTTTAGGTTGAATTCTATTGTAAAGTAAATAGTGCCTTAGAACTACTAAAATCCCATGGGATAGTAAAGATAGACATTGTAGGGCACATAAACTTGTTCTCTGATATCAGCCTCCCAGCTCCTTCCTGAGGGACTAGAAAATGCACCCAGACCGTGTATGATCCAAAGGAAGCCATTTCAATGCATAGGTCCTGTTGATATGTCAGCCCACTCCCCTCCTCAGGAGACTCTGCTTAGAGTGGGCTGGGAGATTCCTTAGACAATCTAATAGATTAGTTTCCAGTTTAGCATAACAGCCAGACAGATTTTTGCGGTGAAGTCATCCAAGTCAATTAAAAGGCATTTTTCCCTGCTGTGAGTTCAGAAGTCCCTTTGGTTCATTCCAGTTTTCTGGGATGTTTCATAATAGGTTCCACCCTAGGTTAATTAATAACCCTTGATTCCCACTGAAACGCAAAGGCTCAAATCCACTGTGTAAGCACATCCGGGCAGAGGCTGCTGGCAGGGCTGGGATGAGCCCAGTGGGGGCTCCTCTCATCAGGGAGTGGGCCAGACCCCAAATGGTAGAGACAACAGCAGAGCTGGCAGAAAATGTAGAGTAGCCACACAAAAGCTGAAGGCCACGCTGAAGAAGTGGTGTAACCAGGGGCAGTAGTGCATTGGGAGGGAGATCATCAACAGACGAAAGAATCACAAGCCTGGGGATTAGGCAGATTGGGAGCAAGTTGAAATGTGCAGTGTGAAATGGCTTAGTCCAAGTGGCTGGACTAAGGTGAACAAGAGGAGGTTGGCAATGGCTCGCTTTCAAGAAATGCCAGCTGAAACACATCATGTGGGTCTGACTCCATCCTCTCAGTCTTAAGAAAAATAGGTCATCTCTTCTCTTCTAGTTTCAAATACGAATTACAGGTATGAAAATGGATCAAGTGGTTAAGGAACACAGTGGCAAGGATGTACATGCATTCACTTAACACTTATGAAGTCCCTTCCATGTGCCTCCTACCCAAGCATCATATTCAAGGATAAGATGTCTTTTGTACCAAATCCAGAGCTGAGTTTTTCTGCCTCCAGTCTCAAGCCACCATTCCTATCCAGCAAATCTTCTAAGACCACTGTCAGCCTGTGCATTCTAAAATGAAATCACGGTCACAGCACTCCATGGCTTAAAAAGTCCAGTACATACATCCTGCCTCTAGGACACAATTCTTAGTTGCATGCCTTGCACTAACAGCCCACCCTGAATAGATTGCCCTCCACCTTCTTTGTCAGCTTCGTCTCCCACCACCCCTTCTCATGTATGGCATACCCTGGTCATTTGCCCTGTATGTGACAAGCTGAGACTCGAATCATGCTGTCTAGCTAGAAGGCCCAATGTGCACATCTGCCCACTCACCCTCACCTAATTCTTGTCCCCAAACCCAGCTGCACATCAGCTTCTCTGTGAGGTCTTTCCTGAGAACATCCCGAGGTTAGACAAATCTCTACGACAACTCTCGTTGCAACACATTATGGCCACTGCCTTCAATGTCTATCTTCCCACCAGATAAAGAACACTTTGAGTGTGGAGGGCTCTGTCACTAGGACAAAGTACAGAGCAGGTGCTCAGTGAGTGTTTCTTGAATGAAGGAACAGGTTCAGATAAGACAAGCTCTGTTTGTTTTGTTTGTTATACATCCTTCAAGAAGTGAAAGGGCTTACTAAGTTCTCCTTCAGAATGTCCACTTAATTTCCACTGGAGTCTCATTTATCAATGGTACTAACAGGGGGCCGTGCTGATGCTGATGAAGTGGTGTGGCAGTAAGGAAAGGCGAATTTCCAAACACAGCAGCTAAAGGCTAAGGAACTCTGAGCTGGGTTTCCCAGTGCAAGAGGATGGACTCCCTTTGACTCCCATGCCTCCTTCCTTCTCATCTCCAGTGCAGGTGCTGAATGGTGCCACCAAACCAGGATGCTGTACTCTCCTCCAGCAGAAAAGAAGAGGAGAGTCTAAAGGGTCACACAACGGGCAACGCAGTCCCTGTTGTGTTCAGAATCAGCAGGGCTCATTCAACCTTGGTCTCAGCATTCCCCAGCCCTCACTGCTTGGAGCTCTCCTTTGGCTATCAGCTATGGTTCAGCACTCTATCCTAGGCTCCTCCCAAGAAGAAGGCTTCTCACAGGTAAACTGAAAAATATAAACTTCATTTGTTTTTGCTATTTTTTTGCTTGCTATTAAAACCATCAGAAGGGACTAATGGCTTCTTAAAAGGGAAAAACAAAAGATGGCATGGGCAGGGGGAGAAATGTAGTATGAAAAGCAGGGACCCAGGAGATGAAAGCTAGTGCTCTCCACACTTTGGACTCCAACAATAATTTCACGTGTGTGCTAAGTCACTTCCCCTCTCTGAACCTTTCAGCTGTTAAACAAGGGAGCAGGATTAGACAATCACCTAGGACACTCCCTGGCTCTATCCTTCTATGACTATGTCACACCTTCAACTCACTCACACATTCACTCAGCAAACATTCATTGCATTTTTTCTTCAGGTCCAGAGTCTGTGCTATCTACTATCAAGGAGACATTAGAAATGGATGACAGGTGCCAACTGAATGTTGTATATCAATGGGAACTATGATTGAACATATGTGTAAATAATCAAAACACACACATAAACATGAGCTTTTTATATTTTTTATCCCACCAACTGCACTGCAAACTTCTTCAGTGCATGGATTATATCCTTTCTATTTCTGAATGCTTCAAGAGACTGAAGCCTAGAAATTACTCAGGCAAATGTGTTCAGTGATGTGAAGCTGATCATAAAAATAGTTCTAATATTTATTAAGCACTTTCTATATGCTAGGCTCTGCTTCAAGTGCTTCATGCAGTCTAACAGTAACTTATTTCAGTGTCACAACAACTATATGGGCACTTATTATTATTTTATATGAGGAAACTGAGGCATGGAGCAGTTAAATTACCACCTCAAGGTTACTCAGGAAGTGGCGGAGATGGAATTCAAACCTAGTTGATCTGGCTTGAGAGTCTGAGCTAATATACTATCCAGATAGTCTAAAGACATAGAGCTTAGCTGGGCGTGTTGGCTCACACTTCTAATCCTAACACTTTGTGAGGCCAAGGTGGGAGGATCACTTGAGCCCAGGAATTCAAGACCAGCCTGGGCAACATAGCAAGACCCCGTCTCTATTTGGGAAAAAAAACAAAAAACAAAAAAAAGATATCATGCCACTGCACTCCAGCCTGGGCAACAGAGCGAGACTCCATCTCAGAAAAAAAAAAAAAAGGTAAAGACGGAGAGCTACGTTTAAAGACAATAATGAACATCAACCCTTGGGGGAAAACAATGAAAAAATATAGAATTGTTAACAGAGAAACCATGCAAGAATAAGCCAGAAACATGAAATGATGAATAATAACCATTGGGGTTAGTCAGGAAAAGAGGACTGTTTTGCTGGAAAAAACACCTCATATGAATCTGTAATTTACCCAGTAGATCAAAAGAGTAGGGTGAGATAGGAAGCTACTGTGGGATATGTACTCAAGCTGAGAGGGGAAAGGCAAAAAGCTTTGTAAAGACAAATTCACGACCAGCATATATTCTGATAAATGTACTTTGGTTAAGAACTAGGACTTTGGAGTTAGCCAGACCTGGGTTCAAATCCCATCTTCACTGCATTCTTACTAGCTGTGTCACATGCCTGGGCAACTTATTTAAGCTCTCTGGGCCCCGGTTTCCTCAGCAACAGGCATACTGTGTGGATTGAATGAGTTACTGCATGGAAAACACTTAACGCGGCACCTAGCAAATAGTAAATGTTCAATAAAGTTTGCTACCATCATCAGTGTTATTGTTTCTCCATTTTCTGTAGAGTTCTTAAGTTGATGAGCCTAAAGGTAGACCCAGTAAGCTGATAAACCTACATTAATCAATGCCATGGTTAAGAAGAGAAACACTCGCTTCTCTAATGAGTTATGTTTCAGCTAATGGGCCCTAGTCTTCCACCTGCTTTTTTTATCCCCCCAGCTGGTTCTTAGATTTGAAAAGAAAAAGACCTCCATGGAGACCTGCACGCTTTTAAAAAGAATACAAAACAGAACGTCTGAGGTTAGGGTAAGCCAAGCCAAACAAATAAATCTTGCAGGATTGTGTTAACAAAACAAGGCTTAGTGGATCAGAGCGGGTAGAGTTCTGTCCGACTCAGTCCTGCAGAGAAACACCAAGCTCTGGTGAATTTCAAACACAAGGAGGTCAAAGAGGAAGATCAAACTATGGAGCACTTCAGAGTTCAGCATCCATGCCTGGGCTGTAACCAGGAAAGCATTCTGTGCAGGATGGACTCCAGAACTCATGGGTCATGTACAGTCCTAGAAATCGAGACCAGAAGAGTCTTATGGATGAATTCTATATGACCTCTATGGAGAGTAATTTCACAATATCTATCAAAATTATAAATGTGTTCTCTTAGGTTGGGTTCTCTGGAAAGTAGACCCTGGGATGGATATTAGCCTGGGGGGAGGTTTATTAGTGAATTCTCTGGGAGCTCCATCACTGGAAGGGGGAAGAAAAGAAAGGAAGCAGGACTGTGAGAACTTGGGCCACACAGCCGTCTCAGCAGAGGTCTCCAGCAACTCTGCAAGAAGCTCTGAAGCTGGACAGCCCTTCAGAGTTATCCCAAACTGGGGTGATGGGGACAGGGATTTATTATAGCCTTTGACGGGCAGTCATTGGATGTAACTGCCACCAGGAAGGAGATGTGACCTTGGAAGAGGCAGCTGTCCCCATCTGAGGCACTTTCAAGGAGGAATGACAGAGGAATGAAGAAAAGTCCTTCATTCCTCAATGTGCATTACAGCATCCACCACCTGCAATGTTTTTGGAACAAGTTATCCTATTTCTAGAAGTGAATCCTACAGATCGATTAATAAATGTTTGAAATGACATAAGTTTAGCATTGTCTATAACAGTAAAATTATGGAAAACAAATTATGGTGTATCCACATGACAGACCCCAGGCCATCATTAACAAGAATGAGGCAGGTCTGCATATACTATCATGGAATAAACTCCAAGAAATATTAAGTGAAAAATGAGGGTGCAGAGGAGTATGGATAAGGAGAAAGGCATGTGTAGATGTCAAGCAGCCAAAGGGGTGGACTGTGCCTATCACTGTCTATTGCCACTCATCCTTCTATAGTCTCTCCTGCACTATGGGAGCTGAAAGCCTAAAATCTGCATTCCCCAGATCCTTTTGCCACATAATTTCAGCTCATTTCTACCAATGGGAGGCATTCATGCAGGAATTGAAGGTGGAAAGAAGGCAGCAACAATTCTGCTTCTGGTGGTAGTTACAGAAGCTTCACCAACAGCTACAGCAGTTTGAACAAGTGGCGGCAATTCCTGCAGCCTCAGTGGAAGCACAGGTCTGGCCAAGTGCAGTAGCTCACACCTGTAATCCCAGCACTTTGGGAGGCCCAGGCAGGAGGATTGCTTGAGCCCAGGAGTTCGTGACCAGCCTAAGCAACATCGCAATACCTTATGATTACAAAAAAATTAAAAAAAGAAAAAAAAAAAAAAAAGCTGGGCATGGATGGTGGTGCACACCTGTGGTCCAAGCTACTTGGGAGGCTGGAGTGGGAGGATCACTTGAGCCCAGGAGTTCGAGGCTACAGTGAATCATGATTACACCATTGCACTATAGCCTAGGTGAAAGAGGGGGACCCTGTCTCAAAAACTAAACAAAACAAAACAACAACAACAACAAAAAAAGAGCCCAGGCTCCTGATTCCTCAATGACAATAGTGACAGTGACAAACAGTGAATGTAGGACTGTTGTACCTCCGGGTAAAATGATTTCCCCTTTTGATCCATTTGTAATCAATCCTCCTTGTTAAATTCCCTCTGAAATACATAGCATGGTTGATGTTTTTCTAACCAACTACCCTTTGCGAAAAGCATATATATGTATTTGCTCATTGCATTTAAAACTTCTCTGGAAAGCTGCCCAAGAAACTAGTGATAATAGTTACGTACATGGAAGAGAACTAAATTGGTGCGGGCAGAGTGGGAGGCAGACTTTTCACCACATACCACTGTGTAGCTTTTCAATTTTTAACTATTTGAATATACTACTTTTACTGCCCCCCAAAAAAAGAAAAAGATTAATATAGGTTATCTCCTATAAGCACATTAATTTCCTGTGAAATATTCCCCAAGGTAGCCACCCAGTTTCTGCCACAGCATTTCCAGCACAGGAGACGCCCTACCTACAAAAGGGGCATGGCCCATTCCTCATTAGTCAGCACTACTTAACAGTTTCTGTGTAGACCAAGTTGAAATCCATCTTCCTGTAAGATTGCACCAATAGACTGAACTCAAACCCCAGTGAAACAATAGAGGGTGGTGCTCAGCACAGAAACCTGGGTCCAGATTCCTCCTCGATCACCCATTTATGCTGCTTGTTTAACATCTCTGAGCCCCAGCTTCTTCATCTGCTAAAAGGGACAAAGTACCCATCTTTTGTTAGTTTGTTTGTTTCAGATAGAGTTTTGCTCTTGTCACACCCAGGCTGGAGTGCGATGGTACGATCTTGGCCCACTGCAACCTCTGCCTCCCAGGTTCAAGAGATTCTCCTGCCTCAGCCTCCCGAGTAGCTGGGATTACAGGTGTGCATCACCACGCCTGGCTAATTTTTGTATTTTTAGTAGAAATAGGGTTTTGCCATGTTGGCTAGGCTGGTCTTGAACTTCTGACCTCAGGTGATTCGCCTGCCTCAGCCTCCCAAAGTGCTGGGATTACAGGCATGAGCCACTGCACCCAACTCAAAGTACCCATCTTAAAGAGGCATTGTGAGGTTGAAATAAGATTATGCATGTCCAGTGCTTTAATCAATACTTTTGGTTATTGTTCTTGATATTTACAACACTGGAAGAAAAAAATATACAGTGGATAAGAAGAGGACCCTGAAGTCAGACTGGTTAGGTTCAAAAACAGACCCATGCCACTTATTAGTTGGGCAACCTTGGGCAAGACACTTACTCTCTATGAGTCTCAGTTTCTGAAAGATGGAGGAGATAACAGTGCCTACTTCACCCATAAAATGCACTTAGCTTTATCTCATAAGGACTCAACAAATGGTAACTTACTTTATCAACCATACTTGTTCAAGAGGTAGATATTTGTAAAGAGTAGACTGGGACCTATCAGAGACCTTTCTTCCTCCGGACTAAACATCTCCAGTTCCTTAAACGAATCCTCTTTCCTTATTGGCCTTAGTTTCCCTTACTCCAATCCCTTTTCAGAAGGCATTCCAGGTTGCTGCAACCCCCTTCCAGTGCAACACACAACTGGATCTCTATTAGAGTGTCTCACTAGCATTGTGTATGTGTGTGTGTGTGTGCATGTAAGAGGGAGTGTATGAACTATCACCTTCCTTCATTCTAACTGCTGTGCTTTGATAGTACAGCCTGAAGTGACATCAGGTTTTAGGGGAGTAGCAATCTCAACTGTAGTTTATTGAGCACCTAATACGTGTGCCAGAAACAAATGTTCAGCATATTACATTAACTCATTTTGTCACACAATAACTCTAGGGAATAAAATTTATTATCATCATTTTCAGGTGAGGAAATTGATTTAGAGATGTTTTAGGTAAAAAGCAAACACAGCTAAAATACGACTGAGCTGAGATTTCATCTTCAGTCTATCTTACTCTGGAGCCACGATCTTAACCCCTACACCACATTTCCTCCCACACATATTAAGCTGTACTCAACTCAAATGTTAGGTCTTTTTGGTTTTTCTCATGTGATGTTAATAAGATAGGTCTCCCCAGCTGGGTGTGGTGGCTCATGCCTGTAATCCCATCACTTTGGGAGGCTGAGGCGGGTGGATCATGAGGTCAGGAGATTGAGACCATCCTGGCCAACATGGTGAAACCCTGTCTCTACTCAAAGTACAAAAATTAGCTGGGCCTGGTGGCATGTGCCTGTAATCTCAGCTGCTCAGGAGGCTGAGGCATGAGAATCACTTGAACCCAGGAGGCAGAGGTGGCAGTGAGCCGAGATCTCACTATTGCACTCCAGCCTGGCGACAGAGTGAGACTCCGTCTCAAAAAAAAAAAAAAAAAAAAAAAAGGTCTCCCTAATCCTGCTCCTTCACAGCTGAGTTTTTGAACTCAGCCCATCAGCTTAAAGTCGTCAGTCATCATTTTTTAGTTTTTGTAGAGACAGAGTCTCACAATGTTGCCTAGGCTGGTCATGAACTCCTGGGCTCAAGCAGTCCTGCCTGGGCCTCCCAAAGTGCCAGGATTACAGGCGTGAGCTACTGCAACCAGCCGAACCTGCACTCTTCCTCTCACTGAGGCTGCAGGAATTGCCACCACCGACTCGCCTTTATATTGTATTACTATTCAATTTGATCACACCAAATTTAATCTGGCGTATTCTCTCTCCCGTCTAGTTTAAAGTCATTAGCAAATGGCATTTCATAAGTCACTAGTAAGAAGGAAAACAAAGCCAAGGACAAAGCCTTTTGGCAAGCCATTAGATTTCTCCCAAGGTGTATTTATTTCTATCAAGTAATCATTTCCTAATGAGGATGATGTTCAACCTGTTACCAAACCACCAAACTGAATTAACATCCAACTTCCACTTCTCTATCTTGTTGATGACTGTTTCTTGAAATATCACCTGGTCTTTATGGTCAATATCTACAGCTAAGGTCCATTCTAAGAAATGTTGTCCCAGAAAGAGTTGTGGGTTGAAGGCTGAAGTGCATATGAGAAAATATAAATACGGGGTCTGAAGTGTTTAAAATATTTTAAGGGGGATATCTCATCTTTCCATTCAGAAGACATTGATGTTAAATACATAAAGGGCAGAAGATGAACAGGTCTCCCAACAGCAGCCTCCCCTGGACAGCTTCCTAACCCCATCCCAACCCAATATTACATAAGGACAGTACTCAAAGGAGCAACTAGTAAATCCATGGGTCATCTGGCTTCCTTCATTGGATTGGGAGTTGCTCAAGGGCAGGGTTTATACCTTTTCTTGCCTTTTTCTCCACCTGCTAGAGCAAGGCATTAATGTTCTTTCTGCCTTGGTACCTCCGTCAACACGGAGGAAAGACTGGCCGTGGTGATTTCAGTCTTCTCTTTTAAAAATTAGAGACTGAGGCTCTACCCTAGCAAGTCCTAGTCCACTGATGTCCCAGGACTGTGAGTCTACTTAAATTAATCCATTCATCAACCTCATTGCTTGGTCCCACAGACGGGTGACTTGTGCCTGTGGAGAAAAAGACTCTTTGCCTCAAATATAAAGAGGAGAGTTTGACATGCCAACCATCCTGGCCTGATCCTCTCAGACCCTACTAGGATACTGCTGTGAGGGCCCCGCAGAGCCAGCAGGGCATTCTGGGTAACAGAATGCAAAATGTGCTGTCTCCCCCATGGGCCTCCCCAGGGTTTCTTGATTCCTGGCTCTGTAAAAGTTGAGGCAAGCAGTTTTTAGACTGGGGGAAAGAGGATGGACAGAAGGGGCGGAGGCTTCCTCTAGGCCAACCACAACTAATTCATTTGCTCTGTCCAGCAAAACCCAGACAGTGCAATTATCTGGTTAATTTGGCCCTTGGTTGGGAGACAGGATCCCAAAATGTGAGGCCAGCTCAGACTAAACAGTGGCTTCCGTCCTGAGACTTTTCCCAAGTGCTAAAGGATGCATGTGAGATTCCTGCGGGGGTTGCTTGTGTGTTCCACCCATTGATACAGATGGGCAAAGACAAGTGATTCTGATTCCAAGATGGATTTGGAAAGGTATGTCTTCTGGGGAAAAATGCCCAAATGACCTGCTAATTGGTTTCCTGGCTAATTCACCTTCTGGCTTTCACAGAGGGGCATGGCTGGAAATCAGAATGACTCTAAATTAGCCAAGGTTTCTCAGTGTGATTGCAGACTTCATAGACTGGCCGACAGGCCCCAGAGCCCCTGGGTGAGTTATTCTTAGGGCAATTCCCTGATGGTCCTGCTCATAGATTTTATACCTACAAGTTGGGCCAATGGCATTGCTGAGATAAAAGGGGAAAATTTAAACATGCCCCTGGGATTTCCACAAGTGGGATGAGGCAGGGTGAGCTCAGCTGGCAACCAAGTATTTACCAGATGGTTTATGGAAAACCCAGATTTTTGAGGGGAGATTAAGAAGTGGTAGCTGCACGTGGTGGCCTGTAATCCCAGCACTTTGGGAGGCTGAGGCGGGCAGATCATGAGGTCAAGAGATCGAGACCATCCTGGCCAACATGGTGAAACCCCATCTCTACTAAAAATACAAAAATTATCTGGATGTGGTGGCAGGTGCTTGTAGTCCCAGCTACTCCGGAGGCTGAGGCAGGAGAACCGCTTGAACCTGGGAGGCGGAGGTTGCAGTGAGCTGAGATTGCACCACTGCACTCCAGCCTGGCAACAGGGTGAGACTGTCTCAAAAAAAAAAAAAAAAAAAAAAAAAAAAAAGAAGTGGTGACTTATCGCCCTTGGAAACTGACAAGCAGCCTGGAATCTGTAGAATCTATCAGTTATTCATCCTGCAAATATTTTCTTCAATTCTCTTTTGTGCCAGGCCCAGTGCTACTTAGGGTAAGATCCAGACAGTCATAGTCTCTACCCTCATGCAAATCATCCCACTCAAAATGTATGGCTAGAAACTCAGATAAGGGTCAAGAGGAAAAAGTTGAAGAGCTATGAAAGGGAATAACCAGGTTACCTGATTTAAATCTGGAAAGACTCAGAGAGGGAGTCTTTGAGGAAAGGATTGTAAAGCTAACACTTCAAAGAACCTAATTTGCTTTTTGAGGAAGATCACTCTAGCCTTAGGATGAAGAATACATTGGAGATGGGTGGAAAACATGAAGTTCTGAGGCTGTTGATGAGGAAGACTGGATGAGAGTTGAGGGTGGTCCAGCCAAGGATCTAAGTGATGGGGATGAAGGGAGAAGTGGAGGGACTAGGAAATATCAGATGCGGAGTCAGCAGGGTCCAGTCATTGAATGGGTGCAGTGGTACAGGGAGAGGGACACATCTGGGAGCCAGAGCAGGTTTCTGGCTAAGGTGGAAGGTAGATGGCCACACTCTTCACTGAGACAGAGAATTAGGGAGTAGGGTGGGCGCAGGGGAAGATGATGTGTCCTGTTTTGGAGAACCACACCGCACTCCCTGTCACTCCATACCCTGTACTTCTGGTCTCCTTATCTTTGCTCACACTGCCTCCTCCATTCACATGCTCTTCACGCCACCATCTCCACTTGTTGACATCCTATCCATCCTTTGATCTATTTCAAACACCACTCCCTCCTCGAGGCCACATCTGAGTCTTTCAGTTGACTGTGACCTCTGCTGCCAGGAGCACTAAGTTGGGACCTCTCATCCCTGACTTCTACCTGTAAGTTCAAATCCCAGCTTCACTGCATTCTTACTAGCTGTGTGACCTGCCTGAGCAATTTATTAAGCTCTCTGATCCCAAGTTTCCTCAGCAACAGGCATACTGTGTGGATTGAATGAGTTATTGCATGGAAAACACTTAATATGGCATCTAGCAAATAGTAAATGTTCAATAAAAGTGTGCTACAATCATCAATGTTACTGTTCTGTAGGCCAGGTGTGGTGGCTCACGCCTGTAATTTCAGAATTTTGGGAGGCCAAGGCAGGCCGATCATTTGAGGTCAGAGTTTGAGACTAGCCTGACCAACATGGTGAAACTCCATCTGTACTAAAAATACAAAAAAAATAATAATAATTAGCCAGGCATGGTGGCACATGCCTGCAGTCCCAGCTACTCAGGAGGCTGAGGCAGAAGAGTCACTTGAACTCGCGAGGCAGAGGTTGCAGTTCACTCCACTGCACTCTAGCCTGGGCAACAGAGTGAGACTCCATCTCCAAAAAAAAAAAAAGAAAAAGAAAGAAAAAGAAAAGAAAAGACTTAGCTCACCTCTCCTCCTAGACCACAGGCATTTGGAGACTGGGCCTCTTCTTCTATATACTCGCTCTCCACATATTAGCTAGCTAGCATAGTAGACTAATGACAAATATTTGCAAAATGAACAAAAATAACCTGCTCTCTGCCATGGAAGGAAAACCAGTAGACGTTGGGTTGACTCGAAAGCCACAGAATCAAATTGAAATTCAAAGTGTAGGTGTTTTAATATTAAGCCAACTCAGTTTGATGCTTAGAAGACCTTTCTGTTTCTCTGACACAGTAAGCTAAAAAAGTACAGGGAGAAGAACAGTCATGCCCCCCTATTTTAAAAATTGTATTTTGAAATCATTTTTACAGCAAGGACCTTGTCTATGTTATTTACTGTTTGCCTTTGATGATGAGGAGGAGGAGTAGGAAGAGGATAAAGAATAATGATGCTGATGATAAATGGGTAACATTTACTAAGTGCCCAGTATGTGCCAGGTACTGTTCTGAGCACTTTTCATGGACTATTCGTTTGATCCTCACAGTACCCTATGAACACAGGCTGATGCTATTATTGCCCCAGTTGAACAGATGAAGAAATTGAACTGGAGAGAGCGTTAAGTATTGCTCAACCAAGGTCACAAGGTTAGTAAGGGGTGGTGTTGGGATTCAAACCTGGAGTATGGCTCCAGAGCCCATGCTCAAATGTGCTCTCCTAAGGCTGAGCACAGTGTTTGGCAGAGAGGAGGTCCTCGCTGAACGAATAGGAGAAAGCTTTGATCTGGAGCCAGGAGACCACACGTTCTATTCCTGATTCTGCCACTGCCTCCCTACACAGCCCTAAACAAATCTGTGTTTCTTTCCACATAAAATGAGGGACCTGGATATTGATATTAATAGCAATAGCAAGAGATAGTATTTGCGATTCTGATCCCTTCTGAGGTTTTAAATAATTTAATCTCCACAATGATATAAGGAACTCGAGGCAGAGACAGATTAAGCCACCTACCCAAAACCTAGAAAACGAGATAGGCAGGAATCAAGGCCCTTCATTATGTTCCTAAACTATGCTCTCTAGCCCAGGTGGCTGCAAGGAGATGCCCCAGGGGCCAAAAGGAGCAGTATGGAATAGACAGATGTTGGGCTCCACCTGCCCATTTCCATCAGAGCCGCTCTACATGTCTCTCTTTTGTAGAATGAGTTCCTATTTGACATTTCCCTTGAAGAAAGGGTCTCTGCTAAAACACAAAAGGTTGGAAACCACTGGCCCACATAATTCTGAAATTTAATGAGACTCCCAAGTATAAGCTTGGACTTTTCTGGTAATCTTAGCTCATTACGACCACATAAGATGGGGACCAAGATTGCATGTAAGAACAGCCCAGCGGCAGAAAAGGTCAGATGACAGTGCTAAAGACACAGCTCCCACCTACCTGCTCCACTCGAATCTCAATCTCTCCATTCACCTTCTTCCCATGGAAATACTTCGACCTGTAAAGGGGAAGAAATCAGCTGAGTAAGGATGCAGGCTGTTTTACTCTTTTCTCCCTTCTCCCAAAGGCCTTACCCCAGAGGTGCATACTGAGACACATCCTCGGCCATCCTACTGTCTCCTCCCACCTTCACTGCTGATTTTCTCAGTCTTTTTTTTTTTTTCTTTTGAGACGGATTTTCACTCTTGTTGCCTAGGCTAGAGTGCAATGGCCTAGTCTCGGCTCACTGCAACCTCTACCTCCCAGGTTCAAGCGATTCTCCTGCCTCAGCCTCCCGAGTAGCTGGGATTACAGGCGCCCACCATCACATCCGGCTAGTTTTGTATTTTTAGTAGAGATGAGGTTTCACCATGTCGGTCAGGCTGGTATTGAACTCCTGACCTCAGGCAATCCACCCACCTCGGCCTCCCAAAGTGCTGGGATTACAGGCATGAGCCACCGCGCCCAGCCAATTTTCTCATGCTTTATAGGTGGTGTGTGGTAGAGGGGAGATGGTGGATAAGAAGATTGGAGGCTCAAGTTCTAGTTCTGTCATGTCACTTGACTTCCCTGCATCTCAGTTTTAGTGTCTGGTAAAATAATGATATTAATAATTTTGCTACAGGCCGGGCGCTGTGGCTCACACCTGTAATCCCAGCACTTTGGGAGGCCGAGGCAGGTGGATTGCCTGAGGTCAGGAGTTCGAGACCAGCCTGACCAACATGGAGAAACCCCATCTCTACTAAAAATACAAAATTAGCCAGGTGTGGTGGCACATGCCTGTAATCCCAGCTATCCGGGAGGCTGAGGCAGGAGAATCACTTGAACCCGGGAGGCGGAAGTTGCGGTGAGCTGAGATCATGCCACTGCAGTCCAGCTGGGCAACAAGAGTGAAACTCAGTCTCAAACAATAATAATAATAATAATTGTGCTACATATTTCTAACGGTTACTTTGAGGATTAAATAAGAAAAAGGATCCCACATAAAAAGGTTTGAAATGATGGCTATGCTAACTATCCTAATCTAATCATTATACATTACATGTATCAAAACACCAATACGTACCCCATAAATATGTAAATTATTATGTATCGATTTTAAAAGAATTAAAGGATGTTTACAGTGTTTTATCCATATTTCTCTTAAATTCATGATTTTCATCGTGTTATCTTCACATACATGTTAATCCCGTCTCCCCTACCCTTTGAAGGCAAAACCACACATGGTTTATCTTGGTATCCTCCAACCCTCCAATTTAGTCTTCAGAAATATGTTGAATGTATAAAAGAATGATGATTGCTAGAAAGTGTGTAATTTAAAGACTTTAGAAAATACAGTTTTGTTTGATCCAGTTTCATTCTCAAGTATATGTCTGTGTTCTTTTAACATTAAAAATGTCATGGCATTTTAACTCTTAAGAAAAATCAATGTTTTAGTGATGCCCATTATCCAAATCTTCTAACTATCCAAAAAAGAGAATCCTACATAAATAAATAATGCAGTATTGTTTTATTGAGTTATACCTATGTACCCCATATACCCCACCAAAGGCTTACTGATCTATCCAGTCTCACCCATTTCTCTATTTTTCTATTTGTCTAATAAAGCAGTCCCCATTTGTTCCTTTGTCTATCTGCCATCCGTCCATCCGTCCTTCCTTCCTTCCACAGACTTCCTTCTACATCCCTGCCTCTGCCTTCCCCATCATCAGTACGTGACATCCCTATCTACCCATTGCTTAGACATCATCCCTATACTCACTGATTCTACATTTTAATTATTTCTCAAATTCATTTACCTGGTGATTTTTCTCCATAAGCACCCTAATCCTGACCTATGATTCATCTCTATACTGAGAGTCTGTTCATATTGTTTTCATACTATTTATTACAACAATAATTAATTATAATTAGTAACTGTGTTTAACGTCTGTGTACCACTAAACTATACCACAGCTCCTTGAGGTCAGAAATAACCTATTGTATTCATCATTTTCTTCCTAACACCTACCAGAGTGCTTAACACATGGTAGGAAATTGATTAATATTTGTTAAATGAATACATGAGTGAATGGACTGATGAAAAAACACTTGTTGAGTATCAACTCTTGTGCTAGAAACTCTGCTATAGAGTTTAACCTACAGCCTTTCTCATTAACGCTCACAACCACCACCACGAAGTAGATATCATTATTTCCAACTTACAGATGCAGAAACTGAAACCCAGAGAGACAAAATATTTTGCCTAAGGGATTTAAACCCAGGACTTCTAATTCCATATCTGTACTTTTGCTCAACTCTGAAAAATAGCAGTGAAAATTGGGGTCTTTATGGGTTTGGATATCATCTCACAAAAAGTAACAAAAGTTTCCATTTTCTCTTTTTGATTATTGGTATGATGACACTAATAGTTCTTGGTGACTTGCTGTGAACTAAGCATTGTGTTAAGCATTTCCATAAACCTTCTCTGGGACGGAGACAGCTCTTTGCTTCCTAATACTCATTCTCCCCTTTTCCCACAGTAAAAGAGTTGACAGATTTGTACATAAAAATGTGTACCCCAACTCTCCCATCAGCTGGATGCAGCCACATGATTGATTTCTAATGGATAATTTTTTAAGCATTAAACAACCTTCTTAGTCTCCTATTCTTTTCCTTGGAAGATGGATGTCATCACCCATTTTTTTCAGCCTTCCATTTGTGAAAGAATCCTTTCTACAAATTCACTAACTGCTTCAGCCTGTCTGCTTCCAAAGTCTCTCTACCTACTCTTAGCTGATGTTGGTGGAGTTAATCTCTTCCCAAAACTGACTGACAGCTCTGATATTAGCACCACTTTTTCTTACATCCTGATGGTCTTAGATATCAACTAGGCAGTAGTTTAGTAGGAAAGGAATTATTAGTATGACTCAAAAGCAAGATTTTGATTTTTTTTTCTCTCAGCAATGGTCTTCAAATAAATACCTGTGTGGAGAGTCTCATGCAAAGAGAATCTTTTCATACAGTTTGTGAATTTTATCATGAATCCTTAAAGGCGGTATCAGCAAATTCCAGACACCAGGACAGGCCCATGTCTAGTATTTGCAGCACCTGGGGCAAAGTGACAAATGGAAACCTACGTGTCATATGTCTAATATTTAAAATTGACAAAATCAAGCCAGCAAACATTTAAATAAAAGATATCTGTCCACTGGGCGTGGTGGCTCATGCCTGTAATCCCAGCACTTTGGGAGGCCGAGGCAGGCGGATCACAAGGACAAGAGTTCAAGTCCAGCCTGGCCAACATAGTGAAACCCCATCTCTACTAAAAATACAAAAAATTAGCCAGGAGTGGTGGCAGGCACCTGTAATTCCAGCTACTTGGGAGGCTGAGGCAGGAGAATCTCTTGAACCTGGGAGGTGGAAGTTGCAGTGAGCCAAGATTGCACCATTGTACTCCAACCTGGGCGACAAGAATGAAACTCCATCTCAAAAAAAAAAAAAAAAAAGAAAAGAAAAAAAAGAAAAAAGAAAAAAAGACGTCTGTCTCCCTTCCTTGGCAGATACAACTTCATAATGACCTTAAAGACTCAGAATGTAAACTTCTCAGAATTCTTTGCACTCTACCCAGCACATGGCAGCATAAGGATTGCTAGCTCTTGGTTCTCAGACCTCACCCAAGATCTTCCTTAATTCCCCACCCACTCTCCTCTGTCCTGCACCACTGAGGCACCCGGTGCGGGTATGTGGATTGCCCAGACCACGTGGCCAAGCTTCATCTACTCCCCTCCCAAAATGGTTGTCCTTTGGCCACCCTTTGGAAGATTGACCAAGGAATTGGCCTATATAGGCCCTGAAGTTGGGTTAAGGTCCCTTTGAGGAGGGAATTCTAGAGTTTGGGTACCCAGGGCAGGGCCTAAGAGTGCAATTTGCAGGGTCTTGGTGGGAACATCCCCTCAGTCCTAACTCCTCTGCCTGTCAAGAGAGGTGTGGCTAATAAGGACCAGAGCAGGATCCAAGGTAGGCATCCTTCATGGATTTAAAAGTCATTTGCTTTTAAATCCAAGCTCCAAATTTAAAAGAAGTACTTGGTGGGCCTGGGACTGGGAATGGTAACCTATGATTACGATCACCAGCATACTGGAAAAAAAAACATGGATTTGCAATCACACAGGCTTGGGCAAAATCTTAGCTCTACTACTCACCAACCATGTGTTCTAAGACAAGACACTTAGCCCTCTGGGTCTCAGTTTCCTCATTTGTCAAGTGGTGATAGTAACCACCAGGGAAGGGTGTGGTGAGAAAGTCACATAATCCTCTATGCAACAAGGCAGTAAAGTGCAATGGCTTCAGGGCAGACAGCCTGGATAGGACCCCAACTCCTCCACTTGCTTGTGCAAGCTTGGGTAAGCCAACCTCTGAATGCCTTAGTTTCCACACCTAGGAAATGAGGATAATAATAGTAGCCACCTCCCACGATTGTTATGAGGATTAAATGAAACAAGACATACAAAGCACTGAGAATAGCTCCTGGCACATAGTAAGCTCCAAAGTATGTAGCCCACAGCCTCAAACAGAATCCACAAGAGCAAAGAGCTATTGAGTGTTTACCCTGTGCCTAGTGGGTGCTGCATGCCATGGACCCAAAAATAAACAAAACAATCTTACCGTGTTGGGGGTTACGAAGCAGAATTATGACCCCCCTTGCTTTGATCTGTCTCATAGGTATAAGGAGTGATGGCTGGTGATGGGGACAAAGAGGTAGCCTTGGCCTATAAGGACAGCCAGACCCTTCACATCCTTCCTCCTATTTGACCCTCATGCCAACCCTGAGGGGTTGGGCAGGGATTGCTCCCCACATGTTCCAGATGGAGAAGTCTCTGCTCAAAGTCACACGAGTGATCTGGGTACCCAAACTCTAGAGGGAAGAATTTCCAGCCTTTCCTGGAGACACTAAGTGGTCTTTCAGACTTTTTGGATCCAGTCCAGAGCCCTGGTGTCCTTCATGATCTGGACCCTGATGACTGGGGGTCTGCTTCCCCTCTGGTTTGCTGTCTATTTCATGGTTGCATCCAAATTCCTGCACATCTCTAAATACTCCCTGTGCTGTCATGCCTCTGAGCCTCTGCACAGGCCATCCCCTCTGCTTGGCACTTCCTTGACTGTCTCTTTCTCATGTTTCAAGATCCTATGAGCATATCTACTCTGTTGAGTTTTCCTTGACAGCACCCCCTTCCCTGGCTGGGCTGAGCGTTCTCCTGTGGTTCCTACAGCATGCTGCACTTACAACCATTCCAGCCCTTACCACTCCACGTTGTCATTACACATCACTTAGCTGCCCCCTGCCCCCCAAACATCTAGTCTGTGAGCTCCTGGAAACCAGAAACTGAGTCTCCATGCTCACTGTGTCTCCAGTATCCAGCACGATGAGCTAGGGCACAGGACAACAGGCTTAACAAATGTTCACTGACCGGGTTAAGGAGATACTGTCTGTAGGCCAGCCTTTCCTGGAGACACTTGACTGCCATCTACTGGCACACCATTGTAATACATTTACAGATCTACAGCCACTGCGATGAGGGGGTGCGTACAAGGCCAACCTGCGCAACAGGCATTCCTCGACTTGATTCTAACCTGGAACCCGAAGCACTTTGCACTACACCAATACCACCCAAGCAGCTGTGGTCTTGATGAGACCTCACCTTCCCAGGAGAAACATTTGTTTTGCCCATCTCTGGAATGTTTACTGCAGGGCCTGGCAGACGGACTGCGGCTGAAGCTGAGGGTCAGAGAGTCCATCCCCCTGCCTGGCTGCAAGTCAGAAGTCTGTCTCCTGATGGGCCACACAGACTGCTGCCTCCTTGCCGGGGGCTCATTCAGGCTTGAGCCGCCTCTGAACAGTTCTGTCTGGCAGAGGGAAGGGTAGAGATGGTCTGGAATTCTAGATGGCTTTGGGGGCTGGGGTTGCTGCCTCTGTAATTGACTGGCTGTTTGACCTCAGGCAAAATGGATGGACCCGCTGTGCCTAAGGGCTCTGTCTCTCACGGCTGCCTCCTCCTTACACCCTAATATGTTCAATCTCATAACGAGCTCCCTGAATACCTCAGCCAATCAATCAAGTCCTTGGCCTGGGGAAGAAGGTGGGGGGGAGCTCTGGATTCCACGAAGATTCTGTCTCTGGGTGGTCTCATATTTTACTGCCACATCTGAGGCCCCGGGAAGAAGAATATTATAAAACTGGTTCTGCCTGGGGTGGAAAATCCCTACTTGGGGGAGGTGGGAAGTGTGTATGAGAGAGATTGATGAGGAATGGGTACGGGGCTCTTTGTGGCTGCAGCAGGGGCAGAAGAAGGGGAATTCATACAAACAGGATCTGTGTTCAAACAGGACTTTTTTCCAATAAATTGATCCTGTATGTAGAGTTAACGCAGCCAGGGCTTGGTGATGTCCTTCCAAGGAAGAGAGGTCAGGAATGTCCTGTCCCAGGGACAGCTGTCTCTCCGCAGGTCACCCCCACTGGGGGTGGGGTGGAGATAGAGAAAGAGATTTTCACGTTTCTGATGCAACATGTCAGTTGCTGATTTGTGGCCCAGGCAGAAGCAGGGAAGACAACCAATGGGCCGTGCAGAAAATGGTTGAAGGCAAAACACTCAGACTTTGCCAGTTAGCAAGAGAGTCACGTGGCAGGCTGGATGGGCAGAGGTGTGGCAGAAGAAAGACCTTGGAACACAGAAGGACCCAAGATCTGATTCTAGCTCCATTATTTTCTCCTGAGAACAGCTCACCCTCCTGGCACCTTCCCATTGCCAGATGGAGGAACTCTCCCACCCCAAACGATGGTACAGCCTCTCAGTCCTCCATGCAATTAGCAAGGTCCAATGAACTAGGAAAGGAAGGAATGCTTTAAGAGTGATGAGACTCCCTATACCTGTATCAGGATCTGTGGAGGCAAAAAACTGAGACATAACAGGGCCCTGAGCCAGAGGATGTGACAAATGATCCCCACCTTTTGCCTCTGAGAACAATAGAGAAGGAGATTTTTGTGGGCAGGATCTGATCACAATTCACATCACTTATTCACTCCCTCATTCAATCACTATTTATTGAGCCTTATGTGGACTAGGCACCACACCAGGCATAGGAGTAGATATAGCAGATACAGTGGCAGATGTAGTCCTTGTTCTTGGAGAGCTTACATGCTTATTGAAAAGACAAAAAATAAATAAATAAACATATAAAAAGAATGAGTACTATGAATGAAATGCATGACCAATGGAATTGAGGATAAGATGTGGGGTGCAGGGGAGATTGGACTTCAGTTGGTAGAAAAGGCTTCTTTGAAAGACACTGAGGCCGGGAACAGTGGCTTATGCCTGTAATCCCAACACTTTGGGAGGCTGAGGCGAGCGGATCATGAGGTCAAGAGATCGAGACCATCCTGGCCAACATGGTACTAAAAATACAAAAATTAGCAGGGCATGGTGGTGTATGCCTGTAATCCCAGCTACTTGGGAGGCTGAGGCAGGAGAATCGCTTGAACCCGGGAGGTGGAGGTTGCAGTGAGCCACGATCTTGCCACTGCACTCCAGTCTGGCAACGGAGCGAGACTCTGTCTCAAATAATAATAATAATAATAATAATAAAATAGTAATAGTAATAATAATTTAAAAATAAATAGATAAAAAGAAGAGTACTATGAATAAAATGCACAACCAATGTGATTGAGGATAAGATGTCGGGTGCAGGGGAAATTGGACTTCAGTTGATAGAAAAGGCTTCTTTCAAAGACACTGAGCATACACAGATAGACCACCTAATATGTGCCAGAGTCTGCAGGCTTTAAGGAAACAAACGCAAAGACAACATAGCTAGCTCTTGGTCTCAGGGGGCTTACTACCTAATGGGAGGGACAGACACAAAAATAGAAAATGACCACACAGAGCATTCACACAAATATTCCCCTCAGCCTACAGAAAAAGCAGCCAACTCACTCTGAAGGTCAGGGGTCACTTTCCTGAGGTCAGCGTCCATCCATCCATCCAATGTTTGGTACCTAGTCTTTGCCAGGGCTGCAAAAATGAGTGCAGCAGGATCTGGATGTGTGTGTCTGCCGAAAGGACATGGGCAAGGGTAAAGGAGGTAGGTACACCCTGGGGGCACCCAGGAGAGAGACGAATGTTCCTGGGTGTGTCCTTTAATGTACAACAGGCACAGAGCAGAAGACCTGGGTTTGAGTGGGCAGCTCTGGCACCTGCCGCCTGATTTTGGACCAGCCTCTGCTTCCTCTTCCGTAGATGGGGATAAGAAGATCTAGTCACAGGGTTGTCAACAGGATTATATGAAGACACAGATTTAAGGGCCTCTGTAACCTGCCAAGAATGTACTAGCAAGTGGGCTGCTCCCCGGTGGGCTGCAGGGGTAGAACTTGATCTCCCCAGGTAAGGAAGTGCGTGAGCACCACTAGCCTTGCAGACAAGCCCAGGTCCCTTTCAGCTATTTATTTCCTAGTGCTGCCTCAGGCCAGTGTCAGCCTTCCTGAATCTTGGTTTCCTTAACTGTAAAAATGAGGACATTACTACATCTGCTGTAAGGACCCCATGAATGATACCCCTGACACATGGCAGGTGTTTAACTAATGTTCATCTCTTTCCCTCCTGTGCATCAACATGATGGGTGGAGGGTCGAGGTTAGCTGGGTATGTCCCTGAGAACATGACAGGTCATTTTCTCTCTCCAAGAGGAGGTAGATGGCAGCATCTGCCTTGCTCTAAATGAAACCCTGCTTGGTGTCGAGCATGATGGAGACCTTCTCTGTCTAATACCTGGGAGCTCCCTTCCTCTCCAGCATAGGCCTTTAGGGTAAATAAAGTCATCAGGGCCAGGCACGGTGGCTTATGCCTGTAATCCCAGCACTTCGGGAGGCCGAGGCGGGTGGATCACCTGAGGTCAGGAGTTCAACACCAGCGTGGCCAACATGGTGAAACCCCGTGTCTACTAAAAATACAAAAATTAGCCAGGCATGGTGGCATGCGCCTGTAATCCCAGCTACTCGGGAGGCTGAGGCAGGAAAAATGCATGAACCCAGGAGGTGGAGGTTGCAGTGAGCCAAGATCAAGCCATTGCACTCCAGCCTGCGTGACAGAGTGAGACTCCATCTTCAAAAAAAAAAAAAAAGTCATCAAACACCCACTCCCTGTGACTGTAGAGGACAGGCTAGAATGTCACCGCCCAGTCTCTACCCTTCTCCTCTCTAAAGACACACCACTATGTCACCCTCATTCCTACAGATGTCTGCAAGTTCACAATCTTCATACCACAGAAAGGGTTAACATTTGGAAGGCTACATCATGCCTTCAGCAAACACTTACTGAGCATCTACTAAGGGCCCAACTGGGGAAATCCCCACAGGAAAGGTAATATACTAAAAAGTAATTCATACCAAGGTGCAAGTGACTAACATCTGATCATTCCAGAAAAGGGTTTTTGATGGCATAAGGAGGATAAGGGGATCACGGGGATATTGTGTGTCTTGTTTGGCAAGGGAATGTGGAGCCTGTCAAGGTGAAAAGTGCAGAGCACCGAAAGAGAGGCTAAGAGCATTTATTATCCATTCGTCCACCCAACTACCCATCCATGAATCCATCCATCCATCCATCCATCCATCCACCCATCCAACCACATATTCATCCATCCATGCATCCATGCATCCATCCATCCATCCATCCCCCCACCTACCCACCCATCTACCCATCCATCTATACATTCGCCCATCCATCCACATATCCATCTATCTAGGACATACTATATTCTCAGCACTGTGCTAGATAGGCCCTTGAAATTGCACTGAACAAAACAGCCCCCTTGCCATCCTAGTTTTTACTGTCTAGCCAGGAGATAGTCCCAGAAGAGGAACTAGACCAAATAGTTACTCTGACTTTTGTCTTCTTTATCAGAAGTTGCCAACTAGTAGACCTCATAGAATCCACAGTCTTGTTTTGTTGCACTTAAATTGTATACTTTTAAAATAGAACATTCGCTGGCAAGGTGACTCATGCCTGTAATCTCAGTACTTTGGGAGGCTGAGGTGGGCGGATCACTTGAGGTGAGGAGTTTGAAACCAGCCTGGCCAACATAGCGAAATCCCATCTCTACTAAAAATACAAAAAAAAATTGTCCGGGCCCAGTGGCTCACACCTGTAATCCCAGCACTTTGGGAGACCAAGGTGGGCAGATCACAAGGTCAAGAGATCAAGTCCATCCTGGCCAACATAATGAAACCTTATCTCTACTAAAAAAAACACAAAAAATATTAGCTGGACGTGGTGCCTGTAGTCCCAGCTACTCAGGAGGCTGAGGCAGGAGAATTGCTTGAACCCAGGAGGTGGAGGTTGCAGTAAGCCGAGGTAGTGCCACTGCACTCCAGCCTGGGTGACAGAGTGAGACTCCGTCTCAAAAAAAGAAAAAAAAAAAAAATTAGCCAGGCATGGTGGTGCACACTACCGGGGAAGCTGAGGCAGGAGAATAGCTTGAACTCGGGAGGCAGAGGTTGCAGTGAGCTGAGCTTGCACCACTGCACTCCAGCCTGGGTAACAGAGTGAGACTCCATCTCAAAATAAATAAATAAATAAATAAATAAATAAATAATAATAGAACATTCATATAAAAATTCGGATTTCTGACTTCTTGAAAATCAATAACTCGACAACACCAGGCCCTTATTCCCACATGGTAAAAACTGGCTGCGGGGCCTGCAGCTGCTGCCTCAGAGGAGGCATCGGTTCTCACGCCCAACACAGTTCCCAGTGCTCCCTGTCATCTCTATGCAGCCGAAGCCAAGTGGCAGATATCATCTGTCACAGAGCCTATGCTGCTGTTTTTCTTATAGCAGGGAAATATTTCTCTATGCCTGTGCTTTTTCCTACCACCTGCCCCTTCACTCACGGACTGATTTGTCCCCTCTGAGCAGCTGCACAGACAACCCCTAATTTCGCTAAGCCTATTCTGAAGATGGCAATTAGCTCAGTGCAAATCTTCAGGAAATCCGCACTCCTGTCCCTTCTGCAAACCCAGGGCAGGAAGTCAGGAAAATGGAAATGAAGCACCATCCCTTCTCCTGCCACCACAGATGGCCTCTCTCCTGTTGAAGATGCATGTCCCAGGCAGGCCTCCACAGGCCCCAGGGCTTCCTAGACGTTCTGTAATGAGGCTGGCATCTGCCCAGAGCCCTGCCTCCCCCAGGGTAAGGCTGTAACTCAGGCAGAAATCTACTTCACCCCAGGAGTAGCTATTGCTCAAGAAGACCCGTGCATCCAAGGGACTCTTTGGAAAAAAGGTCACTTGGAGGGCCTGGGTCAGAAAACCAGGCTGTGGAGGATAAAACACGACTCACAAGTGAAATGCTGAAACTCCTCGGAGTTTGCCCAAGGCAAGGGCATGAGAAGTGACAGAGAAGACATCAGAGAGAAAACAAAAGGCTTCAGGGCCGAGCCTCCTTTTTAAAGGCTTGCAGCCTGACCCCTTCATGGTCTAAGCCCCATTATTTTTCCCAAATGTGTAGCCCAGCTGTGTCTGAACACCTGCACGTGAGGGGGAGCTCATTCCCTCACCAGGCAGCCCACTCAATCTCTGGATGACTTTGTCAATTAGATGAATTTTCTGTATATTGAGCTGAAATATGTCTCCCTCTTTGTTTTCCCCCACTGGTTCCAGTTCTACCAGGTGGGAGCCTCATGAAACAAGTCCTCTAGCTTGGGGGGGTTTCTAAACTTGGCTTTACACCACTTAAAAAATTCATCTTGGCCAGGTGTGGTGGCTCACGCCTGTAATCCCAGCACTTTGGGAGGCCAAGGCAGTTGGATCACCTGAGGTCAGGAGCTCAAGACCAGCCTGACCAATATAGTGGAACCCCATCTCTACGAAAAATACAAAAATTAGCCGGGCATGACGGTGTGTGCCTGTAGTCCCAGCTACTAGGGAAGCTGAGACAGGAGAATTGTTTGAACCTGGGAGGCGGACGTTGCAGTGAGGCGACATCACTCCACTGCACTCCAGCCTGGGTGACAGAGCGAGACTCCATCTCAAAAAAAAAAAAAAAAAAAAAATTCATCTCCTGAGCTCCAGTCTAGATATTCTGATTCCATCATTGCAGGGGGACGTCTCAGTGTGGCCTGTCCTGTATCCATTCTGCCTTCTTCTGGTAACAGCAGCTTTATTTGCATTCGCATTGATGGAAGCAAGCCTTCTTTTTGTGCAGTCCTGGTGGGACTGTCCCAAAGTGCCCGCAGAGCAAGGAGTGGAACAAGCCGGGCTTGTTCTTCCCCAGGAATTTGATTTTTGAACAGAGAGAAACAAGGATGAAAGCAAGCAGGAGCTGATTTATCCCGAGACTGTTCCTGCCACCTAGATCTGTAAAGGGGCCCGAGGATCCAGGGACCCAATGGCCCCATCTTTCTGACACTCAAGCTGATTCATCCTGAGACTGTTCCTGCCACCTAGATCTGTGGAGGGGCCGGGGATCCAGGGACCCAACAGCCCCATCTTTCTGACACTCAGGTCTCCCTATTTTCCTTTGCTTCTGCAAGCTTCCCCATACATTTTCTTTTTTTTCTTTTTTTTTTTGAGGCGCAGTCTCCCTCTGTCGCCCAGGCTGGAGTGCAGTGGCGCGATCTCGGCTCACTGCAAGCTCCGCCTCCCGGTGGGTTCACGCCATTCTCCTGCCTCAGCCTCTCTGAGTAGCTGGGATTACAGATGCCCGCCACCACGCCCGGCTAATTTTTTGTATTTTTAGTAGAGACAGGGTTTCACCGTGGTCTCGATCTCCTGACCTCGTGATCTGCCCGCCTCGGCCTCCCAAAGTGCTGAGATTACAAGCGTGAGCCACCACGCCCGGCCCCATACATTTTCAATAAATTTCTTTTGTTTGTTTGTTTTGTTTTGTTTGAGACGGAGTCTTGCTCTGTCTCCCAGGCTGGATTGCAGTGGCGCGATCTCGGCTCACTGCAACCTCCACCTCCCGGGTTCAAGTGATTCTCCTCCCCAGTAGCTGGGACTACAGCGTCCTGCCACCACGCCCTGCTAATTTTTGTATTTTTAGTAGAGATGGGGTTTCACCATATTGGCCAGGCTGGTCTCGAACTCCTGACTTTGTGATTCACCCACCTTGGCCTCCCAAAGTGTTGGGATTACGCATGAGCCACCATGCCCAGCCCAAAGTCTATTTCTTTTTCATGCAAAGAACTGTATCCAACACAGAGGGTGTAGATGGTGCCTGGGAATCTGAATGTCATTATGATGGAAAGTCTTTTGGGGGCCATGCTCCTAGTCCAACCTCACTGTTTCACATAGGAGAAACAGAGGCCAGAGAAGAAGGTGATCCCTCAGCACTAGCCTCAAGAACCCACAGCATCTGCAGAGTTCTTTAGAAAGGCAGCCAAGAAGAGAGAAATTTAGGAAGAAACAGCACCCATCAGATTTCTCCCCACACTCTCTTCTGCTCAAAGCCATTTCCCCCAGATTTTCTAGCTCCTGTTTCCGAGGGTGAAGCTCTCCCCTAAGACTCCACTAGGGCGGGGGTAACAACTCTTCACTGTTCCCCCCTCCTCCCCGAAAGAGCTGGGTAGGAAGCAGCAGGGGCACCGGGCCGCTGGATTGGATGGCGTGTAGACCTCACGGAGAGGGGTCAGCACTTGAAAAATTCCTCAAGTCAAAGGGCTCAGGGCTTGGGTGCCGCACAAGGCCCTCACTGTGTGCACATTGTCTCCCTGATAAAAGGGGCCGGGCCTGGGAAAACGGAGCCGTCTCCAGGCGACGGGGTAGGCTGCTGAGGAATGCCCAGGACCCCTCCCTCCCCCAGACACCAGGGCCAGGACGGCGAGGGGGTAGGGAGGGGCAGGGGGTGCAGCATGGGTGCCCAGAGGGAGAGGAATGAAGTCCAGAGCCCCTCCAGGTGGTGTTGGCTGGTGTATTTGAGTCATGGAATGAAGCAAGCAGCAAGTGACAAAACTCCCTTCATTAGGCCCTTCCTATCTCCACCCCCAGCCCCTCCAGCCATCCCAGAAACCCCTTCATTTCCCCACACAAACAGGCAGGGCCTGCCCTTGTTTAAGGAGAGCCTTAGGGGTAGGGGAAGTGGTGGAGAGAGGCACAAGGATTTTGTTCCTCAGAGCCAAGTGTCTTCAACAGAGAGTTGTGTGTCTCCACTCTAAGCCTCTCAACCAACTCTAGGAGGAGGGGACTGACTTGGAGTCGGCACCTCATCCTCACAGTGGAGGGACTGCCAGCCCGCCAGGATCTCAACACCCTCCTCTAGGGCTTCTGGAAGACAGCCCTCCAGCACATCCAGCTGAGCTGAGAGGCAGGCCAAGTGGCTTCCTTCCCCCTGGCTTCTACAACGATTATATTCACAAGCAATTAGTAATTGCAATTAATTGTTAATAACAGTTACCATTTCAGGGCCTCTTAGGACAGCCTAAGCTGTGTACCAGGTCCACCCATGTCATTATCTCTAATCTTTCCAGTTACCCTTCCAGGAAGATATTCCATGACCCTGCCTTCCTGCTGAGGAATGTGAGGTTAGGAGGTTGGATTTGTCCAAGGTCACATAACTGAGAAGGAAAACAGGGACCAGAGCCCACAGTACCCAGGCTGTCTGGCTCTGGACTGTCCCCTCAGCTTTGCTCCCTCCCTCCCTCCCTGCTGGTGGCGGACAGTCCTCCTCACAGGCAAGGAAAGCTGCTCTCTGAGAATGGGGTCAATAGGGGGATCTGGTTTGGCTCTTCCTGGCCAGAAAACAAGGAAGCTCTAAGGCCAACCTCTCACTGGCCCCATGGTAGCAGAGCCAGCAGTGTCTCTTGTTGCTGCCCTCCATAAGCAGAGGCCAGATAAAATCCAGGACATCCAAATTTTCCATCCAATCCAAATTTCCAATGAACAATACATAATTTTGTAGTGTGTCTATCCCAAATATTGCATGGGATATACTTAGACTCATTCGTTGTCTGTCTAAGTATTAACTGGGTGTCTTGTATTTTTATTTGCTAAATCTGACAACCCTACCCCTAAGCCACTGCTGGTGGTGCCAGCTCTGAGTTCACCTCCCATCCTTCCTCCAGGTGGCATAGGTGGACACAGAATGTCCTGATCACCACAGGGCTGATTAAGCCCAATGCAGTCTTTACAGGGACAGGCCAAGATGCCCTGAAGTCCTCATGCCTTTGGTCAAAGCAGCCTGAAGCTGCTTTTTTTTTTTTTTTTTCCTGAGATGGAGTCTCCCTCTGCCACCAGGCTGGAGTGTTGTGGCATTATCTTGGCTCACTGCAACCTCCGACTCCCTGGTTCAAGCAATTCTCCTGCCTCAGCCTCCCAAGTAGCTAGGATTACAGGCATGCGCCACCACGCTGTTAATTTTCGCATTTTTAGTAGAGACGGGGTTTCACCATGTTGGCCAGGATGGTCTCGACCTCCCTACCTTGTGATCTGCCTCCCAAAGTGCTGAGATTACAGGTGTGAGCCACCGCGTCTGGCCTTTTTTTTTCCCCCTGAAGGAAACACTGGCCTCTGAGTTACCATCTGCACCAGGAGGAGGAGGGCCTTGGAAATAACACACAAGTAGCAGGTACTCTCCCTGAATTCCAGGGCAACTGAATATCTTCTAAGACTCTCTTCCAGGGCATCCTCAATCCTAAACTTTCCCTTAATAATGGTAACAGCCTTTGGCAAGAGTATCCATTCATTCCTTAAGTCATCCATCTATCCCAGCCTCCCATCCATCTATCCTAGCCAGGCACTGTGCTAGGCTCTGAGGGTCAGCGGTTGCATAGGAAAGGTATAAACTCTGATCTTGAGTCAGAGTTGGTCCAATATGGGTAGGACCAAACAAAGTCACTCACATCTACATTGAAAAACTAAGCACCTACATTGAAAAACAGCTGTGGAGGAGAGGAACTCAGCATTCTCACTGGACACTCATAACATCCCTGTGAAGTTAGTGGTATAGGGAAGGTGGTGGCATTGTGATCCCACTTTACAGACAAAGAAACTGAGGTGCCGAAAGGTACAGTATCTTGGCCAAGACCACAGAGATAGTGAGTGGCAGAGCTGGGACTTCAAGCCCACGCTACCACCTGTCAGCCTAGAGTTCTCTTGAGTATTATCTTCTTTCCCATTTAACTCTCGGGAATCATGTCTGACGTGTGTTAGGAAATCACATCTTTAATATCTAAACATAGGGGAAAGAACAGAAAAGATCTTGCTTGAGACCCCTTGGTGCTTTAAAAAGAGGAAAATATTCTATGCACATCCAAGGACAATTTCTGTAGAAGGTCCAATTTGCAAACCTGAACTCGTATGTATATGGCTAAAGAATTCCCTTTTCCCTGGGCACCCTTAATGCTCTGGCTGCCCGGAGGGCTCCGGCAGGGTGGGGCCGCCTGGCTTGAGGTGGGGCGCCTTCCTCTGAGGGTGAAGTCACCGGAATCCTGTGCTTGGCTGTGCACTGTAACATGGAGTGCTGCCACCCATTGCCTCACACTGCTCTCAGACGCTGGGTGTGTGCCGGGGTGTCAGGCCCCAGGGTCTTGCTCCCCAAGGTCAACACCCTCAGGAGCAGTAGAGGAGGGGCTGAGCTTCAGGTGGGAGAGATCGGGGAGTGGCCTAAGAACTGCGGTGCCCAGGCTAGCCCTCTGGATGGGCGTGAGCCAGATCCCAGATGTCACTAGCATTTGCTTTGATTTTGGACTCAGAGCCGCAGTCTTCCTTACGTATATAATGAGAACAGTACTGCTGCCCCATACAGTTATTGGGAGGGCTAAATTAGAGAATCTATGAAAGCCATTGAACCCCTGGTCAGGGGACGTGCACAGATGCTTGCCAAAAGATGATGATACAGACATGACCCCATTCTCAAAGAGCTCTGTCATTCATGTGCTTGTTCAGTCATTTGACCAACACTCTTCAGCATCTATCTGGTGTCACACACTGAAGCAGTAGCAGTGGTCAGCAGGAGGCTGGCACCATCAGAAATTCCTTTTATGACGTGAGCCCAGTTCAAGTCCCAGCCCAGCCCCACGTCTGTCTCCTTGAGCAGGTGCATGGTTTCTCTACGCTCTGCCTCCTCACCTTTCAATGAGCGGACAGTCAGCTCCTGCCCATCGGCAAATGCTTAACAACCAGTTCTCTGGATGGGGGAACAAAAAGCCCTGCTTTCTAGCATTTGCCAATCTCCACAGTGTAAATACTCCACAACAGCCAATGTGATTTTCAGCTGGATTGAATCAAGGTGAGAGGGAAAAAGAGAATTTTAAGAATGCCACTGGCCGGGTGCGGTGGCTCACGCCTGTAATCCCAGCACTTTGGGAGGCCGAGGCGGGCGGATCATGAGGTCAGGAGATCGAGACCATCCTGGCTAACACGGTGAAACCCCGTCTCTACTAAAAAATACAAAAATTAGCCAGGCATGGTGGCGGGCACTGGTAGTCCCAGCTACACGGGAGATTGAGGCAGGAGAATGGCGTGAACCTGAAAGATGGAGCTTGCAGTGAGCTGAGATCACGCCACTGCACTCCAGCCTAGGCAACAGAGTGAGACTCCGTCTCAAAAAAAAAAAAAAAAAGAATGCCACCAATGTCATTCCTCAGTTTCATTGTCACACTCCCAACCTTGTCATCGCCAATAACATACCATCTCCCAAATTCCTCATTCAGTCAACAGGTATTTCCTACATACCTATTATCTGCCCTGTTCTAGGCATGGGCAAATACAGACACCATGTAGAAGTGGGTGGGCAGGTAGTGGTGGAGGGCACACAGGTGATAATCATACAGCGTAATAACTCTTGGAAAATCTAGAAATGCACAAGGTGCTTACCAATGGGTGTCATTAATCCTTGTTTGGTAGGAAGGTGTAGTCTGATATTCTCTCCACCAGATGGATGGTAGCTGAGGAGGGTTTCAGAGGGTTTTAAACCAAGGACACCCTTTTCATTTCTTACCCAACAAATAAAAGAAAAAAGAAACCATTGGGAAGGGTGGGCAATAAAAGCGAAGACAACAATAGATCATTGTGGAAATGGAATAGCAGATTTTCTGAGAAAAAGGCTACCAGCAGAGTAAGAGGACAGGAGAGCCAGGGCTCCAGAGGCCACCCAGGGAGGACCGCAGTGAGCTGGGGAGGAACAGCTTCTATTCACCACTCCCCCAACAGCCCTCCTCCCCATTCTATCCAGGCTCCAGAGACCTTGTAGGATAAACTGAGGGCAGGGAGGTACATCAACCCCACCTGTCTTTTTTATTTTTTGGGTCATGTTAAAGGTTTTGATTTTGAAAATCAAACCTGGGATTCTGGTACATTCTATAGAAATATTAAAAAAAAAAAGTTCCTCCACCCCCCTTTTTAAAAACAATTTCAAATAGCAGCCTAACAGTGACTCTGGCATCCTGGTAAGTAAAGAGCCAAGATTTTGTACAGAAGTGAATAAAAATAGAAACTCCTCCACCGTGTGTTCTGTGTTACTGATCCCTAAGGTGAGGTGAGTTTCAGACTCCATTATGCACAGTACAAGTTATCCTGCTTGGACTAAGGTAGGGCAATGACATATGCTAACTGAACAGTTACTGTGTGTTGAGCTCCAGGGACATTAGGAAGAGTAAGAGACAGGCCTTTTTCTTGCAGAAGAGACGATTACAATACAGATACAGTATGGTATGTGCGCCTATAGCACGATGAAGTATGTTTTAAGTTACACGAGGAAGGTCGATATTAACACTGCAGGGTGGGGTGTGTCAGGGAAGACTTCTCAGAAGAGGGGACACCTGAGCAGGATTTCAAACATGAATGGAAACTGGCCAGGTGTACAAGATAGGGAAGGGTATTTCAGGTAACAGGGAACAGAATGTACTAAGGCGAAAAGGTGTGTTTGAGAACTACAAGCTGTTTACTCTTCCTGCAGAAAAAACAAGACAGGGCCAGTCACGGTGGCTCACGCCTATAATCCCAGCATTCTGGGAGGCCGAGGCAGGCAGATCACTTGAGGTCAGGAGTTCGAGATCAGCCTGGCCAACATGATGAAACCCTGTCTCTACTAAAAATATGAAAATTAGCTGGGCGTGGTGGCCCGTGCCTGTAATCCCAGACCCCCAGGAGGCTGGGGCATGAGAATTGCTTGAACCCCGGAGGTGGAGGTTGCAGTGAGCCGAGATTGCGCCATTGCACTCCAGCCTAGGCAACACAATGAGACTCTGTCTCTAAAAAACAAAAACAAAACAAAACAAAAACAAACAATAACAGCACAGGAAGCAGAGCTGGAGGCGGAACTAGAGGGAGGGCAGGGCAGGCATGCTTATGACTTTGAGGGCAACGATTTCCCTACCACAGGATTATATTAATAAAACGAGATGCATGGAGAGGGGGCAGGCAGGAGCAAAGTGAAACTGGTCAGATTTGTGTTTCAGAAAGATGACCCTTGGGTGGTCCCATGGAAGGTAACCAGGAGGTGAACTCAAGATGGGAGGTTTCAGACCAGTGAAGCTGCTGGAAAGTTCTAGGCAAGATAAGCAGTGGAGTGGCAGTGGGGCTGAAGAGAACTGAGTTTGATATCAGTTAATTATAATTCTCCTTTCCCTTGTGGTTCTCAAAACCTACAGATCAGGCCAGGCACGGTGGCTCACACCTGTAATCTCAGCACTTTGGGAAGCCGAAGTGGGAAGATCACTTCAGCCCAGGAGTTCAAGACAAGCCTAGGCAACACAGTGAAACCCCATCTCATTTAAAAACAAACAAACAAACAAACAAACAAACTGCTGATCGTCCCCCACCATCCCAGAGGAGAGCATCACCTTTAGTTCAGACCTACCCGGGGCCAGGCCTTACATCCTTGCCTAGCCAGGCTGGTCTCCTCAGGCACCCCCAACAGGAGAGAGTACCTTTAAATGCCTGGCCATGAGTTCTCCCAGCAAAGACGGCTTTGGGACCCTCTATTTCTCCTGAAGACGAAAGGCCTTTCTCCAGGTCACTGGCCAGGTTTTGGATCATCCTCAGGGGACCCAGGCTGGCTCAGAGTCTACAAGCTGGACACGTCAGGCAGGGGAGAGTGGTATCCTGCAATTCCCCGACCTGTCCACAACAAAACCTGATTCTACGGAAGGCCCTGGACCAGGAATGGGAAGACAAGAGAAATGTCTGTCTTCCTGAGAAGGGCTGAGAAGGGTAGAAAAGGGGGCAGCATCATCGTCCCTGTTGGGGTGGGGGTGGGTTCACTGTCTGTCCAGACTGCAGCTCCTCTCCCCCTCATTATCATCTGAAAGGGGAAAGAAGGGGGCCCTGTGAGCTGGCTTCTTCCCTTTAACCACTTCCTCCCCTGGGACAGCTCACACAGTGCAGGAGGGGCTGGGGAGGGGGCTGGCCCAGAGGCACAAGACTCTGCAGAACCACCCAGGCATTGTGGGGCTGCCCCGCCACCTGCTGGCCACTCCTGGTGGCAGGGGACAGGCATTTTTCCGGGATTCTTCAGGACAGGACCGAGACTGTAAGGCAGTCAGCATCAATTTGGAGAAAGCCAGGAAGGTATTGAGATTCAGAGAGGTTAGGAAGTTCGTGAAGAATCTAGGAGGCAGTTCTGTAGGAGAAGCTGTTATGTTGGCGGTAGGAAGTCTCTGTCACAAACATCTAATAATTGCAGGGCTAACTGCCAGATGAGTTAATGAGTCTTAGTTTCTTACTTCTCCCCTTTTTCACCCACTGAGGGGCAAGAACACCATAAACAAAGACTGTCAAGTCCTAATTAAAGTGTGGGCATGGGATGAATGATTGAAATATATTGGGAAAAACTCCTCTGGCCATAGCTGTGTCCCCACCCTTGCACACAGCCTAAAATTCACACACTGGTCCTTCCTGTGGAATAGAGAGACTGAACATCAAATTCAAAATTTAAATGTTATGTCTGAGGCCATTCATTGCATTTCAACCTCATTCACTGTTCCTCTACCCTACTGTACACCACATGGACACTGGAGGGACAGAGATTAATAAGACCCAACTTTATCACCCAGGACCTACAGGGAAGAGTGACCAATAGACCAGTGGGTTAAATAAATAGCACAATGGGATAAATCCTAACCCAGACTGCCCTGTATATTTGGCATGAAGAAATTAAACAGGCATGCCTACAAGAGGCTACTGTTAAGATGATTAATGTTGCACAGGAAGGATCACAACAGTCAGCAATAATAATACACACTATGCAGTACTTACTGTCTACCAGGTACATTCCATGCACTGTTATACTAACTCAGATCTTAACCCTACTTACATATATTAATTCTATCACATAGGTACTATCACTATTCCCATTTAGGTGCAGTAATTTACAAAGGTCATATAGTCACTTCAGGGTAGAGATGGAATTTGAACCCAGATAGCCTAGCTCTGATGTCTGTATTCTTAACCACTCCACCATACTGCAATTTATTAAGCTCAACCTCCACGCAAAGAGGTAACTTCCCTGACAAATAGCTAAGCCAAGGATCACACAGCCAGCAGAGAACACCCAAAATCAAGGTCAAATGTTGAGTTGAAGAGAGAGAGAAAACTTCAAGGGCCATGCAGGCATTCTGACTACCAGGCAGATGGGCATTGTTCAGGGCGGAGGGCCTAAAAGCAACACCCTGGCAGACATCAACCCCTAAGCTCAGAGCCTAATAGTGATGCTTTACATAAACACATAAGCAGAGACAAAGTTTCATGATAAATGCTCTCAAGCAAGCAAGCAGCAACACCTAAGATGATTCACACTTGATCAGAACACAGGTGATTCACATGACTACTCTGGTTAAGAAGAGGCAATTTCTGAGCAGGAAAGTGGAGACTGACATCTGATTCTGCTGAACGTACTTTAATGTTGACTTTATATAGAGTATGCATTAAAAACTATAAATAGCATCGGGTGTGGTGGCTCAAGCCTGTAATCCCAGCACTTTGGGAGGCCGAGGTGGGTGGATCACAAGGTCAGGAGATGGAGACCCTCCTGGCTAACATGGTGAAACCCCGTCTCTACGAAAAATACAAAAAAAATGACCCGGGCATGGTGGCGCCTGCCTGTAGTCCCAGCTACTCGGAAGGCTGAGGCAGGAGAATCACTTGAACCTGGGAAGTGGAGGTTGCAGTAAGCTGAGATCGTGCCACTGCACTCCAGCCTGGGCAAGAGAGCGAGACACCATCTCAAAAAAACAAAACAAAACAAAACAAAAAAAACTACAAATAGCAAAGCATAGATTTAATCATTCCCAAACTAAGTTAATGTCTCAAGGAGTGAATGTGTGTATATACATGCATGTTGGACTAACAGCATCTGGCACATTTAATGAATGTGATGCATTCATTTATTCAGTTAATAAATAGTTACTTGGTGCCTACTGATACGGTTTGACTGCATACCCACCAAAATCTTATCTCAAACTGTAGTTCCCATAATCTCTACGTGTTGTGAGAGGGACTCAGCGGGAAGTAATTGAATCATGGGGGCAGTTATCCCCATACTGCTGCTCTTGTGGTAGTGAGTTCTCACAAGAGCTGATGGTTTTATAAGGCGCTTCCCCCTTCACTTGGCACTCATTCATTCTCTCCTGCCGCCCTGTGAAGAGGTGGCTTCTGCCATGATTATAAGTTTTCTGAGGCCTCCTCAGCCATGTGGAACTGTGAGTCAATTAAATCTGTTTTCCTTTATAAATTACCCAGTCTCAGGTAGTTCTTTATAGCAGTGTGAGAATGTACTAATACAGTAAATTGGTACCCCAGGGAGTGGGATGCTTCTGTAAACATACCCAAAAATGTGTAAGTGACTTTGGAACTGGATGACAGGCAGAAGTTGGAACAGTTTGGAGGGCTCAGAAGAAGACAGGAAAATATGGGAAAGTTTGGAACTTCCTAGAGGCTTGGAGGGCTCCGAAGACAAGAAGACGTGGGAAAGTTTGAAACTTACTAGAGACTTTTTGAATGGTTTTGACCAAAATTCTGATAGTGATATGGATAATGAAGTCCAGGTTGAGGTGGTCTCAGATGGAGATGAAAAACTTTTTGGGAACTGGAGTAAAAGTCACTCTTGCTATGCAAAGAGACTGGCAGCATTTTGCTCCTGCCCTAGAGATCTGTGGAACTTTGAACTTGAGAGACATGATTTAGGGTATCTGGCAGAAGAAATTTATAAGCAGCAAAGCATTCAAGAGGAAGCAGAGCATAAAAGTTTGAAAAATTTGCAGCCTGACAATGTGATAGAAAAGAAAAATCCATTTGCTGGGGAGAAATTCAAGCCCACTGCAGAAATTTGCATAAGTAACAAGGAGCCGAATGTTTGTTACCAAGACAATGGGGAAAATGTCTCTAGGGCATGTCAGAGACCTTGGGGGCAGCCCCTCCAATCACATGCCAGGAGGCCTAGGACGGAAGAATGGTTTCATGGGCTGGGTCCAGGGCCCTCCCTCCTATGTGCAGTATCAGGACTTGGTGCCTGTGTCCCAGCCATTTCAGCTGTTGGCTAAAAGAGGCAAAGGTACAGATGAGGCTGTTGCTTCAGAGGGTGCAAGCCCCAAGCCTTGGCAGCTTCCACATGGTGCTGGCCTGCAGATGCACAGAAGTATTCAGGTTTGGGAACCTCTGCCTAGATTTCAGAGGATGTATGGAAACACGGGTATCCAGGCAGAAGTTTGCTGCAGGGGTGGCGCCCTCATGGAGAACCTCTGCTAGGGTGGTGGGGATGGGAAATGTGGGGTTGGAGCCCCCACACAGAGTCCCTACTGGGGCACTGCCTAGTGGAGCTGTGAGAAGAGGGCCACTGTCTTGCAGACCCCAGAATGGTAGATCCACTGACACTTCACACTGTGAGCTTGGAAAAGACACACAATGCTAGCCTGTGAAAGCAGCTGGGAGGGGGAGTTGTACCCCACAAAACTATAGGGATGGAGCTATCCAAGGTCATGGGAGCCCACCTCTTGTATCGGCATTACCTGGATGTGACACATGGAGTCAAAGGAAATTATTTCAGAGCTTTAGGATTTAATTGCTGCCTCATTGGATCAGTTACCTGGATGTGAGACATGGAGTCAAAGGAGATTATTTCAGAGCTTTAAGATTTAATTACTGCCTCACTAGATTTCAGATTTGCATGGGGCCTGTAGCCCCTTTGATTTGGCCAATTTCTCCTATTTGGAATGCGTGTATTTACCCAATGTCTATACCTCCATTGGATCTAGGAAGTAACTAACTTGCTTTTCATTTTACAGGCTTCTAAGAGGAAGGGATTTGCCTTGTCTCAGGTGAGAGACTTCTGACTTGGACATTTGGGTTAATGCTGGAATAAGACTTTGGGGAACTGTTGGGAAGGCATGATTGTGTTTTGAAATGTGAGATTTGGGAGGGGCCAGGGGTGGAATGATATGGTTTGGCTGTGTACCCACCCAAATTTCATCTTGAATTGTAGTTCCCATAATCCTCATGTGTCATGGGAGGGACCCAGAGGGAGGTAATTTGAATCCTGGGGGTGGTTACCCCCACATTGGTGTTCTCATGGTAATGAGTGAGTTCTCACATGAGCTGATGGATTTATAAGCGGCTTCGCCCTTCGCTTGGCACTCACTCATTCTCTCTCCTGCCACCCTATGAAGAGGTGCCTTCCACCATGATTGTAAGTTTCCTGAAGCCTCCCCAGCCATGTGGAACTGTGAGTCAATTAAACCTCTTTTCTTTATAAATTACCCAGTCTCAGGCAGTTCTTCAGGCAGTGTGAGAACAGACTAATACGCCTACTATGTGGCCACCTTTGGAGACATGCACATGCAACCCTGTTCTCCATCCCCAAAGGCCATCCATGAGTCCACTGTCAGACTTTTCTGGTTCCCATCCATGTATTCCTCTGCTCTGGATGCAATGCTTCCATGTCCATAGTTGGGCTCACTCCCTGAACTGCAATTTCTATGTCTCCAGCTAGACTGATAACATTTATCACCTCTGAGTACCAAACAGCTAGGATAGACTTATTCTCCAAATGCAGCTCCACATAAGCAGGAGCCTGTTCCCTACTATACCTGTGCATCTCAGCTATGCCTGGCACCGAATCAGTGCTCAGTAAACTACCTGGTGAATGACTGCTACAGTGATCTTGACACAGGTATCAGGTCTCTGCCACTGTGGAACTTACCAGCTAGGGAGCACTGCCTGAGAAGAGGCTGGCAGTGGTCATTTCTGCCCACCTTTGGTGTTCAGAAGACAGGCTCTGGAGCCAGACTGCCAGTACCTGGAAGAGCTGAGATGCACACTCAGGCACTGTGATCTCAAGGTTTGGGTTAAGTACTGTGGACTTGTATTGCTTTCTTTTATCCTCATAATAAGCTCATTTTATGGAAGGAGGGTGGCTGAGGCTGACAGGTTAATCTGGCAAGTACCGCCAGACGTATTTCAGATACTAAAAGTTTTCCATTTTTAGGTAGGTAATATGGTGAATATACCATATTTTATATAACACTTCCAGCAGGCTCTGAACTATACTCCATATCAAACACATTCAGATGCTTGCAGCAAATCATATGAACAAACACACTTAGTATAATTATAGCCTCACTTTCCTGCAGATTAGGCTTTGCTACCAAAAGAATTGCAAAACATTTTCTAGTTTCCAGACTGTGTTGGATTTGGGATTTGCAGGCGAGGGACTGTGGACCTGTAAATATAAAGCCCTTAGAAGAGAACGTGGCACTAAGTAGGTGCTGTGGGCCTAGCATGCAGCAGCCACTTGGTACATGTTAGTTTCCTTCTCTCCAGCCAGGCTCTGATAGCACCTGAGCCTCTCAGAGCTCTCCCCTTCTATTTCCCCAAGAGATGAGATAATCCCCACTCCTCTCTTGCCCCAGAAGGCGGTAGCACTTGCAAATTCCTGCTTACCAGTCTGTATGGGCATCGTCGATCACCAACAGGATCCTGGGTCTTTGAACAATGGGCGTGGAGGGACCTGGAGGCTCCATCAGTCCTGAGGTGGCCTGAGGGGCCTGCTTAATGGCACTGGAGAGGGAGCTAAAAAGGCTGGATCCTGGAGAGGAGAAGGAGGCAGCCAGGGGCTGGGGGTGCCTCCTCTCCATGGCTGGGGAAGCAGGTGAGCTGGTGGAGCTATCTGGGCGTTGCAGGTCCGTCATATAGCCATTAGGCAGGTTGGCCACGAAGCTGCTGTCAGAGAGACGTCGCCGGAGGAAATTCATGGCTGTGGATGGATGGAGATGACTGGCTCCTACCCAGACGTGTATAGGTGAGGCCCAGAAGACAGGCTGCTGCCAGGTACAGGAAGTGGTAGGACTTTAGCCAGAAGAGCCAGGGAGATTTTCCGCAACCAGCAGTCAGCTTTAGCTGCCTTTATTTACCTGCTGGAAATAAGCCAACAAATACATAAGTGGAAACGACTTCCACCCCCTTAAGAGCAAACAGATACAGCGCTTTCCTGCCCCACTGCAGGTGGCAATGTAAATTAGGACATCCTTCTGGAAAGGAATTTGACAACATGTATTAAGAGGATAGCTTTTTAACCTACAATTTCCATTTTCTGGAATTACATTGCAAAGAAAGATTCTAAGTTACAGAAAAAGCTTCATGCACAAATATGTTAATCACAGGTTATTTACACTAGCAAAATACTGGGAAGTATCTCAACATTCAACCACAGTTTAACGAATAAGTCAGCTACAGAACAGTTACTCAATGAACCCTTTGTGGCTATTTTTAAAGGTGTCCTGAAGAAGGGATTTTGGTAACAGAAACAATTTCATGTTCTAATGATAAATTTAAAAGATAACGATTCAAAATTATAGGAACCAAATGACTACAAAGATGTGCAAGTTGAAAGAACAAAACTTTGGAAATAAAAGAAATCAAAGTGTTAACAGTGATTATATTTTGGTAACGCAAGTACATGCGTTTTTTTCTTTTTCTTTCCACTTACTTATATTTTTCTAATTTTCTAGAATGCTTATTACTACGGACCGGCATGTCCCCCACCTCACCAAATTTATATGTTGAAGATAATGCTGAATATGATGTTTCGGAAATGAGCCCTTTGGGAGGTAATTATGGTTAGTGGGGTCATTAGGGTGTGGCCCATGCGACGGAAGTACAGCCCTCACAAGAAAGGATGACAGAGAGCTTGCTTTCCCTGCACTGTGTGAAAGCAAAGGTAAAAGGCAGCCATCTGCAAACCAGGAGAAAGCCCTCACCAGAACCAGGCAGAGCTGACACCCTGACCTTGGACTTCCCAGCCTCCAGAACTGTGAGAAATAAGTATCTGTTGTTTAACCCACCCAGCCTATGGTATTTTGTTATGTCAGCACAAGCAGATAATATACACATCTATTGCTTTTCTAAACAGAGTAACATAAGTTAAAAAAAACCCACACTGTTCATTTGAGATCAAAACAACCCATTGAGAACAATGACTATTTAAACCATGGAATTAGATTTTATATTTTTTGTTAAGATTATTATATACATTTTTTTTTTTGAAACAGGGTCTCACTTCGTCACCCAGGCTGGAGTGCAGTGGCACAATCTTGGCTCACTGCAACCTCTACCTCCCAGATTCAAGTGATTCTCCTGCCTCAGCCTCCCAAGTAGCTGGGATTACAGGTACCCACCACCATGCCTGGGATTACAGGCACCCACCACCACACCCAGCTAATTATTGTATTTTTAGTAGAGATGAGGTTTCATCATGTTGGCCATGCTGCTCTCAAACTCCTGGCCTCAAGTGATCTGCCTGCTTTGGCCTCCCAAAGTGCTGGGATCATAGGCGTGAGCCACTGTGCCCAGCCAGTATTTTTATTGAGGTAAAATTTACTTAAGATTGAAATGCACAGTTCTTAGGTATACACTTCTTTGAGTTTTGATAAATGTATATACTGGCATAATGTTTATTATATTTCTACACCTCAGAAAGTTCTTTTGTGCCCCTTCTGGTCCATCCATACCTCCTAATAGGCGAATACTCTTCTGATGCATGTTACCATTTATTAATTTTACCTGTTCTTGAACTTCATATAAATGTAATCAAATATATTATGCTTTTGTTAATAACTGCTTCCCTCAATGGTTCTGAGATGCTATATGTTGTATAGCAGTCATTCTATTTTTAAAATCACTGAATATCATTCTACTGGATGGATAAACCACAAATTGCTACTCCATTCTCCTGTTGATGAAAATTTGAGGTCAGTCATGGTGGCTTACACCTGTAATCCCAGAACTTTGGGAAGCTGAGGTGGGCAGATCACTTGAAGCCACAAGTTTGAGACCAGCCTGGCCAACAAGGCAAAACTCCCTCTCTACTAAAAATAATTAAAAAAAAAAAAAGCTGGGTGTGGTGGTGTGCACCTATATGCCCAGCTACTGGGGAGGCTGAGGCATGAGACTCGCTTGAACCCAGGAGGTGGAGGTTGCAGTGAGCCAAGATCACGCCACTGCACTCCAGCCTGGGTGACAGGGTAAGACTTTATCTCAAAAAAAAAAAAAAAAAAGAGAGAGAGAGAGAGAAAAGAAAAAGAAAAAAAGAAAAATAAAATTTGAAATGTTTGCAGTTTTCAGAAATTATGCATAAATTGCTGCAAGAAATTTTTATTTAAGTCTTTTTGTGGAGATAGATGGATAATGAATGGATGGATAGATTAAGAAGTAGATCTTTTCTTTGGGAAAATACCTAGCAGTTAATTTGTTGGATCATGGGGTAAATGTATGTCTAACTTGGTAAGAAACTGTCAAAAAGTTTCCCATAGTGGTTGTTTGATTTTGCATACTCCATTTGAGAGTTCCTGTTCCTTCACATCCTTTCTCACATTTGGTTGTTGTCTTTTTCATCTTATCCATTCTAGTGGGTGTAGCATAGTATCTTATTGTGTTCTAAATTTATTTTGTCTGATATTTAATGAGACTGAACAACTTTCATGGGTTTACTGGCCAGTGACATATCTTCTTTTGTCTATCTATTCAAATATTTGGCCCATTTCTAAAAGGTGGGTTGTTTATCTTTTCATTTTTGATTTGTAGGAGTTCTTTATACATTCTAGATACAAGTCCTTTGTCAGATACGTACATTGTAAACATTTCCTACCATTCTTTGGCTTGCTGCTTCATTTCCTTCATGCGCAGAAGTATGGCAGAATAAAACAACTCTTAAAAAAGTGAATTGTTTATTTGAAATAAAAGCATTCCAATAAGAAAAAAAATTATACCATAGGATGAGACCACACTTCTATATTTTGGGTATTGGGAATACTTTACATATCCTTTCACATATATGTATCTAAACAGACACACACACACACACACACGTACTTATATATGTATATAATATAAATATATATACACATATATAAAGTATATTATACATATCTGCAGATGTTTTGATAAACAAAAACTTTTATTTTTATGAAACCTAATTTATCAAATTTTTCATTTATGGTTAGTGTTTCTGTGTCTGTTCTTAAAAATCTCTGCCAGGCTGGGCGTGGTGGCTCACGCCTGTAATCCCAGCACTTTGGGAGGCCAAGGTGGGCAGATCACCTGAGGTCTGGAGTTCGAGACCAGCCTGACCAACATGGAGAAACCCCATCTCTACTAAAAATACAAAATTAGCCGGGCATGATGGTGTATGCCTGTAATCCCAGGCTGAGGCAGGAGAATCACCTGAACCCAGGAGGCAGAGGTTGCAGTGAGCCAGGATCACACCATTGCACTTCAGCCTGGGAAACAGGAGCGAAACTCTGTCTCAAAAAAAAAAAAAAAAAAATCTCTGCCAACCCCAAGATCACAATCATACCGTCCTACAGTGTCTTGTAGAAGCTTTATAGTTCTAGCTTTTCTACTGAGGTCGGGGATCCATCTAAACTTGATTTTTGAGTGGTATGAAGCAGGGTATGAGGTTCATTTTCACCTCCGTTCATTTATCCAGGTTGCCAGCACCATCTATGAAAGAATTTTTCTCCCACTGAATTGCTTTGGTGGCCTTGTTGGCACCAATTGGCTGTACATGTGTGGGCCTACTTCTGGACTACGTTTAATATGCTCTATTTATCTCTCCATCTATTCTTATATTTATCGATTGCTATGGCTTTCCAGAAAGTTTTAAAATCAGGTAAAGTGAGTCCTCCAACTTAAATGTTCTGTCTCAAGATTGTCTTAGATATCCTAGGTACTATTTTCATATGCATTTTAAAATCAACTTTTATGAAAAAGTCTGTTGGAATACTGTTCGAGATTGCATAGACTGAGTAGAATTGTCACTGAACAATATCGGGTTCTCTATGAACACAGTAGACTCCTCTACTCAGAAATTTTTTTGTGATTTTCAATACAGAGATCTCGCATACATTTTGCTAAATTTATTCCTACTTTGTTTGGGGTTTTTTGCATGTTTTTGAAATAACACTGTTTTCTAAATTTCACTTTCCATTTGTTTGCTGCTAGTGTAATATTATTTTCAATATACTGACATGCTCAATTCAAGTATTGTTGCCACTAGTTGTTTATAGATTCCTTAATACTTGCTATTTAAATAGTGTCATCTACAAATACAGAGATCTTTACTTCTTTCTTTCCAATCTGAATGCCTTTTACTAATTTCTCTTATCTGACTGTCCTAGCTAGGACCTCCAATATTGAACAGAAATCATGAAAACACGCACCTTACCTTGTTCCTAACCTTGGGGGGAAACACTCAGTATCTCACCATTAATGTGGTGTTAACTGGAGGTTTTTGGTAAATCCACTTTATTAGATTCAGGCAGTTCTCTTCTATTATTATTTGGATGAGAGCTCTTATCATCTGGGAGTTGAATTTGCCAAGTGATTTACTAAATCTATTGAGAGGATTATATGTTTTTGAAACCATTTATTTGCTTAACAATGTGGTAAATTACATTGACTGATTTTTAAATGTTAAACCAAACTTGCATTCCTGGGATAAACCCTACTTGATCATAATGTATTACCCTTTTTATATATTGGTGGATTCAATCTGATAATATTTTGCTATTTTTGTGTCTATGTTCATGACAGAAAACATTGGTCTGTGGTTTTATTTTTTGGCAATGTTTTTGCTAGGTTTTGATATCAGGGTAATGTTAACCTCACAAAATAGGTTGGGAAGCATTCCCTCCTTTTCTATTTGCTGAAAGAGTCTGTGTAATATTGTGTTTTTTTCTTAAATTATTGGCAGAATTCAACAGTGAAACCATCTGGGGTTGGTTTTTCTTTGTGGGAAAGTTTTTAATAATGAATTCAATCTCTTTTATAAAGCTATTCATATTTTGTTTTTCTTTTTATCTCAATTTTGACAACATGTGATTTCGAGTATTTTGTCTATTTCATCTTGGTTGTGAAACTTACTGGCATAAAGTTGTTCATAATATATCCTTTCTGTAGGATCTTATGATTCCTCCTGATATTCCTGATATTGGTAATTTGCTTTTTCTCACTTTTTGACTGATCCATGTTGCTAAGAATTTATAAATTGTATTACTCTTGCAGGGCACCAACTTGCAGCCTTTTCAATTTCTCCACTGTTTGTTTTCTATTTCACTTATTTCTGTTTTTTATTACTTCCTTTCTTCTCCTTACTTTTGGTTTAAGTTTAATTTGCTGTTCTGTTTTCTAGAGTCTTGAGATGGAAACAGATCATTAATTTTAAACTCTCTCCCCAATATAAGTATTTAAAGCAATGTGCTTCCCTCCCAGAAATTCTGACGTTGTATTTTCATTATCATTCATTTTAAATTATTCTCTTTATCCCTTATAATTTTTTGACCCATGTATTACTAAAACATGCATTTAATTTTCAAATTTCAGTGCTTTTTAATTATTGTCTTGTTAATGCTTTTAATATAATTCATTTGTGATTCTTGAACACAGTCTATAAGGTTTTAAATCTTTGCTGTTCATTAAGATTAATTTTATGGTTCAATACAGTCTATCTTGATGAATGTTCCAGATGCACTTGGAAAGAATGCATATTTTGTGGTTGTTGGGTGTAATGCTCTACAAATATTACTTCGATTGTTTTCAAGTCCAATTCCCCACGTAGCTGACACTCCCATGGTGACTTGCAAGCAGGAAGTTTATTAGGCAGTGCTTCCATCTATGCTCAACAACTATGGGCAGGAATGAAAAGCAGATTTGGGCTGAGGGACAGACAGAACCATCACAGGTTCAACAGAGGCGCCAGTTGATCTTAGTGGGCGCATGGACCTGGAGCATGTCTTTAGATGTCCTCATTTTCCAGCCACTCTGTGAGCTTATACTCTGCCCCCGATTTGTCAAACCAGCAAAGCTGCAGCTCTCCACTTTAGTTCCAGCTGCTCCATGCCAGGTGGCGTGGGAAGAGCCACCTAAATGTATATTTCACTGAGTGGGTGTGGTTTTCCTTCCTTCAAGGGTCAAATCCTGTCCACCTCCTGTCTATTTTTTGTTTTTCTCCAGCAACCTCAAATCATTTTAAATATTTTTTCCAAAGTTTATCATTATCATCTGTGAGAGGTTTAGTTCAACTTAGGCTACAGCGTCACTACTGGAACTGAGCCTCTTCCATTTTTCAAATACCAGATGGAAAAGTTAAAATGTTAGGGTTGAAGGGATCTTAGAGTTTATTTAACAATTCCTTCTTCAGGAACTCTGGTCAACCTTCCATTGATATGAATTCCCTGACTTTGAAAAAAATCACCTCTTATAATCTTTTGACCTACTCCAATGTTAGTCAAAAGCTTCTAGGGTAACTTCTGCCCACTACAGGCCCCAGTGGAACTTACAGGCTGGCAAAGGGAGGCCAATCATGAACATGCAAACGAACATTTATGGTTTAGGGTAAGTGCAAGTAAGGAATACACAGAGTGTGGTCATCGAAATTCACTTGGGGCAGGACTTCTGCAGAGAGGATGGTTAGAGAAGGCCTCTCTGAGAAAGTTACTTTTAAAAATTTCATTTTTAATTGACAAGCAACAATTATATATATTTCTGTGATGTTTTGCTATGTTTACATTGTGGAATGATTAAGTCAAGCTAGTTAACAAATCTATCATCTCACATACTTATCATTTTCTGTGGAAAAAACATTTAAAATCTACTCTTTTAGCAATTTTGAAATATACAATGCATTATTTACAGTGCATTATAGTGACTGTAAAGTCACTATTCTGTGCAAAAGATCACAAGAGCTTATCTCGCATAACTGAAACTTTGTACTCTCTGACCGACATGTCCGCTTTCCCCATTCAGCCCCCTCTCCAGCCTTAGGCAACCACATTCTACTCTCAACTTCTATGAGTTCAATGGTTTTAGATGCCACTTACAAGCGAGATCATGTGGTATTTGTCTTTCTGTCCCTGGCTTATCTCACTTAGCATAATGTTCTTCAAGTTCATCCATGTTGTAGCAAATAGCAGAATTTTCCCCTCCTTTTTTTTTGGTTTGAGATAGGGTCTCACTCTGTTGCCCAGGCTGGAGTGCAGTGGTGTGATCATAGCTCACCGCAGCCTCAACCTCCCAGGCTTAAGTGACTCTCCCACCTCGGCCTTCAGAGTAGCTGGAACTACAGACGTGTACTAAGATGCCCAACTAGTTAAAAAAAAAAAAAAAAAATTAGGTTGAGGGGGTCTCACTATGTTGCCTAGGCTGGTCTCGAGCTCCTGGCCTCAAGCAATTCTCCTGCTTCGAATCCCAAAGTGCTGCGATTACAGGCATAAGCCAATGGGCCCTAGCTTCCCCCTTCTTTTAAGGCTGAATGGTATTCCATCGTGTGTATATATACCACATTTACTTTATCCATTCATCTGATGATGGGCACCTAGGTTAGTTCCATATCTTAGCTAGTGGGTAGAATGCTGCAATGAACCTGGGAGTGCAGATAGCTCTGATAAATTGATTTCAATATATTTGGATACATACCCAGAAGTGAGACTGCTGGATCATATGGTAGTTCTATTTTTAGTTTTCTGAGGAACCTCCAAGCTGTTTTTCAAAATGGGCGTATTAATTTTCATTCCCGCCGGACGGGGTGGCTCACACCTGCAATCCCAGCACTTTAGGAGGCCAAGGTGGTCGGATCACCTGAGGTCCAGAGTTCGAGACCAGCCTGACCAACATGGAGAAACCCCGTCTCTACTAAAAATATAAAATTAGCCAGGCGTAGTTGCAGGTACCTGTAGTACCAGCTCCTCAGGAGGCTGAGGCAGGAGAATCGCTTGAACCCGGGAGGCGGGAGTTGCGGTGAGCCGAAATCGCGCCATTGCACTCAGGCCTGGGCAACAAGCGCAAAACCCCGTCTCAAAAAAGCCAGCTTCACAGTCGAAGACCAGCCTGACCAACATGGAGAAACCTCGTCTCTACTAAAAATATAAAATTAGCCAGGCGTAGTTGCAGGTACCTGTAGTACCAGCTACTCAGGAGGCTGAGGCAGGAGAATCGCTTGAACCCGGGAGGCGGGAGTTGCGGTGAGCCGAAATCGCGCCATTGCACTCAGGCCTGAGCAACAAGCGCAAAACCCCGTCTCAAAACAGCCAGCTTCACAGTCGAAGGACAGAGTCGTAGAAGCGGTCGAGGCTTTTACGACTCCGGCGTGCCGGAAAGTGCGTGAGTGGAAGGTGCAAGAGTGCCGCCGCCGGAGAGTTTTGTTCCGTTTCCGGGTTCCTGGGGTCTGGAGGCGAGGTATGTTATGCATAAAAATGGATAATTTACATGATAAATGAAAATGGCCAATTCTTTAAGAGGATAAGTATTAAATCTTTATAAAAATCTGCTGTATCTTTTTTTTTTTTTTTTTTGAGACGGAGTCTCGCTCTGTCGCCCAGGCTGGAGTGCAGTGGCGCACTCTCGGCTCACTGCAAGCTCGGCCTCCCGGGTTCACGCCATTCTCCTGCCTCAGCCTCCCGAGTAGCTGGGACTACAGGCGCCGGCCAACACGCCCGGCTAATTTTTTGTATTTTTAGTAGAGACGGGGTTTCACCGTGTTAGCCAAGATGGTCTCGATCTCCTGGCCTCGTGATCCGCCCGCCTCGGCCTCCCAAAGTGCTGGGATTGCAGGCTTGAGCCACCGCGCCCGGCCAAAAATCTGCTGTATCTTGATGAAACCTCGTCTCTACTAAAAGTACAAAAAAATTAGCCGGGCATGGTGGCGGGCGCCTGTAGTCCCAGCTACTGGGGAGGCTGAGGCAGGAGAATGGCGTGAACCCCGGAGGCGGAGGTTGCAGTGAGCCGAGATGGCGCCACTGCACTCCAGCCTGGGCAACAGAGTGAGACTCCGTCTCAAAAAAAAAAAAAAAATCTACTGTGTCTTGGACGAGACTATCCAAAAGGAGCAAACTATTTTAAAAGGCGTTTGAAGAACATTTTCCTTAAAAACAAAGATGTGAAGAATCCAAAGAAGATCAAAGAACTTACTGCACAGGGCGAATTTGTAATGAAAGAGCTAGAAGCCTTATACTTCTTTAGGAAATACAAAGCTATGAAACAACGCTATTATTCAGATACCAACAAAAACTAATTGATCATTACTACTTTAATTTAGCTGACAACCAGTGCCAGCTGTTTATGTATACCAGCTATTGTAAAATAATTCTAACTTAAAATGGGAAGATATACATGTGTAAAAAAATGCCTGAGCTGCCCTACTGAACTAAATAGGTTTCAACTTCTGTTCATACTGAGAGATTTATCAGAAACTTTATGCTCAATTTTTATAAAAAGATGGAAATTTAGCTATACCACCGATGATAAATTAATGAGCACCGAATTTTGAATGAAAATATAATACACTTAATCCTGTAACTTAATAGGACTTAGCCAATTTTTTTTAGCTTATTTTTTCATTTTACTGACAAGAGAATGCCATATACTGAACATTTAATAGGCAAAATAATTTCTTACACACTTGTTTCTCTTAACTTTTGAAAGGAATCCCTTATTTTTTCCCCCAGTTTGGTACATTAACAGCACATATTCAAGGTTCACTACAAAACAAGCAGTTCCTGGTAATGATTTAAATGTAGTTATAGAAATAATAATATGTATGGAGTCATTCCTGCTGAACTTGAAATAGCCTGCTGGTGACAGGCATTACATACATAACTATTCAATTATTTCCATTATTAATGTTGCTGCTGCTACCTTTGGGCCTGAAACCAAGTCACCTGTTGTGTATCAATTAACTTCTTTGATAAAAGGAAGTAAATAATGTCATTCTATTATTTTATCATAAAGACAAAAAAATTTACATTCCCACTCATGGTACACAAGCTTTCCCTTTTCTTTACACTGGTTCCAACACTTGTATCTGACATCTTTCTGATAATAGCCATTCTAACAGGTGTGAGGTGAGATCTCATTATGGTTTTAATTTGCATTTCCCTGATGATTGGTAATAATGAGCATATTTTTCATATATCTGTTAGCCACTTATATGTTTTCTTTCAAGAAATGTCTATTTGGTTTCCTTGCCCATTTTTTGATTGGATTATTTGTTTTCTTGTTATAGAGTTGTTTGCATTACTTACATATTTTGGATACTAGCCCCTTATCAGATGTATGGTTTGCAAATATTTTCTCCCAATCTCTGGGTTGCATCTTTATTCATTGCTTCTTTGCTGTGCAGAAGCTTTTTAGTTTGATGCAATTCCATTCGTTTATTTTTGTTTTTGCTGCCTGCGCTTTTGGAGACACTTGGACAATGTCCAAGAAATAATTGCCCAGACCAATGTCATGGAATTTTCCCCCTTTGTTTTCTTTTAGTAGTTTTATAGTTTCAGGTCTTATATTTAAGTCTTTAATCCACTTTTGAGTTGTTTTTTTGTATGATGTGAGATAAGGGTCCAACTTCACTCCTCTGCCTATGGATATCCAATTTTCCCAACATCACTTATGAAGAGACTGTCTTGTCTCCATTGTGTGTTCTTGTCACCTTTGTCAAATTTCAATTGAGTGTAAGTGTGTGGGTTTATTTCTGGGATCTCTTTGCTGTTCTATCGGTCATTGTGTCCTTGTCAGTATCATGTTGTTTTGATTACGATAGCTTTGTAATAGATTTCAAGTGCCTCCAGCTTTCTTCTTTTGTCTCAAAATTGCTTTGACTATTCAGATTCTTTTGTGGTTCTATACAAATTTTAGGATTTTTTTTATTTCCATGAAAAATAACATTGGGATTTTGATAGGGATTACATTGAATCTGCAGATCATTTTGGTTAGTACGGACATATAATTCTTCCAAACCATGAACACGGGATACCTTCCCATTTATTTGTGTCACTTACAATTTCTTTCACCAATGTTTTACAGTTTCCAGTATGAAGGTCTTTCACCTCTTTGGTTAAATTTACTCCTAAGCATTTCATTTTTTGGTGCTATTGTGAATGAAATTGATTTCTTAAGTTCCTTAGCGGTTAGTTTGTTGTTAGTGTAAAAAAATGCTACTGATTTTTGCGTGTTGATTTCATACCCTGCAACTTCACTGAATTCGTTTATCGGTTCTAACAGGTTTTTTTTTTTTTTTTTTGGTAGAATCTTTAGGATTTTCTGTATTTAAGATCATGTCATCAGCAAACAGAGACAATTTCACTTCTTTCAGGAGTGATCTTTAGGCTGAAACATAAAGGATGGGGAGAGAGAAGTGTATAAGCAAAGGCACTGAGGCAGGAAAAAGCAAGGCACATTTGAAGAACAGAAGGATGGCCAGCTCCATCAGGAAGTTAGAACAAGATTCTTACAAGAGAATGTTTAGAAAAGCAGAGAGGGTTCAGATCATGAAGAGCCATGTTGAAATCAATTTTGATTTGAAGCCAATTGTGAAAGTAAGCCATTGGAGGGTTAGAGACAAGAGGGATATCTGGTCTACCTGGCCACTGTGTAGAAATAGACCTAGAGGATGTCTGTGAAAGGAGCCAGACAGGTTAGAAGGCCGTTGTAGTCATTTTGGTCAACAGATGTGAAAGTGGGCAGCTGGATTATGTAATTTTCAAGGTCTTTTCCTCTTGAATCATTAGGACAGGACACAGGATATCGCTCCAGTGCCAAACTTAATCTGATGGCAAGACAAGGTGCGGATGAGAGGATTCTGGTGAAAGCCTAGGAAAAGACAGGAAGGCAGGAAGACAGGCTGGGATAGAACCCAGTAGGCCCCCTGGGTACCCAGCCCCATGCTGCCCTAGCACTAACCACAAGAGGGCAGGAGTGACCAGACAGAAAAAGAGACTATAAGGCAACTTTGCAAGCTTACTTCTCGGAGGCTGTGGCATGAAGGAAAACTTCATTGGGAAAGGTTAAATAAAGGATGAAAAGACTTTCCATACTTGATGGTGAAGCCAGAGCCAGAAGTAAGGTGAAAATCATAAGGACACGTTTTACATCAAAGCAGGAGGAATGAGAGCCGCCTCATAGCGGGAACAGCTACTTTGAGAAGAGATGAGCCACTGATCAGCTTGGACAGGAGAGTGGACATGTCTGCTTGGGTGCCTCATTGACACTCCAAACTTCTTTCCTTGCTCACCCTCAGATGAGTTTATGCACCTGGGTTCCCCACTTCTGGAACCCTGTGACCCATCCACTCACTGAGGCCAGAACCTAAGTCTCACACTTTGCTCCTCCTTAACCCTGGTGAGTTTCAGCCACTCAGTCTCCAAGTCCTGTCAACTCTGTCTCCACTAACATCTTCAGCATCATCCCCTCCTCTCCATCATTCCTACCATAGACTTGGTTCACGTGCTGCTAAAGCTCTCTCCCCTTGCCTATTACAACAGCCTCCTAATCAGCTCCCTCCCTCTAAGCTCAATCATTATGTCAGCTTTCAACAGAGCAGAGAGAAGAGAGCTTTCCAAACTACAACCCTAACCAGAGGAAACCCCCTCATGACTTTCCACATATCCCTAGGATAAAGGACACACTGTAACCCAGAAATACCTTAATCATTGCCATCTTTTTCAAGGTTTTCCTTGCTACTTTGGCCATGCAAGATGAAACTCTTCTAATGAGTCATGCTCTTCCAAAAGTCCATATCCTTTGTATATACTTTTCCCTCTGCCCAGAATACTGCATCTTATTCCCCTTTTCCTTCACTGCCTGGATACGTAGAGAGGCCATGAAACTTGTAGCTGGGAGCACAGGTTTCAAAGGCAGACAGACTCTAGTTCCAATCCCAGCTCTGCCACTTACTCGTGTAATATCTATGAGAGTTGGGGTGGCTTATTCAACCTTCCTGCCTCAGTTTCCTCATCTGTAAAACAGGAATAAAAAATAATGGCTACTTTACAAACTGATGTGAACACTGAATGAGATGACAGATGTGACATAGTGCAAGGCCTGACATGTCAGGCACTACATGTACTAACTCCTGCTGTTATTTATTTATTACAATTGATTTTGTTGTTGTTTGTTTTTGGTTTTGCTTTTGTTTTTGAGACTGGGTCTAAGCTGGAGTGCAGTGGCGCGATCTTGGCTCACTGCAACCTCTGGCTCCTGGGCTCAAGGTATCCTACCGCCACAGCCTCCCAAGTAGCTGGGACTGCAGGCACATGCCACCACCCCCAGCTAATGTTTGTATTTTTTGTAGAGGAGGGGTTTCACCATGTTTCCCAGGCTGGTCTTCAACTCCTGAGTTCAAGTGCTTGGATTGTAAGCATGAGCCACCACACTCAGCCCCATTGCTTATTCTTACCAATCCACATGAAGCTATTGGGAAGATCAAATGAAAGACGGCACAGAAGTGCTTTTGAAATAATGAATGATTATACAAATAATAGTAATGAAACATCGTTTTTAATAGTGGTATCTTTACAATATCATCAGGATGCAGAATTGTTATTCCTGACTTCAACCATCCCTGAGAGTCATTAATGCTTAGAGACGCTGTGAACACAGAGGCCCCACAGTCACATAGAGGCCCCAAAGCATTTAACCAAACACCTTCAGATTTAATTCCTCCAGAGGAGAAGTATTCAGTTGAATAGTTAACCATGGAAACATGTTTGTTCACACAGACCCAATCCTAGGAAAATGGAGAAAGTGGTGAGGTTTATTTCTGGATCCTGTACCTCTTTCAAAACCCATCTTCCTCACTTCTTCTTCTCAATACCTCACCCCTAAGATCAGATCTCTTGGCAGGACCTTGTCATTGGAGCCTCTAATTCAGAGAAGCCTCAGGACATAGGAGATGGGGTATTTAAGAATAAGAGAGGGTGTCTGAAGAAGAGGACAGGCCAGATGCCCAGCCCAGAGTACCAGCACCTCAATACAGTCACACTATTAAAATGATTCTTCCAATGGTATAAGGTATAACGCCTGAAAGCAATCTTTTTGCTCAGTCTTTAAGATTCAATGAGGTGACTCTAATGATGGTACTTTGGGCACCATGACAGGCAAAAGGGGAGAAATTTCTTTTGCAAGATTGAGTCATACAAAAGGCCTAAAAATCCCAACCTGTACCACTTTGAAAACAAATCCTATATAAAACGGACTCTTCAAGTGCAAGTCCCCTCCCAAACCCAGGCTAAAGACCACAATGGCCTCGGCACTCTGGTGCTGGACACAGGTAGACAGAGGCAGTAAGCTTGAAGGTTAAGTTCATGGATCCTGGGACCAGACTGCTTGGGTTCCAATCCCAACTTTGCTATCTACAAAGCCTCGGGAAAGTTACTTAGCCTCTCTGTGCCTCAGTTTTCTTATCTGCAAAATGGGTATAATAGTACATACCTCATAGAGTTCCTGCAACTTAATATATGCAAAGTATCTAGAACAGTGCTTGGCACATGGGAAACAATCTGTGTCAGCTGCTATTATTATTCCGAATTCTTTTTAGACAATGTGTTTTCCATTGCCAGAAGGTCTGACAGTGTGGTTAGTTTGGAAGGCAACACGGCAGGTGCAGTATTTATATGAGAATGAGCTTTGGCATGGATCTGACTTTGAGCCCAACCTCTGCCTCTTGCAGCTCAGTGACATCTAAGTCACAGGTTCTTCCTCTGCAAAGTGGGGATACCAATACCCTGCCCTTCCTACTTCACAGGTCTTTGAGCAGACCACAATAAAGTGCACTAAACTGCTTTTCCAAATGTTTATTTTTTAAGTTAACATAGAATAAAATAGACTTTGGGGGTGTGTAGCTCTATGAATTTTAGCACATTCATGGAACCACCACTACCAAGATATGGAACTGTTCCATCACCCCCCATACAATTGCTTTTTAATCTTGATGACATAGTGTTTCACAGCCTAACACCTGGCTCTCCTACAATGGTACATTAGATAAGAAATATTCAAGGCCTGGCACATTTTTTAGATAACAAAGAAAGAAGATGAATTCCAGTGATTGAACTTCCTGTGCATTAGTTGCCTTTGCACTGGCTGTTCCTTCATCTGGAACTCTCTTTCTACAGACATATGCATGGCCCACCCACCTCTCCCTCAGGTCCTGCTGAAATGTTACATTCTCGGTGAGGCCTCCCCTCTGACTGCCACTGTCTGGTACTTTGGATCCTACTTGTTCTTTTTTTCCATAGCTTGCACCATCTTCTATAAACTATTTACTGTAACTTTTTTTTTTTTTTTGGCTTATTCTTCATTTTCTGTTCCCTTTCATAGAATGTAAGCTCCCCAGGGAGAGAGACCATTGTCTGACTTGTCTGCTGATGTATTCTAAGCACCTAGAACAGTGCCTAGCACATAATAAAGGTTCAATATATATTTGTTAAGTAAACCTGTTTAAAACAACAAGGATGAAGTTAAACTATCTTCACTTGTTGTTTGGGAAGATTAAATCTGTGATTATACAAAAGAAAGCAGCTATCACAGTGCCTGACACATAAACCTAAGTTGAACGAAAATTGGAATAATGCAAAGGACTGTCTGTTTCCCCCTGTCCCCCATGTAAACACAACACTGCTTATAAATTCTCCACTCGAAGGCCTAAAACAATTTTTTTCCTTCCCTATTAGGAATCAGTATTTAGGTAATTATTCCTGAAATGCTAAAATCCCCTCTGCACAAGCAGAAAATTTAAAAATTCATGGAGACAACATAACCTGGGCTTTATCAATGTATTAATGAGCATAGGCAGTGAAGTCTAGGGACAGGCTGAGAACTCCGTAGACTGTATCACTCCAGCTGCAAAGCTAAAAGATGCTTAACTTCCTGAAAAGCAGGTCCAACATGCACCTGCTGAGGAAGCAGCTCCATCCTGCTCCTTTCTCACACACAGACCTGCGGGCCCTTTTGACCCCAAAGCTCTTTTCCAGCCACATCAACATGAAAATATGCACTGTCTTTGATGAGTTCAAATCCACCCACACAGGCCTTGATCTCCTGTGGGTAGCATCATTGTTCTCATGAGTGGGACACTGTGGGTCCCCAGACAAGAAGAATTTGGGCTTTGGAAACAGGATTTGTAGGTGAGTGAGCACAAACAACTCCCTCCTCTGGTTGGAGAACACCCCAGGGTGTCAGGAAATTTTGTGGGAGAGGGTCTCCTCTAAGTCAAGAGAGGAGACAAGATTCTTCCATTTATTTGCAACCACTCCCACAAACTGAAATATATTCAAATACAGAAATGCCAAAACAAAGTCCCAAAAAAATTTCATGTAAATGAACACTTACCTTTAGCAAATTAAAGCATTTAACCTCCTAAGATTATAAGGTAACAATAACTGAATTTTCCAAAAAATATTCACAGGATTTATTTACAAACAGAATTTATAGAGCCCTGCAGGCAGCACTAGCCAGGACTGGGGCCCAAGCTTTGAATTATCTAATTATCATGCTGGATTGCCTCTAGCTTATCAGGACCCTCATCTGAAGGTCATGTCAAAAATCTAAGTGGCCAGGCACGGTGGCTCATGCCTGTAATCCCACCACTTTGAGAGACCAAGGCAGGAGGATTGCTGGAGTCCAGGAGTTTGAGACCAGCTTGGGAAACACAGGGAGACCCTGCCTGATAGGGTTTGGCTCCGTGTCCCCACCCAAATCTTACTTGAATTGTAAAAATCCCCACGTGTCCTGGGAGGGACCCAGTGGGAGGTAACTGAATCATGGGAGCAGGTCTTTCCCATGCTGTTCTTGTGATGGTGAATAAGTCTCATGAGATATGATGGTTTTATAAAAGAGGAGTTCCCTTGCACACACTTTCTTGCCTGCCACTATGAAAGACATGCCTTTGCTCTTCCTTGACCTTCCACCACGATTGTGAGGCCTCCCCAGCCATGTGGAACTGGAAGTTCATTAAACCCCTTTCCTTTATAAATTACACAGTTTCAAGTATATCTTTATTGGCAGCATGAGAATGGACTAATACACAGTCTCCACAAAAAAAATCTAAAAATTTGCCACGGGTGGTGACACATGCCTGTGGTCTCAGCAACTCAGGAGGCTGAGCTGGGAGGATCGCTTGAGCCTGGGAGGTTGAGACTGCAGTGAGTCACGACTGTGTCTCTGCACAAACTGCATGATTCTAAACACTCTGGGTCACAGTGAGACGCTGTCTCAAACAAAATCCAAATGGAAGCCCTTGATAAGCTGAGGTCTGGAGCTCAAGTATCACCTGGGCCCTTCTGTGATTGTTGCTCCAGATGAACCCTTCAAAATAAATTTCAATGATGTTTAGCAATACTCACCTACTCTAAAATCAATCATATATGTATCCTAGTCTATTTCCCAATATTATTTCTGGACTTTTTGGCTCCAAACTGAAGCTGGAGAGGTGTCCACCTTGGTGATCATCTAGAACGCTGGCCTCTCTGGGCTAGATGCTCTCCTGAGTGTGGACACATACCATACATTCCCTGAGCAAGAAAGGCGCTCTCTCAGTGACAGCTCTTCCCACAGGCAGCAATGTCTGCTGGGCACAGCCTCCTTTTTTGTGGCATGACTAGGTCTTGTTATTTCTCAGAACTCAACTCCTGTATCAGTCATTCAGAATGGCTTTCCTAGCCACCCACCAGCACCCTCCAGACTGGGTGTGATGGAGTGGAATTCCAGTGTTCTTAGAGGCCACTCTTGAGCTTCTTTCCATCACAGACCTATGGCTCTTTTAATATAAGTATCAAACTCTAATATGCGTCCATATCATCTGGGGAACTTTCTAACCAATACAAATTCCCAGGCTTCCTCTCCAGAGGCTCTGATTCCACAAGCTGGAAAAGTAGTAGTCTGGAATCTGCATGTGATCAAGCTCTCTAAATGACCCAAATGATTCACTGCAGCTGGTATTGATCTCCAAAATGGGATGCTTGTCCCCTAGGGATTTCCAAGGTGATACATTGGAGTACAGGGAAAAATGGTTAGCACGTTCATTCCAATCTTTGACCTCACCCCTAAATTTATTTTTGGCATGTACATTTTATGGACACAATATATTAGTAAAGTATTGTCAATCTTAAAAAAAAAATAAAAAAGACACTAGAAAAAAGTCTCTCTAGCTATGTTGGGTTTGTCCTGGAATACAATAAAGATTACAATCCGGAATGCATGAAATGACAAGCCACCAGTGCACTCGATGAGGGAAGGATAAAGGGGAGCTTTTATAGCAATGAGAGATTTACATAAGCTGCTTACAAAGACAGTTCATTGGTTCCAGAGGCTGTTGTTAGTTCGTTGGGGGAGATGCCGTTCCTGGGCAAGTATTCTTATGAGAACATCTTATCTGAATTACTGCAGTCCTAAAGAATGTTTAGTGATTTATCAAAGCAGGAGATGAGTGAAGGACATGAAAGTGATTTTAGAAAGTCCTTGAAAACAGTTCTCATCTCAGGCATGTAAGTATGAGTCTCCTCTGCTTTCTGGCCCCATTTTGTCTGAGTCTCACAAAAATGATTTTGGCAGGCGCGGTGGCTCACGCCTGTAATCCCAACACTTTGGGAGGCCGAGGTGGGTGGATCACTAGGTCAGGAGTTCGAGACCAGCCTGGCCAGCATGGTGAAACCTGGTCTCTACTGCCAGGCGCGGTGGCTCACGCCTATGTAATCCTAGCACTTTGGGAGGCCGAGACGGGTGTTCACGAGGTCAGTTCGAGACCAGCCTAGCCAATATGGTAAAACCCCGTCTCTACTAAAAATACAAAAATTAGCCAGGTGTGGTGGTGCATGCCTGTAGTCCCAGCAACTTGGGAGGCTGAGGCAGAAGAATCGCTTGAACCTGGGAAGTGGAGGTTGCAGTGAGCTGAGATCGCACCACTGCACTCCAGCCTGGGTGACAGTGCAAGACTCCATCTCAAAAATAAAAGAAACCTGGTCTCTACTAAAAATACAAAAATTAGCTGGGCATGGTGGCAGGTGCCTGTAATCCCAGCTACTCGGGAGGCTGAGGCAGGAGAATCACTTGAACCCGGGAGGCCGAGGCTGCAGTGAGCTGAGATCGCACCACTGGGTGACAACCTGGGTGACAGAGCAAGACTCTGTCTGAAAAAAAAAAGATTTCATCCTGGTATCTGCAACTTTCTCAGTATTCATGATTTATAAGTAAATAAATAAATATGCTTATGTTGGGAAGGGCAATTTACAGTTTGAATTATTAGCCATAATTCTTCATCAGCCTCCCGAGGTCTACAGTTTGCCAAGTGAGTTTTCAGTTCTCCCAGTAGAAGCTGAGTGACTCTCCTGCCCACTGACTTTGGGTAGTCATGTGGCTGCACCAGGCCCCATCATGTGACCAGTTTTGATTAATCAGGGGAGCCTTGATAGTGACTAGTTTTGAACCATGAGCTAAAGAGACGTCCCATGTTTCTACTTGCCCTTTTGCACCTCTGTCACTGCCGTGAGAAGAGCATGTCCTGGCTGTCCCACGAATCCAAGGAGCGAGTGAGAGGAGACCTGGACTCAAGCTACACCCTAGAGCTAACTAGATGTCTGCATCTTAGAGCCCAGCCAAGAAGAGTCAACTCCCAGCCAACCTGAAGGCACATGAGCAAAACAAATGCCTTTCATTCATGCCATCGGGGGTCTGTGTTGTTTATTATAGTAATTCCTGATAGTGAACATTGGTTCAGAGCTCAGGCTTGCTGACAGTGTATCTGCATTTCAGCTTTGAACCCATAGCCCCTTGTAGGCCCTTAGTTAATAACAGAATAAATGGAGGTTTTCTCCATTTTCTGGGAAAATTCTGATTGATACTCTCTGTGGCCCTGTCTAAAAGGGCTGATGATCAACTCACTTTTCCAAAACCAACCACCAGGGCTAAGGCTCCTGGAGTGCTCCAGATCACCTTTTTTGCCAGTCAGACTCAGAGCTTGATGTCCAATGGTACCCTGGGCTGTTGCATTATCTTCAGGTCAAAATACTACACCCTATTACCCGAAAAATACAGTATCTGAGTGAACCAAGGGCTGACCTTAGCCTGGGTTCCTCTTTCTCCTTTGACCAGTTGGGCTCTCTATGAAGCCAGTTCCCAGTAATCCGGTGAGTCCCAGTGTCTAGGCTCTGCCTTGAATCTCACTCCTTGACTGGGGTCCTGTTGCCCCTGGGAGGACCAACTCCCCAACTCCTAGTTCCCAGAGCTATGGCTGCCATGCCCATCGACCCAGTTGGGAACTCACACCCTAGCCATTTCCAGAATCAGGGCTGAAAATGCTCCCTCAATCCCTGACAAAGAAAACCCAGAAAGCACTGGTATCCTGATGTTGTTGAGAAAACCTGGCGACTGTATACTGCACAAACTCCATCTTTTCTGTTTTTATCCCATTAGAAAAGGGCACTTCACCGGAGCCTCATTCTTGGGAACTCCATCTTTCTTTCCTTCTTCCCTCCTTCTTCCCTTCTTTATTTTCTTTCCTTCTTCCCTCCTGCCTCCCTTCTTTATTTTCCTCCTTCTTGGTTCTGTATCTTCCATTTCTCCATTAAATCAGAGCTGCTTTTTCAGGAACTAAATTTGAATCTGAAACAGACTTGAGAGTTGATGTGATTTCTTACTCAATATAGAACTTCCCTCTGTAGTGTTTCCAATGTCAAATTCATTGCTGTCATTTACTGAGGACCTATAAAGTGCCAAACACTCTGATATATATCTATTTACATACTCACATATATATGATGTATATATTCTAATTCTGATATTAACTAGAATCTGTCATGTAGGTATTATCATTTCCTTTAAACAAATAAAATGAAAACTTCAGGCTGGGCACGGTGGCTCACGCCTGTAATCCCAGCACTTTGGGAGTCAGAGGCGGGCAGATCGCCTGAGGTCAAGAGTTTGAGACCAGCCTGGCCAACATGGTGAAACCCCGTCTCTGCTAAAAATACAAAAATTAGCTGGGTGTGGTGGCGGGCATCTGTAATTCCAGCTACTCCAGAGGCTGAGGCATACCCAGGAGGCAGAGGTTGCAGTGAAGTGAGATTGTGCCACTGCACTCCAGCCTGGGCGACAGAGTAAGACTCTGTCTGAAAAAGAAAGAAAAGAAAGAAGAAGGAAGGAAGGAAGGGGAAGGAAGGAAGGAAAGAAGGAAAGAAAGAAAGGGAGAAAGGGAGGGAGGGAGGAAGGAGGGAAGGGAAGAGAGAAAGGAAGGAAGGAGGGAAGGAAGAAAGGAAGGAGAGAGAGGAAGGAAGGAAGGAAGAAAGAAAACTTCAGAGGGGTTAAGTTCCTCATCCAAGATCAAATAGTAGGTCAGTGGCAAAAGCAGAGCTCACTTCACACATTGTTGTGCCTAAAATTCTCAACTAGAATCTTCAAAGGATCCAGTTCAACAACTTCATTTCACGAGTGAAGAGACAAAGAGCTAAGCAAAGAGAGGTGAGTTTTATTGAACATTGGTTCATTTCATCCTCATAGCAACCTTATGAGATGTACAAATACAAATGCTTATCAACACTCTTTCCATCTAACAGATGTGAAGGCTGAGGCACAGGGAGATGAAGTGTCTTCCCCAAGGCTGTGTGTCTGGTTCAGTGGTGGAGCTGGGATTCAAACCCAGGCAGTCTAGGTCCTGGGTCCAGTTTTAATTACAGAATGTTACCTTCCTGGGACACATACCAGATCAGAAGCAGATAAGGACAGAGCAGAGAAGAATCCCAGCCTGTGGTTTCCACAGTCTGCCCTTTCCCCTCCAGCAGGCTGGCTCCAGTCTCATCATCAGCGAGGAGCACAAGTGGAAATCCGATTCCACATAAGTGGAGGGAGCAGAGAGTGGGACGGCCTCAGGATTTCCCTGGATTTATCAGAGCTCCTTCCTTCTCAGCGCCTAGCCCTGAAGCCATCTGTGGGGAATGCTAATGCGCACCAGCTTCAGAGAAGGCCGTGCTGCTGGCCTCTCATGTGACTTAGGGGAAGGCTGAGGATGCAGCTGCCCGCACAGCCAGCAAAGCATTTGAATTGCTGCTGCCCAACAAAAGGCAGATCATCTTTCCAGGGCAACCATGGCCCAGATTTATAGCCTGTAATTTCCAGTCTCCAGGCTGGATGATCCATGATGCTTGCTGGGCAGAGGAAGGGAGTAAGCAGCAAGGAGGGGCTGGCACAGCCCACTAGGAAGTATAATAAGAACCATGATGGTGGTGGTGGTGGGGTTGCTACCATTAACTGAGCCTCTTTTAAGAATCAGGCACTGCGGCCGGGCGCAGTGGCTCACGCCTGTAATCCCAGCACTTTGGGAGGCCGAGGCGGGCAGATCACGAGGTCAGGAGATCGAGACCATCCTGGCTAACACAGTGAAACCCCATCTCTACTAAAAATACAAAAAACTAGCTGGGCATGGTGGCGGGCACCTGTAGTCCCAGCTACTTGGGAGGCTGAGGCAGGAGAATGGCATGAACCCAGGAGGCAGAGCTTGCAGTGAGCCAAGATCCCACCACTGCACTCCAGCCTGGGCAACAGAGCCAGACTCTGTCTCAAAAAAAAAAAAAAAAAGAATCAGGCACTGCTCAGACAGTCCCTAGGTGATCCCCAATTCTCACAACAACCCTGGCCAGGAAGTCAGGAAGTGCTATCACCTCATTTTACTGATGAGGACACTGAGGTCCAAAGATGACTTTTTTTTTAAGAGACAGGGTCTCACTTTGTTGCCCCGGCTGGAGTGCAGTGGTATAATCATAGCTCACTCTAACCTCAAACTCCTTGGCTTAAGCAATCCTCCTGCCTTAGCCTACCAAGTAGTCAGGACTACAAGTACAGGCCACCACCTCCAACTTTTTTAATGTTTATTTTTATTTTTGTAGAGACAAGGTCTTGCTATATTGTCCAGGCTGGTCTGGAACTCCTGGCCTCAAGAAATCCTCCCACCTCAACCTCCCAAAGTGCTGGGATTACAGATGTGACCCACCATGCCCAACCCTAAAGATGATAAATAACTTACTTATGGTCACTCAACTTGTATACAATAATTACAGCTCTGTCAGGCACTGCTGTGACCCCTGAACTCATGCCATCCTCCCTCCAGCCTTAGGAGGTAGGTGTGCTGGTATTATTCTCCCTTACAGATGTGGACGGTGAAGCCCAAAGTGACACAACTAGTAAGTGTCAGAGCTGTAATTCAAACCCAGGCTCTCTGGCTCTGGTGGTCACAGTCCTAACCACTAAGCAGCACTTTCCCTCCATGGTATTAGGATTACAACCCAGCTCTGACTGAGTCCAAGGCCTACGGATTTTCCATTACATCATCGAGCCTTGGGTCCCCAGGAGCCTGGAATCTGTCTTCTTGGGCTTCAAACTTAGCTCAGTTATACAGAGGCACTTATAGCTCCATTCCCCATGCCCAGACCCTCACACAGCAGGTTCACGTCTCTGTTCCCTCTCTTGGCACGCCCTTCCCTACGTTTTCCTACTTTCCTCAGTTGGCTGTTTTTGACTCATCCTCACTCAGCTCATCACCTCCTCTAGGAAGGCTTCCCTGACGTGAGGTGGTCTGTGTTCCTGAAGTTCCCTGTGCAAACCCATCACTGTGGGTTTGGGGGAAAGGTACCAAGTCTGGCTTTGGACTCACTGAGTTGGAGGCAGTTGGAGGCAGCAGCAGGCAGGGCCAGGCACCCCGTCAATGAGAGATGCCTGCGCTGCCAAGATCTGGGAACCAGACCTGACTCCACAAGCCGCTCCCTTCTGCTGGAGAAGAAAACACATGGCACCAAATAAGTGCTCTCCTTCCTAGAGACAAAGGGGACCTTCTGGGTGCCTTGCTTAGGCCTGTGATGTGCGTGAAGTGCAAAGGAAGGCACTGAAACGAGGGGAAAACACCAGTCATCTGAAACACCTGGAGGAAACTATTGACAGGGGAGGGAGAGCCAGATACATAGAGACAGAGAAGAGAGAGAGGCTGAGACAGACACAGAGACACAGATATCGAGAGACTGCAACAGAGACACAGAGAGATAAGGCAGAGAGACACAAAGAGACCCACAGAGAAACAGAAAAATATAGAGACTGAGAGAGATAGACAAAAATAGACACACAGAGAGACAGAGAAACACATATAGAGACTGATACAGAGATACAGAGAGATAGAGACAGAGAGAGATCAACACAAAGAGACCCACAGAGAAACAGATACACAGAGGCTGAGAGACAGAGACAGAGACACGGAGAGAGAGGTAGAGACAGACATAAACAGACCCCCAGAGAGAAACATACAGAGAGACAGAGATAGTGACAGAGACAGAGATACATAGAGACAAAGAGAGATAGAGACAGCGATAGAGACAAAGATATAGAGATACAGAGACAGAGAGACAGATATACATAGACAGACACAGAGAGATAGAGACAAACAGAGAGAGATATAGAGAAACAGAGATAGAGACAGAGAACAGGCCCTGCTGAGCACCAGCTGTGGACATGGCAGCACTCAGTCTCACCACCTTCAGTTGCCCACGGCCCCCTGCCTAAGGCAGGGCAGATAGCCAGCTGGTGGTGCTTCTGGTGGCTGAGTGCTGCCCTGTTGAATAATTTGGCAAGTTCCCTCTGGAAAGCAGAGAAAGCAAAGTGAATAGGTGTCTGAAACTCATCACGTCCAAGACAGAACTCCTGGGGTCCTGCCACCTCCACTGCAAACTGCTCCTCTCCCACCCTCCTCATCTCAGGAAATGACCCCACTAGGTGTTCAAACTAGCAATGTAGGAGTCTTCTAGGATTCCCCCCTTCCTCTCACCTCCAAGGCCCCGACGACCACCAACCCTTATCTTTAAAACAGCCCCGGAATCCATCTCCTTTCAACTCCCTGGTTATCACTGGGAGCCAAGCCACTGACATCTCTCCACTGGACAAAGGCAGCACTCCTTTGACTTCCTGCCTCCCCACGGGTTCTCCCTGTTTCCTCTTCACAGGCAGCTGCCCCCTTCTAATCCTTCTGTGTACCCCTGTCCTTTGGGTAATTCAAGCTTCCTTCACAGCCTGAGGGCCCTCTTCCCCTTCTCATTTTCCACATCTGAGCTGTCCTTTCTCTTGTCAAATAAGCCAATCCCATTCCCCCAGCACCCCTGTCCCCCATGCCCTTCTCAGGTCTGTAAACCAAAATTAAAATCCTAAGCCCCCAACCAACTGGTTGGATCCTGTCTTGGCCAAGAGGACCCTAGAGAAACCTGAAAAACTGAATTCCTGGCTGTGATGGGAAGGGAGGCCAGACATGCCCCATTCCACGCCCTCCCTTTTGGAGTTTAGGCACAATTGACCAACATTAATGTTGAAAAAGAGATCACTGGCTAGGCCTGGAGGCTCACGCCTGTCATCCCAGCACTTTGAGAGGCTCGAGGCAGATGGATCACCTGAGGCCAGGAGTTCGAGACCAGCCTGGCCAACATGGTGAAACCCTATCTCTACTAAAAATACAAAAATTAGCGGGCATGGTGGCGGGCGCCTGTAGTCCCAGCTACTCAGGAGGCTGAGCAGAACTGCTTGAACCTGAGAGGCAGTGGTTGCAGTGACCTGAGACTGTGCCACTGTACTCTAGCCTGGGTGACAGAGCGAGGCTCCATCTTTAAAAAAAAAAAAAAAAAAATGCTGGGCACGGTGGCTCACACCTATAATCCCAGCACTTAGGGAGGCTGAGGCAAGTGGATCACATGAGGTCAGGCATTCGAGACCAGCCTGGCCAACATGGCGAAACTCTGTCTCTACTAAAAGTACAAAAATTAGCTGGGCCTGGTGGTGGGTGCCTGTAATCTCAGCTACTTGGGAGGCTGAGGCAGGAGAATTGCTTGAACCTGGGAGACGAAGGTTGCAGTAAGCTGAGATCGCGCCACTGCACTCCAGCCTGGGTGACAGAGCAAGACTCCATCTCAAAAAAAAAAAAAAAAAAAAAAAAAAAATTAAAAAGATCATTAGATTAACAAAATGTTAGTCTTTGTGACAATAAGGTACCAAATTATAAACAAGACCTGAAGCCATGCAAGGCAAACATTAAGTCATGCCCTACAAACCATAAAATCCTGTTAAATTTTTTTTTAACTCATCCCATATAAGGTAGCTTACTTTCCAACCTGACTCTGGTGTCTTTACTGAAGCATTCCTTTAAGCCTTTAGACAAAGCTGGACTCTTTCAACCAATTGCAACTAAAGAATCTCTAAAACCCACCTATGATTTGTAAGCACCCCAACACCACCTGCCCCAGCTTCAAGATGTCCTGCTTTTTTGTGCCAAACCAATGTATACCTTCCATGTGTTGATTTATGATTTTACTTATATTTCCTGTTTCCATGAAATGTATGAAACCAAACTGTAACCTGATGGCCTCAGGCACACGTTCTCAGGGCCCCTCGACTGCTCTCTAGGCCTAGGTCACCCATGTGTGCTCAGAATAAACTTTTTTTTTTTTTCTTTTTTGAGATGGAGTTTCGCTCTTGTTGCTGAGGCCGGAGAGCAATGGTGTGACCTCAGCTCACTGCAACCTCCGCCTCCCAAGTAGCTGGGACTACAGGCACCCACCACCATGCCCAGCTAATTTTTTGTATTTTTAGTAGAGACGGGGTTTCACCATGTTGGCCAGCTTTCACCATGTTGGCCAGGCTGATCTCAAACTCCTGACTTCAGGTGATCCACCCACCTCAGCCTCCCAAAGTGCTCGGATTACAGGCATGAGCCACCAGGCCCGGCCCAGAATAAACTTCTTTAAAATATGTTGCAGAGCTTGGTTTTCTTGCTCACAGGCCTTTGCACCGGCCAGCCGTTCCCCTGCCTGGAATGTTCTTTCCTTGCTCTCTCCTTGTCATTTTGGTCCCACCCCAATGTCACCTCATCAGAGTTCTATTGTAACCCCCAGCACCTCTCACCCTTAACTACGCACTTCTTCCATTATCCCATGGTATTTTCTGTTTAGCAAAAAGGGCTTTATTTCCTGTCAGACTCCCCCATGGAATGGCCTGGGACCCTTCTCACTCAGCCCCCTAGTCTCAGTGCCTCACCCAGGGCCTGCACACAGAACTCACAAGGGGCCATTGGGGGACTCTGGGTTTCCAGGAGGTCATGGGCTCTGGGCTGGTAGGAACAGTTTCTGGGAGAGAGACTCCTGTGGAATAACAGCACTGAGTACTGTGGCACTCCTCCTCCAGCCTCTGCAACTCTGATTGGCCAACGCGGAGATTAGGCGCAGCCGAGGGAACGGACTTCTCCAGGGGTCACTCAGCCAAGCAGACGCAAGACCAAAGCCACAACACAGGTCTCCAAGGTACAATTATCACAATTAAAAACCATCACAATTAGCCAGGCACGGTGGTTCACGCCTGTAATCCCAGCACTTAGGGAGGCTGAGGCGGTTGGATCACCTGAGGTTGGGAGTTCAACATCAGCCTGGCCAACACAATCTCTACTAAAAATACATCTCTACTAAAAATACAAAAATTAGCCCGGTGTGATGGTGCACACTTGTAATCCCAGCTACTCGGGAGGCTGAGGCAAGAGAATCATTTGAACCCAGGAGGCGGAGGTTGCAGTGAGTTGAGATTGTGCCACTGCTCTCCAACCTAGGTGACAGAGCAAGACTTTGTCTCAAAAAAAAAAAAAAAAATCACAATTAAAACACAAGAGTCTCAGGATATCAGTATGTACTACTTTCTTTCTTTTTTTTTGAGACAGTCTTGCTCTGTTGTCTAGGCTAGAGTGCAGTGGCACGATCTTGACTCACTGCAACCTCTGCCTCCTGGGTTCAAGCAATTCTTCTACCTCAGCCTCCCGAGTAGCTGGGATTACAGGTGCCCACCGCCACATCCCCAGCTAATTTTTGTATTTTAGTAGAGACGGAGTTTCACCATATTGGCCAGGTTGGTCTTAAACTCCTGACCTCGTGATCCACCCACATCGGCCTCCCAAAGTGCTGGGATTACAGGCGTGAGCCACCGTGCCCAGCCAGTATGTACTACTTTCTAGCCACTCACTTCACCCTATCTCCAGACGGGGAGCATTTTTCTCCTAAATAACTAAATCATAAGAACAACCATCATGTGGCTGTTTACTCAAGCACTGAGCTAATTACACGCACCATATCATCATTCCTCACATAACCCCGTAAAGCAAAAACTATTTTTAACTCCATTTTACACATGAGGAAACCGAAGCTCAGGGGGCTTCAGCAACTTGCAGAACATCATGCACCAGGTAAGAGGCAAATCTTGCCTCTGGATCCATCTAGTCTATCTCTTCAACCACTATGATATCCTGGTCTGCTGCCCGGCCCTTGTGTCTCCTCTCCTGGTGCCAAGATCCATAGGGTTCTCTTTGATACCTGATGCCTTCTGGGCAGGACTCTGTGGCAGCCACTGCAGTGCCCTTCACCTTGGAGAGCCAAATCTGGTCACTGGCTCAGAAAATTCCATAAACAGCAGGCTCAGTGGCAAGTCTGGGGACACGTTCCCCATTTGTAGGCTAGGAACAGGCAGCTTTACTGCTGAAGGAAAGGAGCGGCATGGGCATATTGTCACTAAAGGAAGCTAGGCAGTCACCAGCACTGGCTTGCTATGTGACAGTAACAATAATGATGATGATAATAGTAATAATAATAATAGCAGCTATTTATGTAACATTTCCTAAGTGCTAGGTACTATTTTAAGCTTTGTTCATATATTAAACCAATTAATCCTAACAGTTGTAGGTGGAAAGAAAAATTAAAAATCTCAGGACCCCCCCCAAACTTCTTATGCAAAAGGGACAGTTAAGCCCAGAAGCTAAGTCATTGCAACACCCTCTTCCAAATGAATAGCTGTTACTAACATTATGCATCGGCCAGGTCCCCATGGAAAGGTGAAAGGCCTCAGGCATCTGCAAAGGATTGCCCCCAAAGATCATTCATAAGTGACCTTGGCTGGCCTCCCATAAACAAGGACGTGCCAAATGTAACTTTAGGTCCACAATCTAAATCAAGGTCTTTATTTTCATTTGAAACACAGTCTTGCTGTGTCACCCAGGCTGGAGTGCAGTGGCACGATCACAGCTGACTGCAGACTCATACTCCTGGAGTCAAGTGATCCTCCCACATCAGCATCCTGAGTAGCTAGAACTATAGGCACGTACCACAAGGCCCAGATAATTTTTTTATTTTTTATTGTAGAGACAGGGGTCTTGATATGTTGCCTAAGCTGGTCTCGAACTCCTGGCCTCAAGTGATCCTCCTGCCTTCTGTAACCCAAAGTGTTGGGATTACAGGCATGACCCACAGCACCAGCCTAAGTCTAGCTCTGATTCTACATTATGATAAGCTAATAACGTTGACTATAAGCTTATCTTCCCAGGTCCAGGACAAAGTCAAGACTCATTCTCCACCCACCCAGAGACATCCATAACTGACTCTTCCTTTACTCCTTTTTCCTCTTCATCATTCACCTTATCTTATGTAAAATGGAGATTTACCGGGCACTAAGGAAAGTCTCACAGGAGTATAAGCATTTGCCTTACCGCCTACCTGCCCCTCTTCCTACATGCCTTCCTCTTCTTTAAGAAAATGTATAAAGACAAAATTTCCTGAAAACCTCTTCAGAAAAGCAGCCTCAGATGTGTCTGTGGCTTATGTTTTTCCCAGACATGCCCTGAAGCTGCCTTCATAAACCTCGATGATTGAGACTTATGCTTCAGTCACTCATTTCAGTTGTCATAGGGGACCAGAATACGCTATCCCAAAATATACCACTTTGGCATAAGGATTATTTTGAGCTGAAGGCAGTTGAGAAGAAGCAGATATAAGAAAAGCTCTCTGCCCTCCCTGTGTTTGCCTAAAAGCAGGACAGAAATTTGCAAAGCTGATCCCCTAAACCTCCAGCAGAAAGGACAGAAATTAATCACTGATAACTTTAAACCCTCATCAGCCCAAGACACCAGAGGCATCTATATAACGAACTTTACTGGTTTCTGTCAGGTTCCCCATATATTTACTTTCCACAATTTGCTGCCCTGGAAATTCAAAATCTTTTTCCTTTGTCTTGTCCCGTGTCTAAAAAAAAACTTTTTAAATGCTGTAAAGCCCAAGTTCTTTTTTTTTTTTTTTTGAGACATAGTTTCGCTCTTGTTGCCCAGGCTGGAGGGCAATGCCGCGATCTTGGCTCACCACAACCTCCACCTCCCAGGTTCAACTGATTCTCCTGCCTCAGCCTCCTGAGTAGCTGGGATTACAGGTATGCACCACCACTCCAGGCTAATTTTGTATTTGTAGTAGAAACGGGGTTTCTCCATGTTGGTCAGGCTGGTCTTGAACTCCTGACCTCAGGTGATCCGCCCACCTCGGCTTCCCAAAGTGCTGGGATTATAGGCCTGAGCCACCGTGCCCGGCCAAGCCCAAGTTCCAATCACCCCTTTGAGTTACTGAACTCCGAGCGCTTCCACGTGTATGTACAGCTGCACTTAATAAATTAAGTATATGCACCTCATAAACTTCTGTTTGTTTTTCTCTTGTTAATCTTTCACTAGTTTATTTACAGGGCCCCAGCCAATGCACCTAAGACAAATAGCAGAAAAAGTGGTTTTTTTTCTCCCACGTATGGCAATCCTTTGTTATTATCTCTGCTTCACATATGGAGAAAACTAAGGCTCAGAAAGGTGGCGTCACTTGCCCAGTTGCCGCCCAGATTTTTTGGGCCCAGATGTTTTGGCTCCGAAGTCTGAGCTCCTTTCTCCCCATACAACCTACCACAGGGCTTCCTTCCTCATTTGAAATTGAGGGGCTCAGTCTTGAAGAACTCAGGTGCCTATCTTGATTCTCACTTTCAAGAGCAAGAACCAGACCCAGAAAAGTATTTTATTTCTCTGCTTTCCTTTATCCTGATTTCTAATAGTGTTTGTCAAACTATATTAATCATAGTCTGTTACATTCTTGCTACATGCCAGGCACTTGGCTAGGCAGCTCCCCTGTACTCTCTCTAATGTTTCCAGCAATCCAATGAAGAAGCTTTTGTTATCCTGATTTTATGCTGAAGCATCCGAGGCTCAGAAAGGTTCAGTAACTTGCCCAAGGTAACCCAGTGAGGAAGCCGCTGGTGGGACTCCAGAGTCTAGAACTAACAGGCTCTTAACTACCAGTCCTGCCTGGTTGCCTGTGACTACTCCCCACATTCCCACCGTGTCTGAGCTCCTCCAGAGGGAAAGGAAGGTGTTACCTACACCTCCAGCTCTAGCAGGAGGCTGAGAAAATGCTAGATGGATTGATACTGAATTAACAAATAAGTAGATGAAAGGCAGGAAAGAAAAGGAGAAGAAAGAGAAAAAGAAAGAAAATTTTTGCAACCTACTCATCTGACAAAGGGCTAATATCCAGAATCTACAATGAACTCAAACAAATTTACAAGAAAAAAACAAACAACCCCATCAAAAAGTGGGCAGAGGACATGAACAGACACTTCTCAAAAGAAGACATTTATGCAGCCAAAAAACACATGAAGAAATGCTCCTCATCACTGGCCATCAGAGAAATGCAAATCAAAACCACAGTGAGATACCATCTCACACCAGTTAGAATGGCCATCATTAAAAAATCAGGAAACAACAGGTGCTGGAGAGGATGTGGAGAAATAGGAACACTTTTACACTGTTGGTGGGACTGTAAACTAGTTCAACCATTGTGGAAGTCAGTGTGGCGATTCCTCAGGGATCTAGAACTAGAAATACCATTTGACCCAGCCATCCCATTACTGGGTATATACCCAAAGGACTATAAATCATGCTGCTATAAAGACACATGCACACGTATGTTTATTGCGGCACTATTCACAATAGCAAAGAGTTGGAACCAACCCAAATGTCCAACAACGATAGACTGGATTAAGAAAATGTGGCACATATACACCATGGAATACTATGCAGCCATAAAAAATGATGAGTTCGTGTCCTTTGTAGGGACATGGATGAAACTGGAAAACATCATTCTCAGTAAACTATCACAAGGACAAAAAACCAAACACCGCATGTTCTCACTCATAGGTGGGAATTGAACAATGAGAACTCATGGACACAGGAGGTGGAACATCACACTCCAGGGACTGTTGTGGGGTGGGGGGAGGGGGGAGGGACAGCATTAGGAGATACACCTAATGCTAAATGACGAGTTAATGGGTGCACGAAATCAACATGGCACATGGATACATATGTAACAAACCTGCACATTGTGCACATGTACCCTAAAACCTAAAGTATAATAAAAATAATAATAATAATAATAATAATAATAATTAAAAAAGAAAGAAAGGTAAAAATTAGGATGGAAGAAAGTAAAGAAGAAAAATGCAGTGAATGAATAAAATAAGAAGAATGCATGAAGTTAAAAAAAAAAAAAGGAATAAAAACAAAAGATCCAGAAAATGAAACAAGAAAAAAGAACTAGATTAAAAGAATACCCAGGCAATCTGGTGCCCTGCTGGCTCCCTTTCTCATCAGGGGCTGCTGCCTCCCAGGCTCCCCACCAAAAGCTGCTTCCTGAGCCCTGGGAAGTGGCTGGGCTTTTGCCAAGCAGCAGCAATGCCCCCTTAGGCCAGGCACCAGGATCCCTAAGGTTGATGGCACGCCACAGGCAGAGGGAAGCAGAGCCTTCACATCCTGGCATCAGATTTCCACCAAAAGATCCCTAGCTGCTGTCACTTGCAGGCAAGGAAGGGATTTTTCACAGCCAGGATGGGGATTACTGCTGCGGCGCTGCCTCCTCCAGCTCTGCGGAAAACAGTCATTCCTGCTGCACTGGCTGCTGAAGAAAAGCCGACTTGCCTTCCAGCCCACCCACGCTCTCTTAACCTCCACTGTGAGCTCTGATTAAGCAATTCTCACATCCTTTCCCCCAGGGTCCAGACCTGCTTAGGGACACAATCCTTCTCAGAATGGCAGAAAAGCAAGCTCTGGGGGCCTTCAAGAAAGCCTCTAGGGCCACAGAACTGGGCATGACATCAAGACCCAAGACTGCCCCATCCCCAACGTGCTGCTGCACCCTACTTTATTAAAGAGGCAGCCAGGAGTGGAAAGAGAAATCCAATGTTCCTGGAGCCCCTGCCACCCAGCCCAAGGCAGCCAGTCATCCTATTTTACAGAAAAGTCAAGTTGGAAATCTTGAGTAAGAGTCAGATTAGAACTGAGCAGCTCTCGCACCCCTAAACTGTGCCATGATTAGCTGAGGTAGTGCTCTAGGAAACCCTGGCCAAAGGATCCCTGAGCTGCAGGTGGAAGCCCCGGGGCTGTTCTGGGGCTTCTGCCTCTCTGCTCCAAGTCCCTGGCACTCTGTTCTGTAAAACCTGCAACAGCAGAGTGGAAAGTCCTGGGCAGGAATTCCTGCCTCAAGGCCTCCAGGGCTCATCTCCCAGGGCCCCTTCTCCATAAAGCCTTTGAGATGCCTCCATCTGACTCATCCTCAACATTCGGAATATGAGCTGCTTAGCAAGGACTCTGTGCACTCCTGGCAATCCTGGGAGATGGGTGTCACCAACCCTATCGTATAGATAATGACATCAACACTTAACAGGGTGAGAAGGCATGTCTAAGGTCACCCAGGCAGTACAGTGTGGAGCCAGCATTCAAATTTGGGTCTACTTAACCCTAAAGTCCACGCTCAAAGCTACTATGCCATGATGCCTCCAGGAGGTGTTTTAGCCTCTATATTTTTATATTTATGATAACATTCTCTTCCTTAAGCTCTTTATTCAAATGTCACCTTTTTTTTTTTGAGATGGAGTCTTGCTCTGTCACCCAGGCTGGAGTGCAGTGGCACGATCTTGGCTCACTGCAACCTCCGCCTCCTGGGTTCAAGCAATTCTCCTGCCTCAGCCTCCTGAGTAGCTGTGATTACAGGCGCCTGCCACCACACCCGGCTAATTTTTGGTATTTTTAGTAGAAACGGAGTTTCATCATGTTGGCCAGGCTGGTCTCAAACTCCTGACCTCATGTGACCTCATGTGATCTGCCCGCCTCAACCTCCCAAAATGCTGAGATTACGGACGTAAGCCACCGCACCTGTCCTCAAATGCCACCTTTTTAAAGATGGTAGCCCTCCCCTCAACACCCCTCTCTCCTTCCTTGTATTTTCTCTGTCATACCCATTATCAGCTAACATATTATATATTTACTTTTGTAGTGTATTACTTCTGTGCCCTCCCAACTTGTATGTGACCTAAACAAAGACTGGGATTTTTGCTTATTTTTTTCACTGTCATACATCCAGCACCTACTAGAAAAGGTTAGCACATAGTAGATGGTCAAAAGATATTTGTGAATCAAAAAACCTGAGTGACTCCATCTCTTGTATTATCACTGGTTTCTTAGATGTCTCTAGATTATACACTTTTTTTTTTTTTGAGACAGAATCTCTCGCTCTGTCGCCCAGGCTGGAGTGCAGTGGCGCTATCTCAGCTCACTGCAAGCTTCGCCTCCTGGGTTCACGCCATTCTCCTGCCTCAGCCTCCCGAGTAGCTGGGACCACAGGCACCCACCACCACACCCGGGTAATTTTTTTTGTATTTTTAGTAGAGACGGGGTTTCACCGTGTTAGCCAGGATGGTCTCCATCTCCTGACCTCGTGATGCCCCGCCTCAGCCTGATTATACACTTTTTAAGGACAGGGATCCTGCCAAATTCACCTCCATCCAGCCCCTTAACAGAGAAAATGAGTTTATTCTGAGAGTGTGGACGAATGAAAGGGACGCTTTGACCCTCCTTTAATCTCTCTCAATCCCTAGCTCAGACATGCATCATGTCTTTCATGGACCACAGCAAAACTATGCATCCACTGCTCTCCATGCATCCAATTAGTTCTCCTTCAAATCCACTTCCATATCACTGACTGTCAGATTTTTTTCAAACATAAGTTTAACCACATCATTCCCTACTGAAATACTACAGTTGCTCCTAGATATATGTCTGATATGGTTAGGCTTTGTGTCCCCACCCAAATCTCATCTTGAATTGTAACCCCCACATCCCCCATAATCCCCATGTGTCAAGGGAGAGACCAGGTGGACGTAATTAAATCATGGGGGTGGTTCCCCCATGCTGTTCTCATGATAATGAGTGAGTCTGACAAGGTCTGATGGTTTTATAAGCTTCTGTCATTTCCCCTGCTTGCACTTCTCCTCCCTGCTGCCTTGTGAAAAAGGTGTCTTGCTTGCCTTTCCACCATGATTGTGAATTTCCTGAGGCCTCCCCAGCCATGCTGAACTGTGAGTCAATTAAACCTCTTCCCTTTATGAATTACCCAGTCTTGGGTATGCCTTTTTTTTTTTTTTTTTTTTTCTGAGACAGTCTTGCTCTGTCACCAGGCTGGAATACAGTGGCACAATCTCGGCTCACTGCAATCTCCAACTCCCTGGTTCAAGCAATTCTCCTGCCTCAGCCTCCCAAGTAGCTGGGAGTACAGGCATGCACCACCATGCCCAGCTAATTTTTTTTGTATTTTTAGTAGAGATGGGTTTTCACCATGTTGGCCAGGATGGTCTCGATCTCCTGACCTCATGATCTGCCTGCCTTGGCCTCCCAAAGGGCTGGGATTACAGGCGTGAGTCACTGTGCCCAGCCTGGGTACTCCTTTATTGGCAGCATGAGAGTGGACTAATACAATGTCCAAGCTCCCGTGTAGCACTAGGAACTCTTCCTTTTTTTTTTTTTTTTGAGACAGAGTCTTGCTCTGTCGCCAGGCTGGAGTGCAGTGGCGCGATCTCAGCTCACTGCAAGCTCCACCTTCCGGGTTCACGCCATTCTGCTGCCTCAGTCTCCCGAGTAAGCTGGGACTACAGGTGCCCGCCACAACACCCAGCTAATTTTTTGGATTTTAGTTTTGTAACACAGGGTTTCACCGTGTTAGCCAGGATGAGTCTCGATCTCCTCACCCTGTGATCTGCCCGTCTCGGCCTCCCAACGTGCTAGGATTACAGGCGTGAGCCACCACGCCAGGCCTGCACTAGGAACTCTTTCTAACCTGTGCCAGCTTCATCTCCCACTAGGGCATCCTTGCACAGTAGCTCACTGACACTTATCCTCTTACCCGCCATGCATGTCATGCCTCTGCACATGCTGTGTCTGCTTCCTGGAATGCCATCCTTTTTTATTCACCTCAAAATCCCTCCCCACCCCCATTGGATTAATGAGCTCCAGGCATCTTTCAAAACCCAGCTCAGATATTAGCTTGCTCAGGAAGCCTCCCAGGTACTCCCTCTCTCCCTCTGCCAAAGGAAAGTTCAAACCTCTCTCTCCCAGATCATGCTGTACTCCTGCATTACCTGGAGGACTTCTGTGCAGCAAACTCAACCACTCAGCTGCTAAGGACTCAATGTATGTGTCCCCCAAATTCATATGTTAAAACTGCAATCCCTAATGTGGTGGTATTTAGACATGAGGCCTTTGGAAGGTGATTAGGTCACAAGGATAGAGCCCTCATGATGGGGTTAATGCATTTACAAGAAAAGACATAGCTCGTTTCCTCTCTCATCTGCAAACCAGGAACAAGGGCCCTCAAGCAGAACCTGACCAGTCTGGTACCTTGATCTCAGACTTCCCAGCCTCCCGAACTGTCTGTTGTTTAAGCTACCCAGTCTGTGGTAGTTTATTATAACAGCCCAAACTGACTAAGATACCAATACAGTTGAGAACTTGGAAATAAAATTGTGGGGGTCGAGGGCAGGAAAGGCCTCCAGGCCCACCTGTCTACAGCACCTCTCTCTAAACTTTACAAAAAGAAGCAAAGCCCTTTGGTCAGATGATTCTTCCTTAGTAAACAATACACGTATATTTCATCATTTTTCCCCAGACTTTAGCCAAATGGACATGGTAAATCAGAAAGTATCTTGCTGGAGGAAAGTACGCTGGCTGCTTGAAGCAAGAGAAGGTGGAGGGAAAGAGATTTGGAAGAACTCTAAAAACATAGTAATCCAGGGCCCTTTCTCGTAACAGCAAACAGTCTCACATAGAACAACCACTCTAAAGGGCAGTTGACACTGGGTCCCACCTGCTCCTGTCCCCGGCATGCTGCTGCACCCTACTTTATTAAAGAGGCAGCCAGGAGTGGGAGGAGAAATCCAACGACCCTGGAGTCCCCGCCACCCAACCCAAGGCAGCCAGTCATCCTATGTAACAGAAGAGTCAGGTTAGGAATCTTGAGTAGGAGTCAGGTTAGAACTGAGCAGCTCTCCCACCCCTAAACTGCCGTGATTAGCTAAAGTAGTGCTCCATGAAGCCCTGGCCAAAGGATCCCTGAGCTGCAGGTGGAAGCCCTGGGGCTGTTCTGGAGTTTCTGCCTCCCTGCTCCCATGATATTCTCACACTTCCTACTGCTCTTTCAAGTCTCACAGGCCATATACCCTTTTGTTATTAACCAGACAAGAAGGAAGAAAAATAGAAAGTTTCAACCCAAGGACTAACATCAAAAAGAAAAATCTTTAGAACATAAAAGTGTATTATTGAAATAGTCCCTACCGGGACTAACTCTAAGAATAACACATAAGCCAGTGACTGGTCTATAGTAAGTACCTTATGTATGTTGTTGCTGCTGCTACTACTTCTCCTCCTTCTCATACTCTAAAGATGCCCCTACAAGGTTAGTGCGGCATACTGTTTAAAAGCACAAGCAAAAGCTGGGAGCAGTGGCTCACGCCTGTAATCCCAGCAGTTTGGGAGGCCGAGGCAGGTGGATCACCTAAGGTCAGGAGTTCGAGACCAGCCTGGCCAACATGGCGAAACCCCGTCTCTACTAAAAATACAAAAATTAGCTGGGTGTGGTCGCGGGCACCTGTAATCCCAGCTACTGAGAAGGCTGAGGCAGGAGAATGGCTTGAACCCGGGAGATGGAGGTTGGAGTGAGCTGAAATCACGCCATTGCACTCCACCTTGGGCAACAAGAGTGAAACTCCATCTCAAAAAATAATAATAATAAATAAAAGCACAAGCCATGAAGTCAAAACTACCTGGGTTAATATCCCAGCAATTCTGTTTCTTAGCTCTGTGACATTGGGCCATTCATTCATCCTTCTGTGTCATTGTTTGCTCATCGTAAAACAGGGATAATAATTCTAACTCATCCATAAGCTTGTGGTGAGAATTAAGTGAATTAAGCCACATAAAGTGCATTGAACTGGGTCAGGCGTGGTGGCTCACGCCTGTAATCCCAGCACTTTGGGAGGCCGAGGCAGGCAGATCACAAGGTCAAGAGATCGAGACCATCCTGGCCAACATGGTGAAACACCGTCTTTACTAAAAATAGAAAAATTAGCTGGGCATGGTGGTGCGCACCTGTAGTCCCAGCTACTTGGGTGGCTGAGGCAGGAGAATCGCTTGTACCTGGGAAGCAGAGGTTGCAGTGAGCCGAGATTGCGCCACTGCACTCCATCCTGGTGACAGAGCAAGACTCTGTCTCAAAAAAAAAAAAAAAAAAAAAAGTGCATTGAACTATGCTTTGCACACAGTGAGGGTGCAACAACCTAGCAGTTAGGCCACAGGAAGATGTGGCTGCAGCATGCTTGGAAAGTGGGCAGGATGATGTACAAAAAGATGTGGAGTCTGTGAGCTTCAAGGCAGGCCCAAAGCAGTACTAGGTACAGTGCGTTCTTCCACCAACCTTCTGCCAACACACCACCTCCAGCCAGCTGGTTCACCGTAGCAGTAGCTTTCCTCAAACATGCCTAGTCACATGAGACTTTGAAGGCACAACAGACATTCTGTTCACCTGGCTCTTGGACTGCCTGGTGTATTTCACCACGGCAGGCCCCCTGTTAATAACTGAGGAGCTGATGAATTGCTTCAATCACTTTAGACTCACAGACTCATTGAGCACAGGAGGTCAGGTGACTCCCATCCCATCCCTAAACAGACACGTGCTCTTTGATCAATCATCATCACCCTCACCCAACATAAGCTTATTCTAGCCTCTAGCCATTCTCTAACCTTATTCCAGACCTTCGCTTCTGCTTGTGCCTCTGCCTGGTTGTAATTTCTCCAACTTTCTCCAAGTCAGAATTCCTACTAAACGCTGAAATCCCATTTCAAACATCACCTTTTCTGTGAACTCTCCCCAGCTCCCCCTAGGGTTTCTCATAGTGGTTTCAACCAATCACCTACACAGAATTATTTCTGGTGCTTGCTAACCACAGGTCTCCTACTTGAGGGATCAGGGCCTAGCCACCTGCATTTTTAACAACCTTCCCCAGATGATTTTTTTTTTTTTTTTTTTTTGAGATGGAGTTTTGCTCTTGTTGCCCAGGCTAGAGTGCAATGGCACAATCTCGGCTCACTGCAACTTCTGCCTCCCGGGTTCAAGCGACTCTCCTGCCTCTGCCTCCCAAGTAGCTGAGATCACAGGCGTGTGCCACCACGCCCGGCTAATTTTTGTACTTTTAGTAGAGACAGGGTTTCTCCATGTTGGTCAGGCTGGTCTCGAACTCCCAATCTCAGGTGATCCGCCCGCCTTGGCCTCTGAAAGTGCTGGGATTACAGGCATGAGCCACCACGCCCGGCCCCAGATGATTCTTAAACACATTACAGTTTGAGAGCAGCTGTCCAGACAGCTAGCCTTTCAAACCTGACACTTAGTAATTTGGCCCTCACCTCTGCTCCCCTGATACTTTGCGCATGACCTCTGACAGCACACCTGGCTGTGTTCCGGGTGAACTGCTTACAGTAAATCTCCTCTCTCCAGACTGGGAGCCACTTGAGGATAGAAACCTTGCCTGACTTATATTTAAATTCTCAACATTTCCAGGTGTGTTACTACTCTCGCCTTCTCTTTTCACTCATATTCCACATCTCATTCATCAACCAGGTCAGGTGGCTCTACTTTCTTTTTTTTTTGAGATGGAGTCTCGCTCTGTCGCCCAGGCTGGAGTGCAGTGGCGCGATCTCGGCTCACTGCAAGCTCTGCCTCCCGGGTTCACGCCATTCTCCTGCCTCAGCCTCTCCTGGGACTACAGGCGCCCGCCACCACGCCCGGCTAATTTTTTTGTATTTTTAGGGTTTCACCGTGTTAGCCAGGATGGTCTTGATCTCCTAACCTCGTGATCTGCACACCTCAGCCTCCCAAAGTGCTGGGCCTACTTTCAAAAAAACATTTTTTTTTAACCACTTCTCACTTCTTTCACCCCAAGGACCTTAGTCCAGCCCATCATTGTCTCTCCTCCATGAACTACCACAACGACCCACTCATTGATCCTATAGCTTCCACCTTTCCCCCACTACAGCTCTCTTAACACACAGCATTCAGAATGATTCTTTAAAAACGTGTCAAATATTTGCAAGTCACATATCCAAGAAAGTACTGGTATATAAAGAATGCTAAAAGCTCAGCAATAAAAAAAGCAATTAAAAAAAAACATGTAATAGACCTGAACAGAGACACTTTGCCAAAGAGAATATAGGAATGGTAAACATACACTTGAAAAGATATTCAACGTAATTAACAAATTAGGGAAATGCAAATTAAACCATTGAGATACCACTAAACTATAAAGATGGCTAAAATAAAAAATACCAACCACGCCAACTACTGATTCCAATGTAGAGCAACTGGAACTTTCATATGTTGCTGATGGAAATGCAAAATGACATGGCCACTCTAGAAATTAGTTTGGAAGTTTCTTATAAAGTTAAATATAAACTTAGCACATGTCCTAGCAATCCAACTCTTGGGTATTTGCCTTAGAGAAGCAAAAACTCACATCCACACAAAAACCTAAATACAAATGTTTATAGCAGCTTTATTCATAATCCTTAAAAACTAGAAACAACCTGGCTGTGTGTAGTGGCTCACACCTGTAATCCCAGCACTTTGGGAGGCCGAGGTGGGCGGATCACAAGGTCAGGAGTTCGAGACCAGCCTGGCCAACATGCTAAAACCTCATCTCTACCCAAAATACAAAAAATTAGCTGGGCGTGGTGGAATCCCAGCACTTTGGGAGGCCGAGGCAGGTGGATCATGAGGTCAGGAGCTCAAGACCAGCCTGGCCAACATGGTAAAACCCTGTCTCTACTAAAAATACAAAAAAATTAGCTGGGCATGGTGGCACGTGCCTGCAATCCCAGCTACTTGGGAGGCTGAGGCAGGAGACTAGCTTGAACCCAGGAGGCGGAGGTTGCAGTGAGACGAAACCACACCACTGCACTCCAGCCTGGGCAACAGAGTAAGTCTCTGTCTAAAAAAAAAAAAAAAAAAATCCAAACTCCTTTCCACAGCCCATGAGTTCCCACCAGGCCTGGCTTTGGGAACCTCTCTAAAGACATTTTCTCCAACTCTCCCTTCCCCTACCTCTTACCTATCCTGAGGCCCATCTGCTGTTCTCTCTGCCAGGTACTCTTTTTTACAGATATTTCCAAAACTCACTCCCAAACATCAGGCTCTACTGAAATATTTACTCCTTAGACAGGTCTTCTTTAACTGACTTTTCTATAATAGTATCTATAATAGTATTTCCCTCATACTGTTTCGTTTTTCTTCATGGCACTCACTACTAAGTGGCATCATATATTTGTTTTGTGGTTATTTTCTACCTTTCCTCTGAGAATATAAGATGCATGAGGGTAACCTTATCTGTACTAGTCACCAATACATCCCCAGCACTTAGAATCTGCCTATCACAGGATTAAAACTCCATAATATTTGTTGAATGAATGAATGAACACACCCAAGAGACGAACACTCAATAATGAAATTCCCATGCTTTCAACGTGGAGCCATACTTTGACTCAAAAATTTCTTTGTATCACCCATCAAATCACCTGCCTACGTGGCCCCTGAGTAAAGCAGTCCTAGCCCCGAACATTTAACTCAGCTGTTGGTGCTTTCAAAAAATGTGTTAAGTTCGACATCTCGCTTCTAAGTGCAGCTTTCTGGTGCTTGGTTAGAAAACTGGCAGGAGGTGCCAGGCTGTAAGCACAGCATTCTTAGAGTAATGCCATGTGGGGTTTCCTGAGGGCTTGCAGAAAGCTATCTAGAAGTGCCACTTATGTGAACAAAGAAGTTTGAGGTAAGATTGAAGAAAGAAAGAAAAAATAATAAAAAACACCTCTCTGTAACACCTTTCCAAGGAGAATGAATACACGAGCACTTACAGAACACCTGCTCCACAGGTTCCAGGCACTCTGAAGGTTCTCACTTAATCCTCTTATCCTTCAACGTTAGACCTATTAGTCCCATTTTCACATGCAAAAAAACAAAACAAAACAAAACAAAACAAAACAAAAAAAAAAAAAAAAAAACCAACACAGAGAGGTTAGGTAACATGCCCGATGTCACACAGTGATAGGTAATATCTGGCATTTTGAACTCAGGTCTGTGTTGCCTTCAACTCCATTCTTTTTCCACTTTGGACTTTAGAAGCAATACTCAGGGGCATGAGAATGAATACTGTCCAGAGAAGGCAGGCAGAACATGCCAACCTCAAGTAGAAAACACCGACCAACACCTGGACACTAGTGGCCAGTTTCTTTTCTAAAATGTTTCAAAGACCAGCATGGACCAGTCTGCTGAAGCAACATGCTGATTACCTTTCAGCAAATATTATCGAACACCTACCGTACAGCAACATTTCCTGGGCTGGAGGTTTCCACATATATTATCTCATTTAATTTTCATTATTGTTAAAAAAAAACAACTGTTAGGCCGGGCGCGGTGGCTCACGCTTGTAATCCCAGCACTTTGGGAGGCCAAGGTGGGCGGATCACGAGGTCAGGAGATCGAGACCACAGTGAAACCCCTTCTCTACTAAAAAATACAAAAAATTAGCCGGGCGTGGTGGTGGGCGCCTGTAGTCCCAGCTACTCAGAGAGGCTGAGGCAGGAGAATGGCATGAACCCGGGAGGCAGAGCTTGCAGTGAGCCGAGATTGCGCCACTGCACTCTAGCCTGGGCGACAGAGCGAGACTCCGTCTCAAAAAAAAAAAAAAAAAAAAAAAACTATTAACATGTGATATAGTTTGGATGTTTGCCTTCTCCAAATAGCATGAGGGTATGGCAACACTGCATCTTATTCATTCTTTAGGTTCTAAACCCATAGTATGGTGTGAAAATCATGTGTAGCTAAAAATACCCTCAAAAATATTTTTGAAATGTGATCCCCAGTATTGAAGGTGGAGCCTGCTGGGAGGTGTTTTGGTGATGGGGGTGGATCCCTCATGAATGGCTTGGTGTCCTCTCCTTGGTGATGAGTGGGTTCTTGCCCTATTAGTTCACCCAGGAGCTGGTTGTTAATAGGAGCCTGGCACGTCCTCCTCTCTCTGTTGCTCTCTCTCACACCATGTGACATGCCTGTTACCCCTTCGCCTTCTGCCATGAGTTAAAGCTTCCTGAGGCCTCGCCAGAAGCTGAGCAGATGCTGGTGCCATGCTTGTACAGCCTGCAGAACCTTGAGCCAAATAAAACTCTTTTCTTTATAAATTACCCAGTCTCAGATATTCCTTTATAGCAATGCAAAGTGGACTGAAACAACACGTATTAAGGTATTGGAGGCTGTTTATCCAAATTAAATGACAGAAACCTTGCAAGCAAATACATACTCCTAAGAATTCCGTCTCCTTCACCCCATGCCCTAGAGATTTTGACAGTTACCTTAAAAACAGAGCAGCACGAAGATGCAGACAACTTCTTTTTTGACCTTCTTTTTCTACTTCTTTTGCTGTAGGCCAGAGTTTTGCACACTGGATAGCACAGGGAATGACTATTCAGGGTTTCATACACAAAAACCATGTATAATGCAACTTTCTGGCCATTAAAATACTTTTAGGGTATTTTTGGCTACACATGATTTTCACACCATACAATGGGCTGAAAGCCTAAAAAATGAGTAAGACGCAGTGTTGCTGTACCCTTAGCGTCCTCTAATTTACTCCTGCTTGACAGATAATCAAGAAATGTTAGATCTAGAAAGGAAGTTACAGATTGCCAAGTTCCACTCCTTGCCAGGGCTTCAATGATGACAGGGCCTTGGAAGGTGGGCTCCCCCTGCTGGACAGCTCCACTACCAGCATGTTCTTCCTCTATCTGCCATCTGCTCCTCTCCAAATTCCACTGCTGCAGCTAGCTTTGCCCTCCAGCCCTGCAGAATAATTATAACTCCTCTTTCCTATGATAATAATTTTAATTTCTGAAGCCTGCTATTTGGGTGAGACTTTCTTAATGCTATAGTGATCATGAAAAGGGTCAAGTATCTGCACTGTGCTTTTTAATAACCACCGGATGGTTTTTATTCTGGGTGCTCATCCTAGCTATTGACACCCGCCTCCCCATTAGGCAGCTCCACCAATTAATTAAATTCAATATTTTGGGAGCTGTGCTCTGGAAGCATGCTTCTTAGTCGGGAAGACAAAAGAACAAAAACCACACGTCATGTGGCAAAAGCACTCTTACAGTGGCACAGATTCAGTGCCAGCCACATGCAGGAGGAAAGGGTCAGGGTCTCGGCCCATCCATTGGGAAGGATTGCTAACCTGTGAGCTAGACGACCCCAGGAAACACAGCCTGAGCCTGCTCAAGGAAAGTGACCAGGTCTATACTCAGCTTGCCTGTCGCCTCTGTGTCTCAGACACCAGCCACAAAGCCAAGCAGAGAGGCCGGGCGCGGTGGCTCACGCCTGTAATCCCAGCACTTTGGGAGGCCGAGGCGGGCGGATCACGAGGTCAGGAGATCGAGACCATCCTGGCTAACACAGTGAAACCCCATCTTTACTAAAAATACAAAAAATTAGCCGGGCGAGGTAGCGGGCGCCTGTAGTGCCAGCTACTCCGGAGGCTGAGGCAGGAGAATGGCGTGAACCCCGGGGGGCGGAGCCTGCAGTGAGCCGAGATCGCGCCATTGCACTCCAGCCTGGGTGACAGTGAGGCTCTGTCTCAAAAAAAAAAAAAAAAAAAAAAAAGCCAAGCAGAGGAGGTGTTCCATAAGCCTACTCCAAGCTTTTGGCACTGGAAAGGGGCCTGGAGGTGAGAATAACTAAATGCAACTCACTCACCCCTTGTGTCTCAAATGAATGTTTTTTTTTTTTTTCTTAAAAAAAAAAGTTATAAAAATACAACTCCAAACACCTAAGACAGGGAGTCTTTGTGTCCATTTCTTCTCATCTGTCAACTCATCAACTGACATGAAACAAATCCCCTAACTTCCGTGGACCTCCATTTTCTCAGCTACAAATTGAGGGGCTTGGCCAGGCACAGTGGCTCATGCCTGTAACCCCAGCATTTTGGGAGGCTGAGGCAGGTGGATCACTTGAGGTCAGGAGTTCGAGACCAGCCTGGCCAACATAGTAAAACCCCATCTCTACTAAAAATACAAAAAATTAGCTGGGTGTGGTGGTGCACATCTGTAGTCCCAGCTACTCGGAAGACTGAGACACGAGAATCTCTGAGCCTGGGAGGTGGAGGTTGCAGTGAGCTGAGATCACACCACTGCACTCCAGCCTGGGTGACAGAGCGAGACTCTGTTTCAAAAAAAAAACAAAGCAAAACAAATTGAGGAGCTTGAGCCAAAGAATTGTAAGGTCCCTTTCAGAACCAGGGTCCTCCAATCTTTTGTGGTCACAGACAGTGAGTGGATAAGCTACAGTGACCTGGCTGAGCTAGTTTATCTCAAAACCAGCACATGACTTCTAGTACAGAGAACAGCATGCAAGGAAACAAAGGCAGACAAAAGATTCCTGCTCCAGCCCCACCATTATCCTGCCGTGGATCCCTCCCTGAGTACATCTGCCTGCACAGCTCTAAATACCAGCCCTGCCACTGAGCAAATGGATCATCTTGGACGAGTCATTCAACCTCCTTTAGCCTTGATTTTCACATCTGTAGATTGGGGTTAATTTTACCCACTCCCAGTGCAGTTGGGATGGTGAAATAAGTTAAAACCCGTATAAAGCACCCAGTACCTAGAGGACATACACTGTGTATCCCTTTATTCAAACATTCTTTACCCACTGAGCCCACTTCATCAACATATTCAAATTCCAAAGGCTTATAGCAATCTGAAGCCCAGGGTCCAGACCTAGAAGGGCTGCAAAAATCAGCAAGTCCAACTCCTTTCTACCTCTGCGATTTACAAGGGAGGGAACTGAGGCTCAGAAAGGTTCGGTGACTTGCTCAAGGACCTACATCAGCAAAGCCTGGCCTAGAACATAGGGTGGCAAACACCAAGGACCACACAAGATACAAAGATAACCCTTTGTAGGCCCCATTCTCCAAAACTGAGAACACATCACTTATAATCCAATTCTGAAAAATTAAAAATAGAAAAATTTTCCAATTCTGTATATTTTTGGAGGACCACAAGAGATAGCCAGCATTGCAGTGTGTCTATGAAAGGCAAGGATTTCTTGAATTACTTATGAAATGAAGGTCAGTGTTTCTTGCTAGCAGTTTTCCCCAGCTGCTCTGCTCCCCTCTCCCTTCCCCACATCTACTCATTTCAATTTACATCTTGAGGCACACATGCCTACATTGGGCCCCTTTCTGGACAAGGTGAGAAGTTTTAGGCAGAGGCAATAATCCATGTCCCATTAAACACAAACAAAAAAAATCACAATTATGCTATCCATAATACAAAAAGAATTCCTCTCCTCACCCCTAAAAGCCCCAGCCTGGGACACCTAGAAAAGTGCCCAAATACATTAAGGCACACCAACAACTCAAGGGTCAGGGACACAAAGGTCCCCCCGAATGACATGATCAAAATCCATGAGACCATTCAAGAGTCTCTGGAGAAACCTCAGCCCAGATTCTACAAGGGCCACTGGACTGAGCTGGAGTACTCTAGAGGGAGCTCAGATAATATAAGGAGGAACCGGGTTAGAATTGGTTTCAGAGATACAGGGATAACCTGACCAGCTCCCCTCCTGCCCAGATTCCCAAAAGAAAGCGTGTATCTTCAGGGAATATCTGACAGAAAGCTACACCAAGAACATGCTTCCTTGTAGCTCCTGGTGAGCACGCTCCCTAGACAGTGTCTGCTAAAACTTGGATTAGGAAGGCCCTAATCCAAGCCTCACATCGTGCACTTTGGCAAACAGACCCAGAGAGGGAGACCATCCTGCTCAAGCTCATATCACAAGCCAGTGGCAGCCACTGGCTTGAGCTTGCACCTGACTTTCAGTCTAGAGCTAGTCCTCCCCGCACCCCACGGCTCCTTCCCACCAGGCCCACTCCCTCTTCCAAAACCTTGGGCTCACCTCCTGGTTCTAAGGATTCTGCCAGGTTGAACAATGCTCAGAAGCAGGTGGCAGTTTAGCAATTCATTCAGAGGGACCTGGGGCTGTGCCCGTCCCCGGTGGCAAGGAGAGACTGCAGGGAGAGACTGCAGTAAGAGACTGCAGCGTGGAACTTTGAAAGGGCTCTCTTCTCTAAAGAATCCTCCTCCTCCTCTTCTTTCTCCTCCTCCTCCTCCTTCTCCTCCTCCGTAGTACTATGGACACATGTGCTCTGCTTGGGAGGAGGAAAGGAGGAGAGTATGGATGTGTAAGGAGAGTGTGGATGTTTATTGGAAGGAGAAGGCCAACAATCTGCAGGGCCCTGCTGTATACTTACACCTAGCAGAAGAGGAACGAAAAAAAAAAAAGAGAGAGAGAGAGCTCTAACTGTTTCCACAAAATTATTAACCCTTGTGCTCCAGCTCTGCTCCTCAAACAGCTGAAGCAAGAGAAACAATACACTTAACCAATGGAGCACCAGCCAAAGACATTACATCATCAGTCAGCACTGTCATTGGCTAATAATTCCTAGAAGGCAAAATTCTGCTTCTAGGTGCTTAACCCTTTCATGCTCATCAGAGCAAAGAGAATTTGGTCTAAACCAATGCTTCCTGAACTTGCTTTTATCAGAATCATCCAGGGTGTTTTCTAAACACACAGATCATCATTTTTCATTTCAAGCCATCTAAATCAGAACCTACAAAGGGAGCATGGATAGCTGTATTTAAAATAGTGTACAGAGGGTGGCAACCACTCATCAACTCAGAAAGTCTTCCTCTCCAAACAAGATAACATTTTTCTGAGCATTTTTCATGTGTCTAACACTTTGCTACATCATCTCACTTATTTCCTGCACTGAACAATGGCTCCATATCCCAAGTATAAAAAGTCAGGTTAAGAGAGGATAAGTAGGCTGGGCGCAGTGGCTCACGCCTGTAATACTAGCACTTTGGGAGGCCGAGGTGGGTGTATCACCTGAGATCAGGAGTTCGAGACCAGCCTGACCAACAAGGTGAAACCCTGTCTCCACTAAAAATACAAAAATTAGCCAGGCGTGGTGGCGGGCGCCTGTAATCCCAGCTACTCCAGAGGCTGAGGCAGGAGAATCACTTGAACCCAGGAGGCCGAGGTTGCAGTGAGCTGAGATCACACCACTGCACTCCAGCCTGGGCGTGACAGAGCGAGACTCCGTTTCAAAAAAAAGAGAGGATAAGTCAGTTGAGCAAGAGATGGAGACTTGCTTTGAAAGACATGCTGTTGGGACCCGACCTTGCTACCCTTTTGAAGCTCCCGCTTGAGGTCAAACCAAGCCATTTATTTACTTATTGCCTCTAGAGTTACAGAAAATGTAGACCCTCTTGATGAGTTGGAAAATGCCAGGAACCTGGGAGGAACGGGGAAATGAAGACAATGGTGGATTATTCTCCTTCTTGGGCTCATTCCTGCTGCTTCTGTTGCAAATTCAGCTTAAACATCACTGTCTCTTGGAAGCCTTCCCCAACCACCTGCCAACCCCCAAAACAGGGATAGATGCCCCTGCTCTGTGCTCTTAAGGTCATCTGGAGTCGTGGGCTACAGTTACTTATTTACTGGATAAACTCCATGAGATCAGAGCCATGTCTACTTTCTCCACTAACATATACCTGGACAGTGCCTGCCACGTGTGAATACTCAATCATGACAGAAAGAAGGGAGAGAAAGTGTTTGCCGAAGTTCTAAATGGCATCACACTGAGATGGGAAAGACAAAGGATTGGAAGTCTGGAGACTCACAGGAACAAACTGATTTTGGGCAAGTTCGTTTGGACAGGGGAGAAGGGGTTGGTGTCCTTATCTAAAAATGAGGATAATCACACTCTCCTATGAATAGTTATAAAGATCAAATTAAAGAATGATCCAAAGCTCTGATTTTCTCCTCCTCTCTCTCTCACGCTCGAACTCATCCATTTTATTGGCTGACATCTAAGTGCTGACAACTGCCATATTTATATCTCCAGCCTAGACTCCCCTCCTCGACTCCAGACTCACAGCCAATGCCTGTGGATGTTTTACGGGCATCTCCAAAAGAGTATTTGAATTGTATCCTCTAAGCACAACCTGCTCCTCGCCTAGTCTGTTTTGTGAATAGTGCTCCCATCCACCCAACCTTTTTTTTGTTTTTTTTTTAATTAGGTGAAATTTACATAACTAAAAGCTAGCCATTTTAAACTAACAATGCGTGGCATTTACTATCCTCATGATGATGTGCAAACTGTCACCTCTATCTAGTTCCAAAACATTTTCATCACCCCAAAAGGAAACCACTTAGCCATTAAGCAGTCAAGCCCCAGTCCCACTTCCCCCTCAGATCAGCACAAACACCAATCTGTTTTCTGTCTCTATGGATTTACCTATTCTGGGTACTTCACATAAAGGGAATCATACAATATGTAACCTTTTGTGTCTGGCTTTTAAGACACGTTTTCACATAGTATTTTTAAGGTTCATCCACACTGCAGCATGTATTAATACTTCACTCCTTGTTATGGCTGAGTAACGTTCTATTGTATGTTATACTACATTTTGTTTATTCAGTCACTTACTGATGGAGCTGCCAGACTTTCAGTAGCCAACCAATCTTAAACCAGAAGGCTGGCCACCATCCTTCATCCCCACCCTTTTCCCATATTCCCTGCATTTAAAGTATCAGCAAGTGCTGTCCGTTTTGCTTCCTAAATAGAGCTCAAATCCTTTTACTTTTCTCCAACACTATTGCTGTCCTCTAGCCCAGACACCAATATATCTCTCACTGAGCTTCCAACTGTGACAAGATCTCATTCTTTCTTCTCACCTGGTAGCTGAGCGGGACTCCTTTTAAAACATAAACCAGATCATCCATTCATTTAAGCAATATTTACTAAGCATCTTTCTTCAAGGAGTTTTCCTCCCAGAGGCATAACAGACAACACACAAATATACACTATTATATCAGGCTTAAAATCCTTCAATGATTCGTTTGTTGCACTTTAGATAAAAATCTAAGCTCAGCATGGCCTCCAAGACTACATTGCCTTCAAACTCATCTCGGGCCACTCCACACAATTTGCCCACTATGCGCTCCAACCACAATGGGCTCCATTCCTCCACCTTATGGTCTTTGAATAAGCTGTTCTCTCTGTCTCTTGATCTTGGCATTGCTGGATCTTCCTCATTCCCCAGATCTCAGTGTAAATATCATTCCTTTGGGAGACCTTCCCTGACTACCCTGTTAAGCACATCCACCCTTCATTCATTTCACTCATTTAAGAAATATGTGCTAAACCCTGTGGTAGGCTCTTGGGATGAAGCAACGTATGATCCCCTGGAGTCTGCAGTCTAAAGAGGAGGACCAACAATAGGAAAGTAAATAAAATAGATAAATGACTGTTATGAAGGGAGAATAAAAGGGAGGGGGTACAGAAGGCCTTTCCGAGGTTATATTGAAACTGAAGGCAAGGAGTCAATTGGACAAAGAGGCTGTTATTCTCTATCACATCCTGGCTATGCAATGCAATGTTCCATCCCTCAACACTTGCTTTTGATGAATCCAAGTATTTAATGTCTATCTCCTCTAATAGACTGAGCTTTCTCCCCATCACCTAGGACAGTGCCTACTCCTCAAGAGACACTCAATACACATTGATTGATTAATTAGTGGATGAATGAATGATTAATCAATCAATCCAGCAATGAAAGCACTTTGGAAAGTGTAACAAATCATAGAGTTGTGATTGTTATCATTATTATAATTATTATTTTGTGGCAAAAGAACATCAACTCGGTTGGGTTTTGGAAGAGACTGGGTTTACTATAAAATGAGAATAAAAGTACCTAAGTTGGAGTATTATTGGACAACTAGGAGAGAATGTATATACATAATAAGACACTCAAAAAAGGGAAGCAGCGTCTTTGTGGCTATTATTATTAAAAGCTCCTCACAAAAGCTGACTCAACTCGAATTCCAAAACTCATTTTCAGGTGCAGTCACGAAACTTAAAGGTGAGAGAAATGGGCCGGGCGCGGTGGCTCACGCTTGTAATCCCAGCACTTTGGGAGGCCGAGGCGGGCGGATCACGAGGTCAGGAGATCGAGACCACGGTGAAACCCCGTCTCTACTAAAAATACAAAAAAAAAAAAAAATTAGCCGGGCGTGGTGGCGGGCGCCTGTAGTCCCAGCTACTCGGAGAGGCTGAGGCAGGAGAATGGCGTGAACCCAGGAGGCGGAGCTTGCAGTGAGCCGAGATAGCGCCACTGCACTCCAGCCTGGGCAACAGAGCGAGACTCCGTCTCAAAAAAAAAAAAAAAAAAAAAAAAAAGGTGAGAGAAATGAATACTTGTAAGATATCTACTACAGACCAGGCACAGTACAAAGCACTACTTCATTTGTGAGGTAGTGTAGTGGATGCCATGGGGAAATGCTCAACCCCCCTCCAAGACCAAGACACTCATGACTTCCCCATGTCCAGCTGCCAGAGTGTTGGTTACTCCAGCTCCCAGCTGAGTCCCTAGTCAGGAACTGTCCTGCTGAAGGGATATCCTAGCTCCCTCCCTAGGACCAGCCTGCACCCACTGGCTCATCAACATTAAGCTTCAAAGGCCTCGTCTCTTTGTCTCATGGGAGGGATTGAGGTCTCTCTTGCACTGCACCATAGATCAACATCTCTGTCTGCCCAATCCTGCTTCCCTTATCTGCACACAAATCTCAGAAGCGCCAGTTCTTTCTCCAGGGAATCTGAACCATGACAGGTGAGTATGATGATTTCCTTTTAAATCAGAAAAAGAAGGTTCATGAAGGTTGCTAATGTCCCCAAAGCCTATGGCTAAAGTGACTTTCTGGTCTGATTTCCCAGCAAGCCCTCGTTCTTTCTACTACACCAATCTACACACAGCCTTGCCTCCAATGGCTGAGACTGGATCTCTGTGAAACAGAAAGGGGAGCCCAGGCAAAGGGGAAGGGCACACAGACGGCCTGAAGATGAGAAAAGAAGAGCAGAGGCACCCTTCAGAGTCCTGATGACAAGACTGAGGTCACAGGCTCCAGAAACAATACCAAAGTGATGTGCAGGCTGCAGAAGCAAGCATTACACGGACAGCATCTCTTTGCCTGAATCCATGTCCAGAAGCCAGGGAGCAGGGCTCCGGGGCAGAGGGGGCTCCCTTAAGCAGAGAAGAGTATTTGCAGCCAAGGACCAGAGAGTAACTACAACTTACCAGCTTTCTGATGCTCCGGCCTCCATCCATCGTCCCCAGAGCTGCCAGAAGGACCTGATCACTGATCAGAATTCTTCCACGGCCCTCCTTCATTCCAGAATAAAATTCTAAATATTCTAAGGCTGCACTTTAGGGTCTGTGCAGGTTTTAGCTCCCTGCCATGTCGACAGCTCATTTCCTACCTACAACAAGACCCGGTCCTACTCCATTATCTGCTGTAGAATTATCTGATGTTCTAGGTCAGGACACCGGACCCTTTCAGTTTCTTTACCTTTACACAAGAAAACCCACCTGGAATTCCTGCTCCCCATCAACTCCCACCCCCAACACACTTTTCAGCCTGGCAAAACCTCCGACTTCCAGTCAATGGTCACCTCCTCTCTGAAGCCTTCCTGGCTTCCTCACCGTCCTCTTCTCCACCTCGAGTCTTCCGCACTACCCTGCACTGCAATTGCTCCTCCTACTGTCCCTCTTAGCCCCAGGAGCTCCCCAAGGCCATTCTTCATGCTGCTAGGGCTTGGCACAGTGCCTGGCACTCAGAAAGAGCCAAGTAAGTGCTGGATAGATACACGAGGTGCTGTATCCAGAGCTATTCTCTGCTTCTAGCTTGGCCAGGGAACCACTCTGAGATTTCATCCTGCCCCCGGGATGACTGGAAATAGGAAATGGCATGACAAATCTGACCCCCCAAACCCAAGGCAACAGGTCATGAGGGGTCTGGGGACCTAAAGCAGGTCCTAGGAGCCGGCGCAGAGCAGAGGTCCAGCCGCTGCGGTTCCTGGTTTCCCGCAAGCTCTTCCCCGGGCCGGGCGCTGGGTGGAGGCAGTCTTAGGATCCACAGTCTTGCGCGCCCCCGGCTCCCGGGCCCGGCAGACGGCCCCCGCACGCCGACCTGTCTGTCCCAGGGACCGGCCCAGGGCCCCGGCAGCGGCAGCCTGAGGAGACACCGTGGCGCGCGGCTCCTTGCCTCCCTCCCTGCCCCTCCGTGCGCCCGCATCCCGCGGACACAGAGCCGGAGCTCCGGGGACGCAGCCCGACGCGAGAACGCACCAGCAGCCCCCGCTCGAGGTGGGGTCTCCCGGCTGTCAGAAACCCCACAAAGTCTACTTTGCGGCGGCGCGCCGCTTACCATGCCAGCCGCCAGGAACTCGGCGCCCGGTGGTGCCTCCGCGCGGCGCCCGCCAGTCGATCCGCTCCGGGTCCCGGGAGCTCAGCCTCTGCCCCTCAACGCGCGCGAGCGCCCCCGCCCGGCGGCCCGGCCTCCCCGCGCCGCGGCGCCCCATTGGCTCGGGCAACGAGGCCCCCGGACGGCCCCGCCCACCCGCGCCCACTCCCTCGCCCACGCCTCTTCCCTTTTCCCTGCTGGGTTCACCTCTCCAGGCAGGGAAAGTTGCTTTTAGACTCTGAGCTCTCACCGGACTCAGGAGCCCAGTTAGCTAATAATTCTGGGTCCCAGGAGTGTCTAGACGCCCCTCGGGGAGTGCGAAGAGTGCAGTGTCCTTGGAATCCACCTTTGGGAAAGTCAGCTGACCTCCCGGACCTCAGGTGGCACCTCAGAGAAACCAGGGCCCCTTGTCAGGAAATGTCCCAGGCTGTGGGCTAGGCCCTAGGGCCAGGATGCAACAGGGAACAAGACAAAGTCCTCGTGGACTTTGCATGGAGTGGGGGTGGGGGTAGGTTATATACAACAAACGAAAAAAACAAGAGAATGTCAACTGGGCGCGGTGGCTCACGCCTGTAATCCCAGCACTTTGGGAGGCCAAGGCGGGTGGATCACGAGGTCGGGAGTTCAAGACCAGCCTGGCCAAGATGATAAAAACCCGTCTCTACTAAAAATACAAAAATTAGCTGGGTATGGTGGCCCGTGCCTGTAGTCCTAGCTACTCGGGAGGCTGAGGCAGAATTGCTTGGACCCAGGAGGTGGAGGTTACAGTGAGCCGAGATAGAGCCACTGCACTCCAGCCTGGGCAACAGAGCTAGACGCCGTCTCCAAAAAAAAAAGAAAAGAAAAAGAAAGGGGTCTAGGACTGCTATACCTAGGGTGATCTCTGGGCCACTTGTGATTTTGGATACTTGGAGGACAAAAACGATTCCAGGGCTGAAGCAAGAGCATTGCTGACAGAGGGGTGGGCAGATGCATGGTTCTGAAGCTGGAACTGGCCCCCAGGGTGGTTGAGTGAGGTGAGCAAGGGGAGAGTGGGTTATGGCCAGAGAGGTAGACTAGTGTGGAATCACCATCACCCAGAACCTTATAGGCCACCATGAGGGTCAGGGCTTCATCATATCAATCTGGAGGGAACAATTCAGGCAAGAGATTATGGTGATGAAGACCAGGGTGGTGACAGCAAGATGGGGAAAAGGTGGACCCACTGAAATGTGGGTCAAAAGTAGCACAGGAAGGCTTGATGATGGATTAGGCTGGATTTAGGGGATGCTATGGTTTGAATATGTCCCCCAAAGTTCATATGTTGGCAACTTAATCCCCAATGCAACAGTGTTGAGAGGTGGGACCTTTAAGAGGTGATTCCATTAATGTCAGGAGTGGCCTTCTCCCCACCCCTCTGCTGCTCTCTTGTTCTGCCTTGTGCCGTGGGATGACTCAGCATGAAGGCCCTTACCAGATGCAGCCCCTCAATCTTGGACTTCCCAGCCTCCAGAGCCATGAGCTAAATAAATTGTTGTTCCTTATAAATTACCCAGTCTGTGATATTCTGTTATAGTGGCACAAAATAGACTATGACAGGGGTTGACATAAAGGGATGAAAGAAGAAAACCTCCTAGGTATTTAGCTTGAGCCACTGTGGAGTAATGGTACTATTTCCAAGATCAAGAAGGTTCTTACCCAGCATCTTCCACTTACTGTGTGAGCGTTAGTACATGATCTCAGTAACTAAGAGGGAGTGACTCTAACCTCAGTAACTAAGAGGGCATAAGACTAGCTGAAGGATCACAAACTTTAATACCGACGTGGCTGGGTAGTCATGTACTAAGTGAGGTTGGCAGGGTGTAATAGAAAGGAGGGATGGGGCTTGTGACAGACTGAGGTATGCACACCTGCCTAAGGTGACAGTCACTGCTTAGCTCCAACTGATTTTTGCCATATGTGAATGGAGACCCACCTAGAGTTGCCAGATGTTCTGTTTTTTGTTTGTTTGTTTGTTTGTTTTTTATTGAGACTGAGTTTTGCTCTGTCACCCAGGCTAGAGTGCAGTGGTGTGATCTCGGCCCACTGCAACCTCCGCCTCCCTGGTTCAAGCAATTCTCCCTCAGCCTCCCAAGCAGCTGGGATTACAGGCACCCACCAACATGTCTGGCTAATTTGTGTATTTTTAGTAGAGACAGGGTTTCATCATGTTGGCCAGACCAGTCTCGAACTTTAGTAGAGACAGGGTTTCACCGCGTTAGCCAGGATGGTCTCGATCTCCTGACCTCATGATCCGCCCGCCTCGGCCTCCCAAAGTGCTGGGACTGCAGGCGTGAGCCACCGCACCCAGCCAATTAACTAAAACTTTTTAAAAGACTGTATTGGCCAAGACTGTTGGACAAGATCAAACCCATGTATGGGCTGGATTTATCCCCTTAGGGACTATTTCCACCTCTGGATTAGACAATACCTCCACCCCTTTAAAGAAACCCTCATAGTGTCTGTCCAGATTGGATGAGAACAATAATGGGAAATAAGAGGATCAAGGAAATCCCAAATGAAAAACCCAGCATAGTCTTTAATGGCATTTGGCCCGCCCCTACCTCCATCTACCTGGCATATATCTTCTAAGCCTCAGTTTCCCTCGGGCTAGAGCACAGCTCCTCCAAGACTCCTCCCAGCTGTAACCTTTGGAGCTGTAACATCATCATAATTTTTCTTAACTACTGGTTTTCAAATATGCACAGGAACGTTGCTTGGTGAAACATGGAAGATGTGTGTTCATGTCTGGGTCTGTAAATCTAAAAGACCTCAGTACTGTCAGTCTGAAGCAAGGAAGGAAAGAGGAAGCAGAATAGGATAGAGGTTTAGATGAGAAGCCAGATAAATTATTGCATGGAAAATTATTTTTTATTGCACTCTGAATAAGAAAAAATGGCAATTAGATGCAGGAGTGCTTAATGGTTTTTACTGAAAATTCAATGTATTGTAGCCACTTCTCAATATATATCACCAAGGGTTTTGCAGTAATGAGGTTCTCCCATCATGCATTGGAGGTCAGCTGCATTCTAGCGTTATTTATTCTTATGTATTGAGCTCATGTAATGAAAAAGGCCTGAAAACAGAAAATCACTTTCTGTAGAGTCAGTCCCTTTTACTCCTATCTCCTCCACCTTAGACATCATTTAAAGCTGGAGAAATGGCTTATGATTTTATAAATTGCTGGGTTTTGTGTAGGAGGGTCAACATGGATTAGGAACCAGGAGACCTGACATTAAGTCCTTGAATAACTTCTCTGAACCTTCTTCACCAGTAGAATGAGAGCTGACAAAAGGTGGCTTCCTGGAAGGCTTGTTTATTTCTATTTGTACTCCACATTTCTTTTGGGGGATTTTTTTTTTTTTTTTTTTGGTATGATGACCTGGCAATTCCCAGGGACAGATTCTTGCACAATTTGCCACTCCCCAACTACCCCAAAAATCCTTGAAGAAAGGATGTTGTCTAAGTTGAGCCTATTGGATGCTCACTCCTGGGACTTTCCCTCTCCTGAAAGTGACAAAGATTAAGAGAGAATTTGGACATAAGATTGCTTGCTTACAGTGACGGTGGTGGCAGCAGTTTCCTGGACTCTTGGTCATGAATCTTGTCGCCCAACCTCGTGAATTTCCTAGACTTCTGTTTCTCAAGTCTGGTCCTGCCATCCCTGTCCCCTACCCAATTTTATTTTGTGAGTCTCCCATCTCTGTTAAACTGTCTTCTTGTGTTAGCTACTCCAATTGTTTCTCTTGCCTTTAACCAAAAATCCTCATGGATCTAGGAAGGAAAGAAACATATTGCATCATATGATCCTTTCCCCAGGGCAACAATTCAGCGCAGGAATTTTCATACAGATGGATGCACACACGGTGATAGGTATACATGTTCCCTCACTACTCAGTAAGAAATCCAACCCCATGGGGTGGTGGTGGTAGTGTTTAAAAGGTTATTTGTTTTTGAAAAGAACCCAAGTCTGCTATTCTTAACAGATTTTTTTTTAAGTGAGCAGGCTCTTATAATAACAATACTACTCTAGAAATAGCCCTCTCGTATGTAAATTTTGTAGTTTTTCAAATTACTTTCATATAAATTCCCTCATTTCATATGCATTCCTGTGAAGTAGGCAGAATAGATAGTATTCACAGTTTATAGATTATTATAATCATAGCTACCATTTACTGAACACATGTTATGTACCAGGCACTGCTAAATGCTTTATATACGCATATGCCGATCTTGTTAAGGAGGTATTATTATCCTCATTTTATAGATGAAGAAATGGAGGGTGGCCCAAGGTCATATAGATAATACATAGTTGAAGTGAGAACTCGAAGTCAGTTCTGTCTGACAACAAAGGTCATGTGTGATTTTAGCACACACAGTTTCGTGTCATGTAACATAGCTGGTGAGTGACAGAGCTATACCTGGGACCTAGGTCCTAATTCAGGACAGTTTCCACTTCATTCAGCTAAGGCTTAACCATACTGACCGAAAAGAGTGGAGTCTTTTTGGTTGTCCATCCATAGCAAGATTTTTAAGGTGATAGAAAAAGCTCGTTAATATTTTCCTCTACATACCTATCATGGTGCCTAAACTTCACATCATTAAAGATGAATTGCTAGGTATGAAAACTGATGGGAGTGTGGGTACAAATTCAAACCTGTCCCTGAGGGGTAAAATGCTAAGTTTCATCAGCTGGAGGAGTAAAGTACTGCTGAGTCTATCCAAAGAGGGTCAATGACAGGGTGAAAGTAGAACTGTTTGGTTTCACCTGTTTCCTATTTGAATAAAAAAAATCTTTTGGGGAGATGGGGAAGTTAAGGATAGAATAAAAGAAATTTTGAAAGTATTAGTTTATTCCTCAACATGAGGCAATTTGTTTTATCTCTGAAACCTGGTCAAATGAAGAGAGTGTTTAGAATTTCCTAACATCTATAGTTCTTTCCTGGGATTCCTGAGTAAAGGCTCAGACATGACGTCTCCTGATCTGGTGCTGAGGTTCATTCTGAACTGAAGACTTTGGGAGATTTTTGTGCTAGCTTGTTTGCAGCACAGAGCATTTTTGCTGACGTTGCAAAGGATTGTCATGGCAACCAGAGAAGTAAGTTTCCAAGTCCTTGGAGTCCCCCTTAAAGGGAGGCTGATGTCAGTGGGTGTTCATTTGTAATTAAGGGTGCTTGAAGGTTTTAGCTGATCATGTCACTTTCAAAGGTGCTGTTCTAATACATCTGCCTCCACGACTCACCAGGGAGCAGCTGCAGCAAGGCAGAGAGAAGACTAAGTCCAGTGGGAACAGCCACGAAAACACCTTGGCAGCAGTTCTCACTGCTGGCTGCATGTTAGAATCACCTCTAGAACTTACAATGCACCAGTGACCTGGCCTCCGATGCCCTGGCCCCTGATGCCTCAACCAAATCTGTTGACAGGGAGCAGGGCCAGAGTTTCAGAAGTTATATGTATTTTTTCAGCCTCCCAGATGACACTAAAGTATAGTCAAGGTTGAGAGGGCCTGAGCTGAAGTTAACGTCTCAGGTCCACTTCCTGGACTTTGTCTAGCCTCTTCATTTCAACTTCTTGTCTGTTAGCCTCTTCATTTTTCCAAACTCTGGGTGCATCGTGAGGCCAGGAGTTCGAAACCAGCCTGGCCAACAAGGTGAAACCCTGTCTCTACTAAACATACAAAAATTAGCCAGGTGTGGTGGTGTGCGCCTGTAATCCCAGCTACTTGGGAGGCTGAGGCAGGAGAATTGCTTGAACGTGGGAGACGGAGGTTGTAGTGGGCCGAGATCGCACCATTGTACTCCAGCCTGGGCAACAGGGCAAGACTCCATCTTAAAAAAAAAAAAAAAAGTAAAATGGGCTTTGAAACCATATACACCTTGGTTTGGGTCCCAACTCTGAACTTCCTAGCTGTGAGACACTCTTTATACCTCAACTACTTCATAATAATAGCTGCTTCTCAGAGTTGAGAAGGTTTAGGGCTGGAGGGACCATGGAACAATGGGTATGAACCATTCAAGTGCCTTCTGATGTTAGGGGCTAACTACACCAGACCAATTTAGGACATTTCCTCACCAAACATTTTCCAATCACAATCACGTATCCAGCTTGAAATGTATCTATTTTGTCCTTTATAACTCTAAGCCAATCCTAAAAACTACATTATATTGAGTATGTACTATTTGTCAAGCCCTTTCAATAGTATTTGCATATTTTTATTTTACTTAGGTTTCACAAAACTCTCTAAAGTTAGTACTATTGTTGCTTAGAGAAGGGAACTGGTTTGTTCAAGTTTTTAGCACTTCTTTGTTGGTTAAACTGATTGATTAATCCATGCATTGTGTGTCACCCTTCTGAAATAGTGTATTTATATTCTTACGAGAGCCTTCTGGAGACTGAATGCTTTTTCTCCAATGCAGGACCATTAATAAGGGAACTCTCAGGTATGGCTGCAGGTTGACAGGGGTTGTGCTTTGTCACGGGACTCTGGACACCTTTCAAATTCTTCCATTTACACATCAGCTTATCCCTTCTGTGCATAATCTATTTTCTAGACCCATCTGTTCCCGTGCATGTGGTGTTATTTAATTAAGAAAATATTTTGTCTCATTTCCTCTTTGGTGTGGAAGGAATAATTCGGCAGCAGTAACCCTCAAGCGACAATGTGCATCAAGAGAAAGGAGATGAGGTTGTCTCAACATTTAAAATGCTCATATGCCACAAATCAGCTGCTTTACCTCTAGGGACTGTCCCTAATGACAGGTTCCCTCATTTGCTGAAGGAGGAGGGCACAATATGACGATACCCATTGTAGCATTGTCTGAAATCATCCAACAGTTCTTCAATAAGGAATGGGTAAGTATACAATGGCAGGGCCATACACGTGGAATATTACAAAGCATTAAAAAGAATGTGGCAGATCCATATGTGTTCTAATGGCTAAACATTATTGCTAAATGAATAAGGCAAATTGAAGAAAATTGGATATAGCATGTGTATACACACACATACATATACATACACATCTACTCTAAGATCACAAAAAGGGCCAGGCGCGGTGGCTCACGCCTGTAATCCCAGCACTTTGGGAGGCCAAAGTGGGTGGCCCACCTGAGGTCTGGAGTTCGAGACCAGCCTGGCCAACATGGAGAAACCCTGTCTCTACTAAAAATACAAAAATTAGCCAAGTGTGGTGACGCATGCCTGTAATCCCAGCTACTCAGGAGACTGAGGCAGGAGAATTGCCTGAACCTGGGAGACGGAGGTTGCGGTGAGCCGAGATTGTGCCATTGCACTCCAGCCTGGACAAGAGTGAAAACTCCATCTCAGAAAAATAAAATAAAATAAAACACAAAAATTGCTAACAATTATCTCTAAGGGCAGCAAGGATAGAACCTCATTATATGTGTATTTTTGTGGGTGGATTCCAAAGAGGGCTTTAGCCTTTTCCATTATGTTAAATTTTTATGATGTTATAATTATTATGGATATACAGTAATTAAAATTTAATTAAAAATCCAAACTCTTGCAATTTCTTTTTTTATTTGAACAACGCAGTACAATACTTTTATTTTTTTATTTTATTTTTTTATTTTTTTTGAGACGGAGTCTCGCTCTGTCGCCCAGGCTGGAGTGCAGTGGCGCAATCTCGGCTCACTGCAAGCTCCGCCTCCCGGGTTCACGCCATTCTCCTGCCTCAGCCTCTCCGAGTAGCTGGGACTACAGGCGCCCGCCACCACGCCCGGCTAATTTTTTGTATTTTTAGTAGAGAGGGGGTTTCACTGTGGTCTCGATCTCCTGACCTCGTGATCCGCCCGCCTCGGCCTCCCAAAGTGCTGGGATTACAAGCGTGAGCCACCGCGCCCGGCCGGTACAATACTTTTAAATGGGAGGTTTTTAGAATGGAAACTTGAAAAAGGGTTCTGTATTCAGTGCCATAAAAAAGGAAGCGCATGAGACTGGGAGTCAGGGCATTCGACTGTGTGACCTCAGGCAAGTCACGTCCCTCCTCTGGGCCTCTGTTCCTCCTCTGTAGAATGAGGGCTTTGGGCCTAGTCAATGGTTTTCTAATTACTTTCCAGTGCCCCAGGATTTGCCAGAGGTGGCTCAGGTGCCATTGCAAAGTGTATGTGCGTGTGTTTGGGGCAGGGGGCGGTGAGGCGTGGAGAGACAGAGATAGAGAAATAAAGACAAATACAAAGACAGTTAAAAGGAGAGAGAGAAGGAAGAAGAAAAGAATTGAAGGAGAAGAAAGAGGGAGAGAGAAAAAGAGAGAGAGGGAAAAGATCTTCTTTTGTAAAAGAACCACTTTATTCAGATATGATTGACATGCAAAAGAGAGAGATTTCTAAGATCCATTCGGCTCAGCTATTCTAAGCAGAGGAAAGTAGCAACAGAAGCTAGACGACTGGATTTAAATTGTACCGTGTGTGCTGCGGGGAGGCAGTGGAGAAGCACCTGGCTGGAATATCTCTAACTTGCCATCGGCAAGAACAGATTCAGCCTGAACTCCAGCCATCCGGCCACACATCGGTACCTCCATGCTGGACTCCAGAGACACACTGATGCTTCCAGTCCTTTGTGTCGAGCAGAACAGGCATGAGAGGAGGACCAGCTGACTGGCCTTTCTTCAGGCCCTGTGAGACTGGATGCTGAGTTCAGCAGCATTCCTGGTCACCTTCTGCTTGGACTGGCTCCGCTACACTGGGAGAGGGGCTCCCTCTCCTGGTTGTCAAGCCCCTGGAAGGAGAGCAGAGCTTAACTTCCAGAAGCAGATCATTGCTTTCTTCAAAACCATCTCCATCTGGACTCAGAGGAGTAAGCATACCATACTCAGTGAAAGAAGGCATTTGAAAGCACCGCTTGGTCTATAAAATGCTGTATCACATAGTGGCTGAAAAATAGTCATTGAAAGAATACATTCTTATGGCTTTTCCTTTCAAAGAAGAAACGAGATAATGGTAAAAATTTACCTTGGCATTACTAGAGATCTGGGTTCAAATCCTGGCTTTACCACTTAAATAGTGTGTGTGATCTTAAGCATTATTATAATAATAATTAATAATAATACACTTGTGCACCAGCCTCTGTGCTAAGTGTTTAACCTTCATTTTCTTATTGAATTCTTTCAGTGACACTTTAAGATGGGTATTAATACCTCCACTTTAAAGATGGAGTCGTACGGAATCAGAGAAGCTAAGAAACTTACTAAAGTCACACACTCTAAGAGTGCGAGGGTCAGGAGTTGAACCCAGATCCACATCCACATTCTTTGAAAAGCATTGCTTTTAACCATTCTAAAGACTTTTCTGAGGCCAGGCGCAGTGGCTCACGCCTGTAATCCCAGCAGTTTGGGAGGCCAAGGCGAATGGATCACGAGGTCAGGAGTTCGAGACCAGCCTGGCCAAATAGTGAAACCCTGTCTCTACTAAAAATACAAAAAATTAGCGAGGCATGGTGGCGGGCACCTGTAATCCCAGCTACTCAGGAAGCTGAGGCAAGAGAATCGCTTGAACCTGGTAGGCAGAGGTTGCAGTGAGCTGAGATCATATCACTGCACTCCAGCCCGGGCGACAATGCGAGACTGTCTCAAAAAAAAAAAAAAAAAAAGACTTTTCTATCTACTGAAGTTCAGTTCTTCCTGTCTTGTGAGATGATCATGGGGATCAATTGGACCAATTTATATGTTCTGTCCTGTCATCCAGAACCTGGAATGTATCATTAAAAGCAAGTGGAACAGAGAAAACCGTGGGTTTTTACATGGAGGGAAATCTTTTATTATTAATACTAAAGCACACCTGTGGTTGTGATTTTTGTGATTGGGTCACCTCATTATGGGCAGGTAGCATTTTAATCCCTTGAGATTGTGCATAAAGATTTTTACCACCTTGGAAATGGAAATTCTTCTTCTTTCCCCCAAATATCTCCATTACGCTGCTATACTAGCAGGATGGGCAAAGCACATTCAAGACAGATAGAGTTGGGGCCAGGTGCGGTGGCTCACGTCTGTAATCCCAGCACTTTGGGAGGCCGAGGCGGGCGGATCCCGAGGTCAGGAGATCGAGACCATCCTGGCTAACATGGTGAAATCCCGTCTCTACTAAAAATACAAAAAATTAGCTGGGTGTGGTGGCGGGTGCCTGTAGTCCCAGCTACTCGGGAGGCTGAGGCAGGAGAATGGCGTGGACCCAGGAGGTGGAGCTTGCAGTGAGCCAAGATGGCACCACTGCACTCCAGCCTGGGTGACAGAGCAAGACTCTGTCTCAAAAAAATAAATAAATAAAAATAAATGACAGATAGAGTTAGGAATTCTGTAATGTACTCCTCTGGCTGTGGCCACTGCTCCCAGAGTGACTATCTCTGCTCATTCATTCATTGCTCCTCTGGGAATTGGTAGTCTCCATCACTGTGTTGCCAGGCAACCAAAACAGCACCTGCCTCAGGAGGTGAACAAACCAATCAAAACACTTGAAGGAAAAGCTTTACCTGGTTGGCCTCCAAGATGGAAAAGGGGCTCTCTGGGTGGACTCAGGGCTGTGGCTGCTGGGATCCACATCAGAGCTGGAGGGAACCCAGGAAACTAGAAACCTCTCATTTTTGTTGGTTAAGTGGAGGCCTGTTTGTGTGAGTGTGAAGTCCACAAGGTTACAAAGAAACTCTGTGGCAGAGCCAGGAGGACAAGTTGGATCTCCCAGTCCTAGTCTAGTGTTTCATCCCTTATACCTCATCGCCATCATTTCAAGTCATGTGTGTGGCACTGTCGATGTATTAGACTCCCTGCTTGCTGTGTGAGGGATGCAGAAGCCATTTAGATGCCATTCCTCACTCTGCCATCTAGCAATGCTTTATTTCACTTCCATAATGGAGGCAATGAAGCAGAGTGATTAAAGATTCAGGCACTCACAGCCAGACAGAGCTCAGGGTTCAGCTCAGCCAGTTACTACTTATGGGAGAATGGAGATTACTTAAACGTGTCTGTGTCACGTTTTCTCAAATAAAATGATGTTAAGTATGAGAATTAAAGCACAAAGGAAAGTTCTGTAAATGTTGGCCATCATTGGAGATAACACTTGGGGCTCTTGAACTTAAGACTCTGAAACTGGGCTGCCTGGGCTCAAGTCTCAGCTCTGCCTCATACTTACCACACCATCACTGTCAAGTTACTTACAATTTCCAGGCTTTTGTTTCCTTATCTGTAAAATGAGTGTAATAATAGAACCTACTAGGTTCATTATGAGCTAAAACAATTTCATATGCATAAAGTGCTTAGAATACTTTCTGGTACACTGTAAGTACTCTGTAAATTTTAGCTAATATGATCCATCAACAAATATTTATTCAATACATTGCATGCACTAGGCACTGCCCTAGGGGCTCTACATATAAAAAAAAATCAAAAAAATAGGTAAATGTCTCTCTGCCTTCATGCAACTATGACTGTTATTACATTCTTTTTTTTTTTTTTTTGAGACGGAGTTTTGCCCTTGTTGCCCAGGCTGGAGTGCAATGGCGTGATCTTGGCTCACTGCAACCTCCGCCTCCCAGGTTCAAACTATTCGCCTGCCTCAGCCTCCCCAGTAGCTGGGATTACAGGTATGCACCATCACGCCCCGCTAATTTTGTATCTTTAGTAGACGGGGTTTCTCCATGTTGGTCAGACTGGTCTCGAACTCCTGACCTCAGGTGATCCACCCACCTCGGCCTCCGAAAGTGCTGAGATTACAAGCATGAGCCACCGCGCCTGGCCTGTTATTACATTCTTAATAATGTCTGTTTATTTCTCAATTTCTGCAAGGACCTGCAATTCCTGCAAGCATCTTAAATGCCCAGTGTGTGTTTGGTTTACATTTGTATTACCTGTGCTTGGCACTGGGCCAGGGGTCTAGTACACATTCAGTAAATATTTGTTTAATGAATGCCGGACACTGTGCTATGTATAGAACAATGGTTTGCAACCAGAGATGACTTCGATCCCTCTGGGGATATCAGGCAATGTCTAGGGATATCTTTGGTTCTCACAGCTTGTGGGGTGGGTTAGAGAAGGTGGTGGTGGTGGTGCTACTGGCATCTAGTGGATAGAGGCAAGTGATGCTGCTAAAATCCTACAGCAACCAGCACAGCCCCCATAACAAAGAATTATCCAGCCCCAATATCAATAGCATCAAACTGGAAAGCCCTGGTAATGGAACAGAGATAAACAAAGCCTTGTAATGACCCCTCCCCTCCAAAAGCTCTTGTTCTGTGCAACCGTGAGAGCATAGCACACTAAGTGCTGTGCAGGGGAAGGGACTGTGAGAACATAGAGAAGAGGCACCTGAACAGCTGAGGCTTCTGGCGGAGGTGGTGTCTGAGGGGAATCTTCGAGAACATGTTTGAGTGTTCCAGGCACATTTTGTGTGTTCTGGCAGAAGTTATAGGACTTGGGGAAATGTGCAGGAAGGGTGAACAGCATGAGCAAAGGCTCGAAAGTAAAAAGTAGTTTGGGTTTCTTAAAGTGCAAGAACAGAACAAGAGTGGGAGCAGAGGCTTGGCAGGCAGTCGTGGAGAGCGGGGCGTGATGTGATCAGCCAGAATTTCCAAAGTCTGTTTTCTAAACACTAGTCCTTCAACACATGCCAAAAAAATAAATAAAAAAATTAAAAAAGCCAACATCGAATAAGAATGAGAAAGTAGTGAATGCTACTTCCTCCCCTTTTGGAGATTTGCAAGACATGTTGGTATCATGCAGCCTCTGACAAATCCTGCATTAAAGAAACTTGATTGATTTCATTTAGTTTAACCCAGAGTCTTCCAAAGGTTCTTGACCATGAAAACTTCTTTCCCAGACACTTACGTACCTGGATTCTACAGACCCCTCTTTGGGAAGAGGAGCCACAGGCTATGAAGATATTTATGGGTTGTCTTTAAGAAATACAGTGGCTGGATTTGAGTTTTGGGATGATCTCTCTGGCTCCTGTGTGAAAGTGGATTCAGTAGGTAGGAGATGTTTATACATGTTGTTAAAGTGTGTGTCATGATGCTGTGATGTATTGACTCCTGGGCTGTCTCCTCCACTAGACTCTGAAATTTTTGTTGTAGGAGGCACATTTATTTATTTATTTATTTATTTATTTATTTATTTATTTGTTTGAGACGGAGTCTCACTCTGTCGCCCCAACTGGACTGCAGTGGCGCAATCTCGGCTCACTGCAAGCTCCGCCTCCCAGGTCCCGCCTCAGCCTCTCCGAGTAGCTGGGACTACAGGCGCCCGCCACCACACCAGGCTAATTTTTTTGTATTTTTAGTAGAGACGGGGTTTCACCGTGGTCTTGATCTCCTGACCTCGTGATCTGCCTGCCTCGGCCTCCCAAAGTGCTGGGATTACAAGCCTGAGCCACCGCACCCAGCCAGGAGGCACATTTATTGATCACTGTATCCCAGTGCCTAGATAAGCCGGACAGATAATAGGCACATGCTCCTTTTTTAAATGAATAAATGGATATTGTTTTCAGGCGTTTTACTACACATTGAGGCTGAACAAGACACATGGAGCCCCTGTTCTCACACAGTTAACAGACCAGCAAGCATGTAGAGGGTACTTTATATTAATACATGTTTATGGACTGGTGGAATGACGAGCATAATAAATAAGACAGAAAGTGGCAAGGATCAGAAATTGGGAAGGGCCTATGAATCTGTATTGTAAACTAGTTACTTGATTACTTCTGATGTCCGGGGGCCCACGTTTGGGAACTGCTGTGCTGCCAATCAGAGATGAGCTCTCTTTAATTGGCCTACAGAGACCAAGGCCCCAGCCTTCCTACACTGGCTGTTCCTGACTCTTCCCACTTGGGGCTATCAAGCCTCTGGATTCTCTGATCTGGAGCTACTATCCGGCCGTTTCTGATCTTGTTTTGATCCTCTAAATGCAGCTGGGAGCACTACAGGTCCTTTATAGCCCAAACCCTGATGGGAACCATCACTTTACTGGACACCAAGTGGGTTGTTTGCTTCTGGTTTCCACCTCCTTGCCCTCCCCATACAGAACGTACTCCTCCCTCATGGTACACCATCACATCCCTGGGTCCACAAGGCTGTCTCTCGAGATCTGCTCCAGAATGTCTATAAGGCAAAACACATTTCTGTTTTAATGTAGGCTGTGTACACAGTTAAGCTCTGTTTTATTTTTGATGTGCAAATTAAAAAGAAGAAGAAGAGGAGGAGGAGAAGGAGGAGGAGGTGGGGGAGGAGGAGGAGATGTCTGCGTGATATTTTAAGAGAGGCTAGAGCACTTTTCTTCATTTTGTCCTGGATAGGATTTTCCAGGGAAATGAAAAAGAATAAAAAGGCCCTGATTGACTGGTTCATGGCGAGGGGAATCATTTTCTTAGCTGGCTGATCAGGAGACAAGATAGTTGTGATTGACTTAACTGGTGGTTTTCAAATTCCTGCTGGTGGATAAACTTCACCACAATCATCTGGGGAGCTTATAAAAAAGTGATGTTCAGGCCTCATCTGAGATTTACTGAATCAGGGCTCCAAAGGTAAAGTACCACAATGTATATTTCTTTTTTTTTTTTTGAGACGGAGTCTCTCTCTGTCGCCCAGGCTAGAGTGCAGTGGCACGATCTCGGCTCACTGCAAGCTCCGCCTCCCGGGTTCACGCCATTCTCCTGCCTCAGCCTCTCCGAGTAGCTGGGACTACAGGCGCCCGCCACCACTCCTGGCTAATTTTTTGTATTTTTAGTAGAGACGGGGTTTCACCGTGGTCTCGATCTCCTGACCTCGGGATCCGCCCGCCTCGGCCTCCCAAAGTGCTGGGATTACAAGCGTGAGCCACCGCGCCTGGCCCACCACAATGTATATTTCTAAAAATATTCTGTGAAGATACTGATACATAGCCTGGATTGGTGGGTGGTGGGCTAGTGTGGGTCAGTGATAGAGCACTTCTCAGCTTGGCACAATCTCATTCTCTCATTAAGCCAATTCTGACTCTCTCTCCCAAGTCTAAATCCAAACTCAGCATCACCCACCCCAGGCCACAGGGCATAGCCTGAAGACCTTTTCTCATCCATTCTCCGGTCCAGCTCATGCCAATGAAGGTTGTTCATAGTCCTGGCTGTCAAACACTGGCCTATGAAACCCCAGGGCTGGCCTTCATTCCAGCTGCACCACCTGTTAATAATGCTCAGCACAGACATTTCTAGGCAAGGGAGAAAACCAGTTTTTCCTGCGGCCGTCTCAAGGGATATACATTTCCTATCATTACAGTTCATAATTTCCCTGATGATCGGAACATCATGTCACCTCTCATCCAATTTAAACAGGTCTTCTCTTGACCGATTCTTTTCCCCAATAGGGGATAGGGTAGTGGTGAAATGCCTTCTATTTCTTTTCGGGAAAAGACAGAGGATTTTGTTTGACGTACTTTAAACTTCATTCCTAAAGTTTAAATAAACTTTGCAGACATTTTCTCATTTGCCTTCATAAACAACTCTTTAGTACAATAAAGGGTCTTGCAGGTCCCAATCCATCTCTGCGGCTGAAGTTTGAAGGATCTGTGTGCACACACATAACCCTGATTATTGAACCCTGGACCAGCCTCTGAATATTAAAAATCATGTTTTAAAAGTTCAATCTACCAATCAAAAGGAATTTTAAAGGAGTTTTAGGCTATGCCGGGCTCTCTTGAAGACCAATACATGGAATCCATTTTATAACCTAGAACAATTTTCTAAACTCCTCCTTAAGCTTTCCCTCCATTCTCTCCCACCTCTTAGATGCTCTAGAGCCCACTCCTCATAAAGTCTCCTCCACTCTCTCTAACACCCAACACTGCAACTTTTATTTTTATTTCCTTTTGGCATTCCTTTTGGATCTCTGAGCCTGTCTTCCCATTCACATTCTTCATATTCTTTTGAATTTATATCACAAAACCCTACAGATTGGGATAGCAAGCCAAAACATCACTGATTGCTAACCAAGTAAAAAGAAAATTGCATTAATATGAGTGAGGTAGAGAATTTGGTAGCCGAGAACATATACATGCTAATAAACCTTACCTCCTTCACATGTATGTTTGGGGTTATCATCTGTACTCCAGACCACAGCCCTGCAGACAGTGACTGTAAGTAATACCATTCCTATAATCCTCCCATGGCAGCATGAGGGCATCCACATCTCCTACCTTTCCTAACTGGAAGCTTCCTTCCTGGCTCTCACTCTCTCCTTTTCCCCTTAAACTCGTCCGGGCTTATTATCTGCTCATTCTGGTGATTCATATTGTGTTTCTATGCTCTGGACTGATGTCAACAGGAAAGCAGCGTGACTGGCTGAATCAGCTGAGATCTAGCTCAGCACTTGTAAATGTCAGGAGGAGAACATGTGGCTTAGCTTTGTGTCTCCCTCCTCACTCTTCCTCTTTATGGCCAGGATCACCTATTCCTTCACCGGGACCGCTTCCCACCTTTCTCCTCTATAGAATTCCACTCATTCATACATTGTCATGAGTTGCAATAAAGTACCTTTGATATGATTTTCCCCCATAATCATGACCTCAATGTGAGTCATGATCTGAGCAAGGAATTGCCTTAAGAAAAATAAATATATAAAAGTATTGTTCCAGCTGGGCATGGTGGCTCACGCCTGTAATCCCAGCACTTTGGGGGGCCAAGGTGGGCAGATCACTTGAGGTCAGGAGTTCCAGACCACCCTGGCCAACATGGTGAAACCTCGTCTCTACTAAAAATACAAAAGTTAGCCAAGTGTGGTGCCGCGTGCCTGTAGTCCCAGCTACTCGGGAGGCTGAGGCCGGAGAATCGCTTGAACCAGGAGGATGCAGTGAGCCGAGATCACACCACTGCACTCCAGCCTGGGCGACAGAGTGAGACTCCATCTCAGAAACAAACAAACTAACAAACAAACAAAAAAGAAAAAAGAAAAAATTCATAGTTCCATAATAAGCAGATCTACAGAAGAGAAAGGGTCCTTTGTCTTTAGTCTTATATCTGGGAAGTAAGTGAAGGGGGTCCTTGCCCCAGGGGCCTGGATTACTTTAATCCAGCATGTTCTCTATATATTTGACATTTATTGAGTTTTTATTCTGTACCGGATACTGTTCTAAGTGCTTTACACATGTTAACATTTAAAATCATCATAACATAGGCATGTGATAGTTATTCATGTTATCTACATTTTGCTGATGAGGAATTCCAAGCTTAGAGAGCTTATGTAACTTGGCCAAAGTTACTCAGGCAATGAGTGTTGGAACCAAGATTTAAATACATACCAGTGTTATAGCCTGCACCATTAACCACTATGCAACACCTGCTTCTCTCTTTTAATCCAAGTAGCTAATTGGATTCTTTACCAAGGGATAGTGATAGCCACCATTTCAGTGAAATAGCTATGTTTCTGTAGCTAGGTAAAGGCTTGGTAGGGAAGGAGCTATGGTAGCTATTATGTGATAGAGTTAGAATCAAGTCCAGATCTTCTTATTGCAAGTACCATGGTCTTTTAACTTTAAAATAGTTGAAGAATTTCATAGTAGTGACAAAGAAAATCCTATGTCTATCTGTAGGAGGATTTACTTAATTCGTTTTATCAAAAAATGTATTTGATCTTCCTTAGATGAATCAGTCACCTGTGCCTCATTTCCTCTGCTTCTGTTTCCTACAATTCTACACCGTGTGGTGAGAAATTGTCTCATTATTCTTCAATGCCCCAGTGAGGAATCCTAAGTAAAACAGCCCTCATTGTATACATAAGGGGACTGAGGCTTGGAGAATGTTAGTAACTTTCCATAATTACATAGCTAGTAGGTGGTAGAACCTGAATAATTGTTGAAAGGATCTTGGAGGAGAAAGATTTATGACAATTCTTATTTACTCAATGAAGACTTCTTTGAAAAGCTTTGCACTGACTATTATAGTGAATACGGTCTTGAGTAATTAAATCTATAATTCTATTTTCCTTCACAGTATCACATTCCTTCCCCTTCAAAGATGCTTCTCATAGCTGTTATAATTGAATAGGATTAGAGAAACATAACAAATGGAAAATTTTCCTTTCATGAGCTCGGGGGACTATCCACCTAAAATGTATCTTCCAGATAAGATGATGTCATGCAGATTAGACATATCCTTAGAGAATGATAACACATTTACTGTGAGTGAGTCACCTTCCTTTGGGATGTCAGAATTAGGCAGTATCAAATCTAATAAACATTGATAGACTGGAAAGAATTCTAATGTATTCAACAAGGTCAAAGAAATTCATTGTCTAAGGCAAGGGCAGTAGTAACTTGAATCTATTTCTCCTTTACCTGACCTTGAAACTCACTTTCAACCCATGATTTCAAAAATATTAGGAAACAGGAAATAATAAGTTATAGTGTTAGGAAATAAGTCTCCCTAACTGATTGGATAAGACATTTCTCTGGCACTTAAATCAGAATACCTGACTTCTTCCTTAATTCCTATTTGAGAAAGTGCCACAGTAAACCACACTCATGTCACTGAAGATACACACAATTCTGCTTGATGGTAACAGTATATTTGTGATGGGATTTATGATAAGTAGATTAGCTCTAGGAACTTAGTTCTTGGCTTCAGCTATGTGGCCTTGTGGCTGCCATTTTCATTCTCTGTTCCAAGGACTTGTGTTTTGTAATTTCTAGGATTCTTCTGAAGATATTTTTGAGTACCTAATTGGATGTGTGTGTATCTGTTTTGAAGCACCAGATTTTCATGAATACTGAAAGGAAAACTTCAGATTTATTCTGTCAATGGGATTTTTTCCTGCTGTCCGTGGTGCTGAATTGCATTATACAAGTCCTTCAGATTTCAAGTGTGAATATTTCAGCTGGAAGAGGGAAAGGTAAAAGAGAAAGAGTTAGATTTCATAAAAGCCTACAGATCTGTCCAATAGTGTTTATCCATATGTCTATAAACAAAATAAACACAAATAAGCTTAAGATAAGCCATATAACTATAGAAATTGTAACTTTTTGAGAGAGAGGCTCTTCCTTCTTTAGCCTTGTATCTTAAGAGCTGGGATGTTACTTGACCCAGAGTTCATTCTCAATGGATTTTTTTTTTTTTTAGTGAATAGTGAATAAATTCAGTCACAATGCTCAAAGAATTGGATACATATTTAATGCTCAAGTGGGAGGTCTCTGGAATCAGACTGCCAGGGTTCCTATCGGGGTTGTACTACTCACTGGCTGTGTGACCCTGAGCAAGTCATGTCACTTCTACCTAGTAAGACTATCTCAAAGGGTTGTTATGAGGATCCAAAGAGTTAATACACAAGAAATGCTCAAAACTGAACCTGCAACAGTGTGAGTGCTATGTATTATTGTTATTATTATTATTACTCCTCATTTGCATTCCTTTTCAAAAGGAGATTTAGGAATAGTACATACAAGTTACATAATAGTGATTAAAGTTATTGAGTGCTTATTATGTACAGACATACTAATTTACTAATTACTTACAATAGTACATCATCTAGGTACTATTATTATTCCCATTATAAAGTGAGGAACCTCATAGAGGGCCTAAGTAACTACCCCAGAGTCATATAGTAATTTTGGCACTCAGATTTAAACCTAGGCTGTCTAGAAATCTGGGCTCTTATTTAGGCTTTATAAGACTAGTAAATCTAAATAAGACGCCATTTTATTGCTTCTCAATATTTGGATTCCCTAATGTTAGTAATTTAGAGAGCAGATTGGATATGAAAGGGGCATTTTCTATAAGTGATCAAGTCTTTCTTTAATACTGAGCTATAACAGCCTCACAATAAAATGAGATGCATTTCCAGCATTTCAATCTTTTTTCCTTGAGGGGATAGAAAGAGAAGGGATATTTGTCCATGCCTTTTCCAATCAGTACAATTAGCATGTAGATCCTAAACATATATTAGGCATATTTTACCTGATCATCTTAACACAGGGATTAGAACATTTTATGCTTTTTGGTTTACTGTCTTCACCTCTAATTCAGTTATTAAAATAATTGTGATGGTGCAGTTTAAGGTTCATTTCATCGTTAGTCTAAATTTTAATACTGAACATTCTTCGCTTTACATTTCACTTATACACTGAGTATAATAATCTGTAGTTCATGCCCATCTAGGATGAAGGTGTTTACCCACCACTGTTTAGTTTCCTTTTTTTTTTTCAAAACTAGTCTCCTTTTGAGTGAAATCTGAACTGCATGTGCTATTTGCAATTTGCAGTAGAAGACTGGCATAAAAAAAATAATGAAAGCTACATTAGTATTGTCCCAGAAAATAACTGGTAATGGTGTAATCAATTTTCTCAAGTGATTTCTCTTTCCCTAGTTTTGACTGCTTTGCCTCCATCCATCTGAATGGAAAAAAAATTCTGAGTGCTTTTGCTGATTGCTGTTGGTCATGGACTACATTACCTAGAGTCCTGCAGCTTTACAGATAATTTGGTTTACACCTCTAAGTCTGCCAAGTTGTCATCATTTAGCCATATTCATATCAGGCTCTTTCCTCATTAGTCAGTGATAGGCATAGCTATAACACATCTTTAGTGAGAAATGTACCAGGAAGCTCAGGCAGTAGGAGCCAACATTTATTGAGCACTTACTATGTGCCAGGACCCAGGTTAAGTTCTTTGCTACATTACCTAATTTAATCCATGTAATAATCCATTACAACATGTACTGTTATTATACCCATTGTATAGGAGGAAAACATCGAGGCACAGAAAAATAAGTTAATAATGTCCATGGTCATACCAGTTAGTTATGAAAATTACTGTCCAGGATTTGAAGCCAGGCAGTCTGACTACACAACCAATGCTATCTGTCACTATATTGTATCGCCCTCTATGTACTCATGTTTTTCGAATCCCTACAAATCAATTTAATAACATTGAATTAGCCTTTATTTTGTGCCAGGGACTGTGCAAGACACCAGAGATGCTAAGATTATTAAGATGCAGTCTCTGCCCCTAAACTACTCATGACTTAGTGTGAAATTTGTTGTAATAAAGGCAGAGAGGGTCACAGAAAAGTAAGTGACTGCCTCAAAGGAGAGGGTTAGAGACGAGGTCAGGGCAAGCTCCACAGATGAGATATTTCTTGATCTAAGTTTTAAAATGTGAGGGAAAACATCACGTGCAAAGGCATGGAAGTGTGAAACTGCGTAACACCTTAAACAGGTGAGAGACAGCACAGCACACTAACTACAAGCGTGGATGCTGGAGCTGGATGGCCTGGGCTTGAACCTGGCTCTACTTGGTGTCAGTGGTGAGTTCCTTAGCTTCTTGTGCCTCAGTTTCTCATCTATGCCATGAGGATGGTAATACTAGTAACTCCCTAGCAGTGTAGTGTGATGGTTAAATGATTAAGGTACATAAAGCCCTTAGAGGCAGCGGTGCCTGGCATAAGTCTCCATGATATCTAGTTATCATTCTATTTTTTTTTTTTTAGACAGATTCACTCTGTCGCCCAGGCTGGAGGGCAGTGGTGTGATCTCAGCTCACTGCAAGCTCCGCCTCCTGGGTTCACGCCATTCTCCTGCCTCAGCCTCCCGAGTAGCTGGGACTGCAGGCACCTGCCACCAAGCCCGGCTAATTTTTTGTATTTTCAGTACAGACGGGGTTTCATTGTGTTAGCCAGGATGGTCTCGATCTCCTGACCTCGTGATCCGCCCATCTTGACCTCCCAAAGTGCTGGGATTGCAGGTGTGAGCCACCACACCCGGCCATCTAGTTATCATTCTTATTACCTACAAATTTTATTATTTTTGATGCCTATTAACCCCTCACTGCTATGTTACTGATAAGATAGACTAGACTGGATCACACTCTATTATTTGCTTTCAAGTGTCTCTAAGCTTTTCAGAGGTACCAACCTAGTTCGTTTAAGGAAACTCTAGTTTCCTTACAAAGTTGGTTGGCAATAAATGACTTGTCCATTCTGCTTAGAAGAACCTAGCAAGTAGTACTGCTTGGAACTTTCCCCTTAAGACATAATTTTACTCTGAGCCCCAAGAAAAGAAGAAGGAAGGAAAAGATGAACAGGAATGATCTGTTGAGGGCAAAACCCATGAAAATTGACCATGGCTCTTTTCTCTGATAATGGCATCATTGGCCTGGCAGAGCACAAGACAGCTGTCCTCAGGGGGACTGTCCTCTTGCATGTGCTCAGGAACTTGTCCTCATTGCCTCCCAGTGCTGGCTTTCTTAGAGACAGAGGTGGCAGGCATGTGGAGGGAAGGCTTCTGTAGATCCTCCCCTCTTCCTCTCAAGTGTTCTTTTGTAGATTTAATAATTTAAAAGTGCAGTAAAATTTGTTTTATAATTATAGCCCCAGGAAACATGAGTTTTAGTCTTAGCTTTGACATTCATTGAGTAATAATTATTGCAAGCACTTATGTAGTGTCTACTATGTGCCAGATGTTTTCGAATCATGTTACTTGCATCACCTCATTTAATTCTCACAAGAGCTCAGTAAGTTAGTATATATGTGTATTTGTCAAGCTTAGCTAGGTTATGCTGTGATAACAAACAACCACCAAATCTCAGTAGTTTGTTTCTCACTTATGCTCTTTGTTCGTTGTAGGTTCATGGGAATTCCATTCCACTCTGTCTTCATCCCAGGATGCAGGCTAAGAAAATGACCTTCATACAGAATGTTTCAGATTTTATGTCAGAGAATGGGAAGGGGCAAATCTCACATTGGCTCTTAAAATCTTCCACAAGTGGATCACACAGTCACTTCAGCTCGCATTTCATATCCAGACCTGACTTCGCATGGGCATGGAACACATGGCTTATGTGCCTAGAAGTGGAAGAATCAGAATACTGGTGAACAGCTCTAATGACTAATATAATATATAATTATTAGCAGCATTTTGCAGATGAGGACACTGAAGAACAGGGAGATTAAGTAACTTGCCCAAAGTTACATAATTTATAAGTGGCAAAGCTGGGATTTGAATTCAGGCAGAGAATTCAACTCTGTCCATAAGCCTTTTCCGAGGCACTGAACCCTCAGTTCAGTTTACCCATCTGTAAAATCGGAAAATAAACTTTTCTTCTATACCTTACAGGGATGCACTCAGAAGTCATCCATCCATCCATCCATCCGGTCATCTGTCTGTCTTCCATCCATCCATCCATCCATCCCTCTATCCATCCATCCATCCCTCCATCCACGCACTCTTATAGTAATTGGCACATAATTCTGGACTGAACTGTTTTGCCTCAGAATTCGTATGTTGGATCCCTATTCCCCAGTGTGAGGTATGTGGACATAGGGCCTTTTGAAGGTAATCACTCTCTTTTTGCCATGTGACAGCATAATGAGAAAGTGGCCATCTACTAGTCAGGAAGAGAAACTTAACCAGGAACTGAATTAGCTGGATTACCTTGATCTTGGACTTCCGAGCCTCCAGAACTGTGAGAAATAAATGTCTGTTGTTTAAATCACCCAGTCTATGCAGCAATCTATAGCTGCCTGAACAGATTAATACAGACACAATAGAAAGTAAATGGAGAAGATTCTTTGGATTAGGATGTCAGGGAAGGACCATCTCCAGAAGTAACCTGTGAGCTAAGTTTTGCATGTGAAGACCTAGGGAGGAGAAAGAATGATAAGTGAAAGACTGAGGCAGGAATGAGCATGGCATCTTTGAGGAACAGAGGGAGTCACAGTAGCTGGAATACAGTGATGAGGAAGAAAACAGTAGGCAATAGGGGTGCAGGGGGAAGCAGGGGCCAAGTCATAAAAGAAAGATAATATATACCAGGGATTTTTTTCAACCTTTTTGAGAGAGTAACCCTTTTTGAGAATCTGCTGAAAACTATGGACATGCTCATCAGAAAAGACCACATTCATATAACATTTTGCATAAAATACCAGAGGTTTTGTAGCCTTCTACCCTCATATCTATCCAGAACCTAGACTGGGAACATCTGACAAATATAAAGACACTTTGAATAGCACATAGGGAAAGGGAAGGGAGAAAGAGCTTTTCATTGTCTGCAAGCATTCTCTGTGCTGGGAACTCTGCCAGTTATGATAGATTAATTATTTAACATTTTTCATGATCCCATTTTATAAATGATAAGATTCAGGGAGATTCAGGGAGGCTAAGCAATATTCTTTAGGCTAAATGGGTAATAGACAAAGAATTTAAATCGAGGTCAGCTTCACTCCATAGATATTATTGTTGTTATTGTTGTTGTTATTATTATTATTATTAGGTGTAGGGTCTAGTTTTACCCTGCCAAGGGTATTTTAATTATTTGGTGGAGGCTCTACATTTTCAACCAGCCAAGAGTATCCATTTCCTTTTCACTGGCTCTAGTTGAATAGCAGAGCAGCTCAGATTCTAAGTTTCCATTTCTCTACTGCCACACTGATTATAATGTTGGCCTTTATTACTCCCAGCAGAGCAGTGAAATACAATCCCTACACCACTACCAATTAAGGCAGCTTCAATTCTATCTACATGTTCTTCCTCTGTGCAGATGCCAGCAGATCTGTTCCAAGACCCTTCCGGTTGTTTAGCATTCTGCTCAGAGGAGTCATTTGCTGATCATCTTCTTTCTTAATTAGGGATCTAATGTGTTGCAGCTGATCCTTGAACAAGAGAAAGATGGAGACCTGGCTGGAAAGGAGGTGTGACCATTCATTTCAAGATAATCAGCTTTGAAGCTGCTTGACATCTGATATTGATTTTCTTGTGCCTGGAAAATCTCCTGAGAGAGGTTTCTGATCTCAGAAGTCAGAGCAATCTATGCATTTACTTATTCACTCACTGTGCAAGGCCAGGAAATGGCCTGCAATGAAATGAGCAAAGAAATACCTTCTCTGAAAAACCAAATGCCTGGGAATGATTGCAAGGCTCCTTCCGGACCACAATGAAGGAGAGATAGTTAGCAACAGACAAGTTTCCTCCCCTCCGTAAAGCCTTATACAGAAACTAATACTTAATAAACTACCTGGGGAGGCCGAGGCAGGCGGATCACGAGGTCAGGAGATCAAGACCATCCTGGCTAACACAGTGAAACCCCGTCTCTACTAAAAATACAAAAAGAATTAGCTGGGTGTGGTGGCGGGCGCCTGTAGTCCCAGCTACTTGGGAGGCTGAGGCAGGAGAATGGCATGAATCCAGGAGGCGGAGCTTGCAGTGAGCTGAGATCATGCCACTGCACTCCAGCCTGGGTGACACAGTGAAGACTCCGTCTCAAAAAAATAAAATAAAATAAAAATAAAAAAATAAACTACCATTTACAGTAGACACTCTAAATATATCATTTCTAATATCAAAACACTGTTGGTTTTATTGCCCCTTCTTATGAATGAGGAAATTAAGGCTTAGAGATGTGAATTACTTTGCCCAGTGTCACACAGCAAGTAAATGCCTGAGGCGGGGAGGAAAACACATGTCAACGTGAGTCTTAAATCTCTGTTCTTTCATTATGCTAGGCTGCCTTCCTTCCTAGGTATGCATTTGCCTTCCTTGACTTTTCATTTGTTGTAATTTTGGGCCAGTTAAGTCAGCATCATTCAGAGATAGGGACTCCCTGCTGATGGAATTTGTCTTCCTTAGGTGTCATATCCAAGTAATTACAGAGTGCAGCAGAGCTAGATTACAATACTACACATTGTCAGTAGGTGTCACTATCTTATCTAATGTGATTATTCGTTCAAAAGTACTCACTGAGCACTTGCTATATGAAAGTCTCTAAGGATACAGTCATGAACTGACAAGAGTCTCTGTTTCACTCAGCTTACATTTCAGTAGGGGAAAGTCTGAACCATGAAAAAATATGTAATATTATATCAGATAGTGATCAGTGGAATAAATAAATGCTGAGATTTAAGGCTAAATTAATCAGCTTTGTGAATTCGAAGTGTGTTGAATGAGGGAGGACTGTCTCTAGTGACACGAAACCAGCTTCCACACAATGTAAGAGGTCATCTCTCGAGAAAGGTCCCTGCCACTGACTCAGTTCAATCAAGCAATGAAAATGATCAGTACTCCCACTTCCACAGTGAAACAGATTGGGAAAGGAAAACCTCCTGGCAATAGAGTTTACAGGGTTTACTGCCTGAGTGCTCTACTTAAAACCCTTAGCTGGCTGGGTGCGGTAGCTCACGCTTGTAATCCCAGCACTTTGGGAGGCCGAGGCGGGCGGATCACGAGGTCAGGAGATCGAGACCATGGTGAAACCCCGTCTCTACTAAAAATACAAAAAATTAGCTGGGCGTGGTGGCGGGCGCCTGTAGTCCCAGCTACTCGGAGAGGCTGAGGCAGGAGAATGGCGTGAACCCGGGAGGCGGAGCTTGCAGTGAGCCGAGATTGCGCCACTGCACTCCAGCCTGGGTGACAGAGCGAGACTCCATCTCAAAGAAAAATAAAAAAATAAACAGTAGAATCACATGCTCAAGCTGTTTGAAACAAACTTAAAAGTTTTCTAAAAACAGAATGGAATACCAAAGCATCATTTTCATTTAATTTTTAAATCTATATTGACAAAACTGGTTCATCATTTTAGAACAATCAATTTGACTTTGAATATGCTTTGAAGCCAAAGCATATTCATTTCAAAATCATGTCTGTCCACAGTAAATTCACTAACTCTTATGTCAACTCAGTATCAACATTGGGTTCAAAAGGGTATTGCAAAAATTGGAAAGCAGCTCTAAATTTACTAATATCAATACAATGTTCTTCAAATTTGTCTTGTCATTTTTGCAGCCAATGTACATAATACTGTCAATTACAATCTTCTGCATATTAATTCACATTAGAAAAATGTGTAATATAATTATTGTTGATTTGTATAATGAAAATTATAATTTCAGCAAATTCTCATACTGGTCTTACTGGGTCACGAATCAACCTTTTCTTTCCATGAAACTTCAAATTTAGCTTGTTTATATGAGTGTGATATTGTCTAGGAATGTAAATCACAATGTCATTTTTTGTCTTTGATTTGGTGAATTTTGCTTCAAGCAAGTCTTGAAGTTAATAATACAGTAATTTTTTGTATAACTGTTCCACCACACAACTGATGAACACTGGCAAACATCACAAGATCATTAAGTTAATTGTCTTCTATTTTGTTCAATAGATCCATAACTGACAGTGATTCACAACTTTTATATGTTTATACTGAAGAATTTTAACACCTGTGCACATGAGGCCTTTCATAGAATATGCTTCAGAAAAATATGCTTCAGAGTACAAATATTTTCATAGTACTTAGTGAAATGAAGCAATAAAGATAGTATCAGTCTGTTGTTTTAAATTCCAATAAATCTGGATTTAAAAAAAAATCTAAAATAGTTTGAACACCATCCACCATGATAGAAATTTTTTTTTCCCACATCTAAGTAAAATTCTTCTTTGGCAGATATAAAAGAGTTTAAAATAACTTTGCTACGAGTTCCATATTTTAGGTCATGGGTTGATAACAGATTTTTGTCTTCTAAATTTGCAAGCATTTTGAGATAACCTGTCCGCAAAGTATTAATTGGGTAGTGTCTCTATTATTTTCAGCTCATTTAAAGGTAAAATGAAGTCCTTTCAAGTATTTCAAATTTGAATAAATGTATCTTTGATATTGTTAGAAAAGTCTTCAATTGTATGGACAATTGTTTCGTGACATAACTGAAGGTCTTCTACTTTTTTTTTTTTTTTGAGACAGAGTCTCTCTCTGTCACCAGGCTAGAGTGCAGTGGTGTGATCTTGGCTCATTGCAACCTCTGCCTCCCAGGTTCAAGCTATTCTCCTGCCTCAGCCTCCCGAGTAGCTGGGATTACAGGCGCATGCCACCACACCCAGCTAATTTTTGCATTTTTAGTAGAGACAGAGTTTCACCATATTGGCCAGGACGGTCTCGATCTCCTGACCTTGTGATCAGCCTGCCTTGGCCTCCCAAAGTGCTGGGATTACAGGCGTGAGCCACCATACCCAGCCCTACTTTTTGTAAAATATCATTTTTAGTCTTTTCCTTACTACAAGCTTGGATTCTGTTAAAAATCATTTAAATTTTTTGACTGATTAATTCTGATGCCAGGTGGCTAGTTCAGTTAATCATTTTTTAATTGTTCAGGAGGAACTTATCGAATTCACTAAGTATTTGCCATAAATGTCTCAATACTGTCTATTACATTTTTCTTTCTGTTTTGTTTCTTTCTTTTTTGCTTTTCAAAACAGAGGGTCTCTTAGATTTGTTCTGCTGCAGTAAATTGCAATTATCATTCATTGTAAAGTTTACAATATGCTTTCTTCCTCTCTCTTATTTTTTTCCATTCTAATCATAGTATTAGTTTCTGCATCTCTATTACTTTAAGTAGAAAAATTTGTCCATGTTTATTTTTATACTAAAAAATAATTTAATTGTATTATAATTAAAATAATAACAAGTTCTTCAATTTAATTACCAATTAAGATTCACGTAGTTACCACAGTAATTGGAGTTGTTAATATAAAATATTCAAAAGTACATGTTGCAATATTGCATTGCTGTGTAGGAAAAAAACATTTAAATTGAATCAATCCATCCACACTGACTGGATCAGTGATGTACTTGTGCATAATAGTGGAAGCAACATGTGTATCCGAAAAGTGCATTAGTATACAGCACTGCTATGTGAGGCCATGCAAAGGCTAAAGTGAGGTAGAGTTCAATCAAAACAATAGTGTTCAGTTTAATAGAAAAGTATTTTATGTTGTTTCCATTTTAAAATTTAAATCTAAATTAGTAATACAAATTTTAGGCTGGGCATGGTGGCTCAGATCTGTAATCCCAGCACTTTGGGAGGCCAAGGCAGGTGGATCAGCTGCGGTCAAGAGTTTGAGATCAGCCTGGTCAACAGGGCGAAACCCCATCTCTACTAAAAATACAAAAATTAGCTGGGCTTGGTGGCACATGCCTGTAATCCCAGCTACTCGGGAGGCTGAGACAGGAGAATCACTTGAATTAGGAGGTGGAAGTTGCAGTGAGCCGAGATCGTGCCACTGTGCTCCAGCCTGGGCAAAAGAGTGAAACTCTTATCTCGATAAAATAAAATAAAATAAAAATTTAATTTCTCAGTAACACTAGTCATAGATCAACTCTGTTTAAAAGCCACACGTAGCCAGAGTAGCTACTGTATTGGACAGCACGGGCCTAACACACACACACACATCATTGATATATACCCCAACTTTACATCTGAAACCCAGAAATTAAGACCTAAATATAGTTGCAACGTACTCAACCATTCTCTAATCTAGGATCAATGACACAGAGATGATATCCAATTTTTAATAGACTAGAGGGGATACTAGAGGTTGGAGGGGTCTAGACAACCTTCTATAGTCTACGGCAGCATGGCATCGTGGAAAAAGCACTGCACCTGGGGCCAAATGACTGGGGTTGTAGTCCCCACGCCACAGCTCATTAGCTGTGTGTGTTAGATTTCCCTTCTTCAAAAAAGACAGCTTATAATACTCCACATATTTGCTGTGAGGATCAAATAAAAATATTTCCATTCATAGGTTTTAAAACACAGTCCAAATGTTAGTGTTTTTATCTTGTCTGTGCCAGTAGGAAATCTGTCTCGGGCTGAATGCCACACCATTCAGAAAGTATCCGTGTCATAGGAAGCAGGATGGCTTTGCCATGTTGTCAGGGAGGCCCGTGCTACTGGCAGAGCATGTGTAGGCTCAGTCAGTACCAGAGAGATGTCCCACTATTAGCCAATCAGTTGCACACAAAATCCAGACACTAGTACTTAATCATACTTTTGTTTGTTTTTTAGGAGTGGAACTTAAGAGTACAGGCTTAAGAGCCTAGGGTATTGAATCCCCGACTTTTAGAGAATTTAAGGTTTAGAATTTAGTACTTGTAAGAATTTGAGGACATTAACTTGCCATCTCTCATTTTTCTCATCTGGAAAATGGGGATAATAGTGGGACCTATTTCACAAGGTTAATCACAGCGTGAGATAATCCTTAGAAAGCATTTAAAAGAGTGCCTGGTGCATGTTCAGTTCTCAATAAATGGTTAGCAATTGTTATCATCCATGCTGAGTCCCCCATGGATGAGCTTCTGGGAATTTCCCTCTTTTTTTTTTTTTTTTTTTTTTGAGACGGAGTCTCGCTCTGTCGCCCAGGCTGGAGTGCAGTGGCGCAATCTCGGCTCACTGCAAGCTCTGCCTCCCGGGTTCACGCCATTCTCCGGCCTCAGTCTCTCCGAGTAGCTGGGACTACAGGCGCCCGCCACCACGCCAGGCTAATTTTTTGTATTTTTAGTAGAGACGGGGTTTCACCATGGTCTCGATCTCCTGACCTCGTGATCCGCCCGCCTCGGCCTCCCAAAGTGCTGGGATTACAAGCGTGAGCCACCGCGCCCGGCCGGAATTTCCCTCTTTTCGTGATTCTTTTCCATCTACTTCCTCATGAGTTCCTCTGGGTTCCAACAGTATCCTGGTTTCAAACTAGGTCATTACAACTCCAGATCCAATTAATCACTGGAGGAGACAGTAAGTCTTTCATTTTCTTCAGAACAGAGTATCTGTTAAGACAACTCTTCTTGCTGACTTTGACCACAAAATCCACCTCCCAGCTGAATTTAGATGTGTTACCATGCTAGTTTGTTTCTGCTTCTTCTAATTATTTATTTATTTATTTATTTGTCTGGTTTTTTGACGCGGAGTCTCACTCTGTCGCCCAGGCTGGAGTGCAGTGGCGCAATCTTGGCTCACTGCAAGCTCCGCCTCCTGGGTTCATGTCATTCACCTGCCTCAGCCTCCTGAGTAGCTGGGACTACAGGCACCCGCTGCCATGCCTGGCTAATATTTTTGTATTCTTTAGTAGAGACAGGTTTCACCGTGTTAGCCAGGATGGTCTCCATTTCCTAACCTTGTGATCTGCCCACCTTGGCCTCCCAAAGTGCTGAGATTACAGGTGTGAGCCACCACGCCTGGCCTTTTTTTTTTGAAACAAGGTCTGTCTTTGTCACTCAAGCTGGAGTGCAGTGGCATGATCATAGCACACTGCAACTTTGAACTCCTGGGCTCAAGGGATCCTGCCACCTCAGCCTCCTGAGCAGCTGGGACTACAGGCATGTGCACCACATTCAGCTAATTTTTAAATTTTTTATAGAGATGGGGTCTCACTATGTTGCCCAGGCTGGTCTTGAACTCCTGGGCTCAAGAGATCTTCCCGCCTTGGTCTCTCAAATGCTAGGATTACAGGTATGAGCCACCATGCCTGACCTTTTTCTGCTTCTTTATGTAGCCTTACAGAAGAACTTCCTCTTAAGAAGGGGACTGTGAGTGAAATGAAGTCTCATCCATTTATCCATTTATTCATTCCACAAATACTTACTGAGCACTTACTTTGTGTCTGTTACTGTTTATGTGCTTAGGAGTCAACAGAGAATGAAATGATAAAAAAAAATTCCTGCCCTCAGAGTTCAAGACCAGCCTGGCCAAGATGGTGGTGAAACCCCATCTCTACTAAAAATACAAAAATTGGCCAGGTGTGGTGGCGGTCACTTGTAATCCCAGCTACTCAGGAGGCTGAGGCAGGGAATTGCTTGAACCCGGGAGGCAGAGGTTGCAGATAGCCGAGATCGCGCCACTGCGGTCCAGCCTAGGTGACAGAGCAAGACTCCGTCTCAATAAATAAATAAATAAATAACAAAATTAAAAATAAATTCCTGCCCTCATGGAGCTTCCATCTTAGTGGGGTGACTTGGACAATAAATAATCATAAATAAGCACATTATTCACTATGTTAGAAAATTATAAGCACTGAAAAAAAATGAGCAGACTGAGGGGGATGGGAGGTGTGAGATGCGGGGTTGGGCAATAATTTAAACAGAATTCTCCAGGAGGGTCTTACTGAGAATAGAGCACTGGGCACTTGCTTGGAGGAGGTCGCAAGATAACCACAGGGTTATTTTGGAGGAAGAGGGTGCCTGGCAGAGAGAGTAGCACCGGAAAACTTCTAAGTTGGGAATGTGTCTGAACTTTCAAAGCACAGCAAGGAAGCTGATGTGTCTGGAGTGGAGTGATAGCAATGGGGCCACAGCATGTAGGGCTTTGTAGGACATTGTAAAGACCATGAGTTTTACTTCCAACAAAATTATTTGGGGACACAGAATGTAACCATGGGGTTAGAGTTCCTATTGCATAGTTATTTCAAGTCTGATTTAGGCAGTGACAGTATAAATAGACCACAAAATTAGATTGCCTGAGCTGTCAAAGGCCTTTAAGGAAATTGAGTTCTCTTGCTTACCAATCCTTGAATTCTTTCCAAAGCATTGGTACCATATAGTCAATTTGCCTCTTCTTGGACACCTGGTGATAGGGAGCCTCTCTTCTTCCCAAGGCAGCCCTCTTTCCAGTCCTGGTAGAAATCTCCCTTTTATAGAGCTGACATTTGTCAGCCTGTCATTGCCATCCATCATCTTTATTTCTAACCCTTGGAGGCCTTTCAGGATAAGCATAATCTCTCTTCCTCATGACAGCCCTTCAAATATTCGAAGACGATTGCCATATCCCTAGAGTTTTCTCTTCCCCAAGCCGATCAACTCCAGTTCCTGCTATCATTTCTCACATGACAATTATGTCCGGCATCAGATCTCTCTCCTCTGACTCTGCCGCAGGTCTATATATTTGATGCCTAGAAGGGAACCCAGGTGTGTCCAGCTGGGGGAGACCAGATCAGAGACATCCCATCCTTGGGCCGGGGCAGTGGTTCACGACTGTAATCCTAGCACTTTGGGAGGCCGAGGTGGGTGGATTACTTGAGGTCAGGAGTTCAAGACCAGGCTGACCAACATGGTGAAACCTTGTCTTTACTAAAAATACAAAGATTAGCCAGTGTGGTGGCAGGCACCTGTAATCTCAGCTACTCAGGAGGCTGAGGCAGGAAAATGGCTTGAAGCCAGGAGGCAGAGGTTGCAGTGAGCCGAGATCACGCCACTGCACTCCAGCCTGGGTGACAAAGCAAGACTCCATCTCAAATAAATAAATAAATAAATAAATAAATAAATATAAAAAGAGACATCCTATCCTTGGTCTGGGCCAGGCTCTAGATGATAGCATGGTAAAGCGAAAAGACTTTGAGTCAGATAGACACAGACGGAAATCCCAGCTCTGCCCCTTCAGGGCAGTGTGAAAGGTGACTTAGTCTCTCTGAACCTTTACTTCTACATCTGTAAAGTGAAAATGGTAATACTGATCCTGGAGATTCATTGTGAGAGTTTAGTGATTTGATGTGTTTACAGTTGCCTGGCACCTCATAGAGGTTCAAAGTTAATTTCTTTATCTCCTCTGTCCCTTTAATATTATTTTCCTTCCACTGTCCACTATAGAGTTTCATTTTCAGAATCTAATCTCACAGAATCCAGCTTCCTGAGTCCCTAGCAGAAATAGTCTTCATGTTCTTCTTCTTCGTTCTTTATTTGCTTTTTTTTTTTTTTTTGAGATGGAGTCTCACTCTGTCACCCAGGCTGGAGTGCAGTAGTGCGTTCTTGGCTCATTGCAACCTCTGCCTCGTGACTTCAAGCCATTCTCCTGCCTCAGCCTCTTGAGTAGTTGGGATTACAGGCACCCACCACTACGCCTAGCTAATTTTTGTATTTTTAGTAGAGACAGGGTTTCACCATGTTTGTCAGGCTGGTCTCAAACTCCTGACCTCATGATCCACCTGCCTCAGCCTCCCAAAGTGCTGGGATTACAGGCGTGAACCACCATGCCTGGCCTATGCTCTTCTTCTAAATCCTTAATAAGACTGTGTAGAATCTCCAGGGGTTGTTTTTTTTTTTTTCTATTTTCTTCAGCAAATTAAGAAATACAGCTAGCTTCCTTCCTTCCTTCCTTCCTTCCTTCCTCCCTTCCTTCCTTCCTCCCTTCCTTCCTTTTTCTTTCCTTTTTCTTTTCTTCCTTTTTCTTTTCTTCCCAGGCTGGAGTACACTCGGCTCACTGCAGACTCCCTGCGTCCGGCTCCCGTGATTCTCCTGCCCGGCGCGGTGTCGCTGGAGGCGCGGTTTCGCCATCTCGGCCAGGCTGCTCTCCAGCTCCTGACCTCCGGTGGTCTGCCTGCCTCCGCCTCTAGAGGTGCTGGGACTGCAGACGGAGGCTCGCTCACTCAGTGCTCGGTGTTGCCCGGGCTGCAGTGCGGTGGCGTGGTCTTGGCTTGATGCAGCCTCCGCCTCCCAGCCGCCTGCCTTGGCCTCCCAGGGTGCTGGGATTGCAGCCTCTGCCCAGCTGCCACCCCGTCTGGGAGGTGGGGAGCGTCTCTGCCTGGCCGCCCATCGTCTGGGTTATGAGGAGCTCCTCTGCCCGGCAGCCCTGTCTGGGAGGTGAGGAGCGCCTCTGCCCAGTCGCCACCCCGTCTAGGAAATGAGGAACGTCTCTGCCTGGCCGCCCATCGTCTGGGATAGGAGGAGCGCCTCTGCCCGGCTGCCCATCGTCTGGGATGTGAGGAGCGCCTCTGCCTGGCCGCCCATCGTCTGGGATGTGAGGAGCGACTCTGCCCAGCCGCCACCCCGTCTGGGAAGAAGTGAGGAGCGCCTCTGCCCGGCCGCCCCATCTGGGAAGAAGTGAGGAGGGCCTCTGCCCAGTCGCCACCCCGGCTAGGAAATCAGGAACGTCTCTGCCTGGCCGCCCATCGTGTGGGAAGTGAGGAGCGCCTCTGCGCGGCCGCCCCTTCTGGGATGTGAGGAGCGCCTCTGCCCGGCCGCCCCGTCTGGGAAGTGAGGAGCGCCTCTGCGCGGCCGCCCCGTCTGGGAAGTGAGGAGCGCCTCTGCCCGGCCGCCCCGTCTGGGAAGTGAGGAGCGCCTCTGCCCGGCCGCCCCGTCCGGGAAGTGAGGAGCACCTCTGCCCGGCCGCCACCCCATCCGGGAAGTGAGGAGCGTCTCTGCCTGGCCACCCATTGTCTGGGATGTGAGAAGCGCCTCTGCCCGGCCGTCCCGTCCGGGAAGTGAGGAGCACTTCTGCCCAGCCGCCACCCCTTCTAGGAAGTGAGGAGCGTCTCTGCCCGGCTGCCGCGTCTGGGAAGTGAGGAGCACCTCTGCCTGGCCGCCCCGTCTGGGATGTGGGGAGTGCCTCTGCCTGGCCGCCCCGTCTGGGAGGTCTACCACAGAGGCCAGAAGCAATGTGGGGGCTGGACGTCGTGGCTGACTCCTGTAGTCCCAGTACTCTGGGAGGCTGAGGCGGGTTGAGCACTTGAGGCTAGGAGTTCGAGACCAGCCTGGCCAACATGGCGAATCATATGAAAAATATAACTGACAAACCAACCAACCAACCAATCGACAACAAAACAGGTCTACCCTGGAGTCATACTCTAATTTTTTCTATTTTCCTCCCTTTCTGATCCTTTATCCCACTTTCCTTTTCTTCCTCTTCCTTCTCCTTCTTCTTTGTCAAATAGAGGATTGAGTTATTATCATTGATCCATACAAAGTCCCTCTCTCATTTATTTTCTTTAATTCCCACCCCACATTTCTATTCCCCGTCTTCCCATGTGCAACCTTCCTAATATGTTTGATATGCATCTTTTTGTTTGTATGTACTTTTAGAAAATGTTTATTGTTTTGTGTGCCAAAAAAAAAAAAAATTTTTTTTAAAAAAAAAGAAAGAAATACAGGAGGGAAGTTTCATTGGCTCCAGGTCCAGCTCCTCAGAGGCTGTAGAGGTGGTTTGGAGTCATGGGCAAGTCCTATGGGGAGGAGGGGTTCAAGTGATCTGCCTATGTCCTGGCTGCCTAACCTTAGAAGAAATAAAGTGTGGACTTCTTTTCTTTTCTTTTTTAAGTTTAAATTTAATTTTATTTTAAGTTCCAAGATACATGTGCAGGATATGCAGGTTTGTTACACAGGTAAACATGTGCCATGGTGGTTTGCTGCACCCATCAACCCATTACCTAGGTATTAAGCCCTGCATGCATTAGCTATTTATCCTGATGCTTTCCCTCCCCCTACCCCACCCCACCCCACAAGAGGCCCCAGTATGTGTTTTTCCCCTCCCTGTGTCCTTGTGTTTTCATTGTTCAGCTCCGACTTATAAGTGAGAACACATGGCGTTTGGTTTTCTGTTCCTGTATTAGTTCGCTGAGAATAATGGCTTCCAGCTCCATCCATGTCCCTGCAAAGGACATGATCTTGCTCCTTTTTATGGCTGCATAGAGTCTTATGGTATGTAGGTACCACATTTTCTTTATCCAGTCTATCATTGATGGGCATTTGGGTTGATTTCACGTCTTTGCTATTGTGAATAGTGCTGCAGTGAACATATGCATGCATGTATCTTTATAATAGAATGGTTTATATTCTTTTGGGTATATACTCAGTAATGGAATTGCTGGGTCAAATGGTATTTCTGGTTCTAGATCTTTGAGGAATCACCACACTGTCTTCCACAATGGTTGAACTAATTTGCATTCAAATAAAGTGTGAACTTATTTTCACCCAGGAGAGTGAGCTCCTTTCTTTGCAAAATGGGACAAAGATGTAACTAAAACTTTCTATTTCAGAATATCATGGGCACAGCTCTGCAATGAGTCTGACTTTCATTGCTCATCTAAAGCTGATGATAAGGGAGACATTTTCCCTGAATGGTTGTAACTGTAGAGGTGAAAAAGAAAGACTTCTCCATTGCCCTCTGAAGCTTCTCTGAAAATGAACTGGCAATAGGCGGATTAATAGGAGACAAAGGCATAAAATTTATTTAACACGCATGGGGAAAATCACAGGAGAGTGATTACTCAAAACCCGGTAACGCTTATATATCCTTCTTCATGGGCGAGTTAGAGGTGGGAGAATGTAGGTAATTTTGAGGGGTAGTAAATAATTTTAGTAAAAATAAATGGACCCAGGAGACAGAAATTATCTTGTAAAGGATTCTCTTTGGAATCTAAATGAGCCTGAGAGGGAGACAATATCTTGTAACAAAGTCCATCCAGGTGTGGTTACATTCCTCAGTCTTCTTTCCTGCCATAGATAATCAAATTTCAGGGATGAGATGGAAGGCAATTGTGTTCTCTTTGGTGGGTCTAGTCTTAAGACAGGTAAGGGAATATCAGGGTAAAATTCTATTCTGCACTGGGTGTGGGGGCAGTGGAGTGGAGGGGCTGACAGGAGTGGTCAGAAAGTCCTTGATTCTTTTTTTTTTTTTTTTTTTAAGACAGAGTTTTGCTCTTGTCTCCCAGGCTGGAGTGCAGCGGTGCAATCTCGGCTCACCTCAACCTCCTGCCTCCCAGGTTCAAGCCATTCTCCTACCTCAGCCTCCTGTTGGTCAGGCTTGTCTCAAAGTCCTGACCTCAGGTGATCTGCCTGCCTTGGTCTCCCAAAGTGCTGAGATTATAGGTGTGAGCCACCTCGCCTGGCTATTCTAAGGAACTTCTAAGGCCTTCCTATTTTAGTTCAAAGTGCTCAGCTTGCATTGAGCGTACTTTTGGGAAATCATTTTCTGAGCCCAGAGCACCATTCTTTCAGGGTTATCATTTTCTGAGCCCCAGCATAACCATTTTGATATGGGAGCTAAGGAGCTGAGGAAAAGGCATATCTGGAACATGACGAGGGCTGGTTACTTTGCCAAATGGAGCCCTCTTCTCCACTGTCCTCGTTAGAGGCTCCCCATCTCTTGCATGGACTATTGCACTAAGTGATCTTCTTACCAGGGCCCTGCCTGCCTTTCAACTCCAATTCCCTCTGTGACTCCTCTCAACAGCTCCCCTGGCAATCAGGCTCCTAGACAAGCCACACTCTGGTCTCAGCTAAACTTCCCAGCCTCACATCCAGCGCACCCTTAGCTACAGCCTTTCAAAATTCTTTGCCATCCTCTGACAATACCACTTGAGCCCAGACGTCCAGTCCTTTGCATTTGCTGTCAACTCCACCTGACATAATGCCTTTCTCCACTTTTTTCTTTTTTTTTTTTTTTTTTTATTAATGAGCCCTTCTCATCCATTCTTTCACCTGGTACTGAAATACCACCTCATCCATGAGGTTCCTTCAGGACGAGTTTATGACTCTCTCCTCTGTGTTCTTTTTTGTTTGTTTTGATTTGTTTTTGAGACAGAGTTTCATTCTTGTCGCCCAGGCTGGAGTGCAATGGCATGATCTCGTCTCACTGCAACCTCCATCTCCCAAGTTCAAGTGATTCTCCTGCCTCAGCCTCCCGAGTAGCTGGGATTACAGGCATGCACCACCACGCCCGGCTAATTTTGTATTTTTTAGTAGAGATAGGGTTTCTTCCATGTTGATCAGGCTGGTCTTGAACTCCCGACCTCTGGTGATCCTCCCGCCTTGGCCTTCCAAAGTGCTGGGATTCTAGGCGTGAGCCACTGTGCCCGGCCTATCTCCTGTGTTCTTTTTTTTTTTTTTTTTTTTTTTGAGACGGAGTCTTGCTCTGTTGCCCACCCTGGAGCGCAGTGGCCGGATCTCGGCTCACTGCAAGCTCCACTTACTGGGTTCATGCCATTCTCCTGCCTCAGCCTCCCGAGTAGCTGGGACTACAGGCACCTACCACCATGCCCGGCTAATTTTTTGTACTTTTAATAGAGATGGGGTTTCACCATGTTAGCCAGGATGGTCTCGATCTCCTGACCTCATAATCCGCCTGCCTCGGCCTCCCAAAGTGCTGGGATTACAGGAATGAGTCACAGTGCCCGGCCTATCCCCTGTGTTCTTATAGCATTTTGCGTTGCATTGCACTTTGCACTGTATTATTCTTGGTTTATCGTATTACGACGTTCTTTTCATGCATCTATCTCCTCCACGGAGTCTATATTCTTTTTCTAGGGCTGCTGTAACAAATTACCACAAAGTGGCTTAAATCAACAGATATTTATTCTCTCACAGTTCTGGAGGCTAGAAGTGCTCAAATCAAAGTGTCAGCAGGGCCATGCTCCCTCTGAAGGCTCTGGGGAAGGATCCTTCCTGCTTCTTCCAGCTTCTGATGATTGTTGGCAATCCTTATTGCTCCTTAGCTTGCAGCTGTGTCACTTCAACCTCTGCTTCTGTTGTCATGTGGCTTCCTTTCCTGTGTCACTGTGTCCTGTCCAAATCTCCCTCTCATTTCTCTTATAAAGACACTAGTCACCGGATCAGGGTCCACCCTACTCCAATATATTTCATTTTAACTTGATTATATACGCAGAGACCCTATTTCCAAATGAGGTCCTATTTACAGGTAGCGGGAGGGTTAAGACTTCAAAAATATCTTTTTGGAGGAGAACATAATTCAACCCACAGCACTAGGCTTTACATGTCTGTGCATTGCCACTGCCTATAAAAGGCGCATAAAAGTGCCCATTAAATGATGAAGGAATAAATGAAAGAAGAAAGAATAAGTTATCCCAATATACACTATTCGCTGTGTGCCCCATCTATGCTAGGTCCTGTGCTAGGCACGGAGGTCACAGAGAATAAGATGTGGCTTCAACCATTGTTTCCTCCCCGCGATGTGCCTGAGCTTCCCAGTAGTGTGTCCTCTGCAGTTCTCAGCTCACCCTGAGCCCCTTAGCTTTAAATAGACCTACCCGTGTGTTTGATACCAGAGTGTTCATGACTAATTCAGGACCTTCCTAGCAGTGAGTTTTGGAGCATGGGAGTCCAGCTGGAACCCCCATTCCCCTAGGATCGTTGATCCTGCTCTCACTTGACAGCTGTGGGGTTTTACTTCCTGCATCTAGGCATAGAATTAACCTACGGGCTCTTTTGAAACAAGTCCCACTTACTCTGTTTTCCTCTGAGTTTTATTTCCCCATTTGTAGAAAGGAGATAATACCCAGGCCAGGCGTGGTGGCTCATGCCTGTAATCCCAGCACTTTAGGAGGCCGAGGCGGGTGGATCACGTGAGGTCAGGAGTTTGAGACCAGCCTGGCCAACATGGTAAAGCCCCGTCTCTACTAACAATACAAAAATTAGCTGGGCATGGTGGTGCATGCCTGTAATCCCAGATACTCTGGAGGCTGAGGCAGGAGAATCACTTGAACCTGAAGGCAGAGGCTGCAATGAGCCAAGGTCATTCCAGTGCACTCCAGCCTGGGCGACAAGACCTAAACTCCATCTCAAAAAAAAAAAAAGGATGTAACACCCAATTTCTCAAGGTAGTTGAGATAGGAAACATGGAAGTAATTGATGAAGCTAATTATTAGTTATTTAGCATTCAACATTTATTTTGTTCTTTTTTTTTTTTTTTTTTTTGGAGACAGAGTCTCGCTCTGTCGCCCAGGCTGGAGTGCAGTGGCGCGATCTCGGCTCACTGTAAGCTCCGCCTCCCGGGTTCATGCCATTCTCCTGCCTCCGCCTCCCGAGCAGGTGGGACTACAGGAGCCTGCCACCGCGCCCGGCTAATTTTTTTGTATTTTTAGTAGAGACGGGGTTTCACTGTGTTAGCCAGGATGATCTCGATCTCCTGACTTCGTGATCCGCCCGCCTTGGCCTCCCAAAGTGCTGGGATTACAGGTGTGAGCCACCATGCCCTGCCCTGTTTGTTTGTTTTTTTGAAACGAAGTCGCATTCTGTCGCCCAGGCTGGAGTGCAATGGTCTGATCTCGGCTCACTGCAACTTCTGCCTCCCAGGTTCAAGCAATTCTCCTGCCTCAGCCTCCCAAGTAGCTGGGAGTATAGGCATGCACCACCACGCCCAGCTAATGTTTGTATTTTTAGTAGAGATGGGGTTTCACCATATTGGCCAGGTTGGTCTCCAACTCCTGACCTCAAGTGATCCCCCTGCCTTGGCCTCCCAAAGTGCTGGGATTACAGGCATGAGCCACCCCACCCGGCCCAACATTTATTTTTGGCATACATTCTTCTTATCCCTGGATTCTCACGCCTTTGCAAGGGGACCTTACAGCTCTTCTCATCAAAAGGTGCAGGTTATTTCTTCATTCCTAAAATATAACCTTGGCCACGTGATTTGTATTGATCAGTGAGACAGTAGTAAATATGATACAAGCAGAAGTTGAAAAGCACTTGGATATTTGTTGCTTGTACTTGTGGTCCTTGGAAATCTTTTAAAAAATTCCTTGGGGATTTTGCAAAATATTGGACCACACTTTCCAGTTGAGTATTCCCCAGGGTTCAGACTGCCCTTGGAATCCACTAATCTCAGATGCCTTGAGCCTTATCAATAGTGTTATATTCACTTATTAATGAGTTTCTTTCTTCAGACTATGTGCATTACTGAGCAAATACAAAACTGGCCATGGCTTCTGGGAACACTCAGTCTCAGATTAGGAGTACTTTGTATAGCTGCTCTGAAAGACAACCTGAAACAGTGCTGAATATGTACAATTATTATATGTATCAAAGGAAGTGCCATGGATAACTGGCTAGTGTATCAGTTATTTTTTGCTACATAACAACAATCCCACCACTTAGTAGTTTAAAACAATAATAATCTATTAGCTCATGTTTCTGTGGGTTGGCATTTTGACTTGAGATCTCTTGGGCAGTCCTTCTGCTGGTCCAATTGGCTCATTCACACAGCTGACAAGTCAGCTGAGAACTTGTTGTTTTAGGAGGGTCTCACTCATATGTCTGACAGTTGGTACTGGCTGTTAGCTGGGGAGATGGAGATGATTGGGCCAAATATCTCCAATAGATGAGCCTAGGCTTATTTCCATAGCAGTTGTTGTAGAGTTTGCAAGAGCCACCATAGCAATAGGGTTTTTGAAGTATATTGATGATACTACTGGGAAATCCTAGAATAGTTTTGCTTTGAGCATGGCTGGATCCAGGGGTCCCAATGGTGTAATCAAGGCTTTATCTCACTCTCTTTTTGCTCTGCTTCTCTTGATATGTTGGGTTCAATCCAGGCTCCTTTTTTTTTTAGCAATGGAAACTTGCACCTCCATCAGTTACTCATGCGTGACATTTCGTCAGTTCATCCAGACTTAGAGGACAGGCTAAGCCAGGGTATCTCCAAGGAACTCTTCTGGGGCTTCTGGACTCATTCTTTTTGGAGACTTCTGGAGGATCTGGAGCATTTGTTTGTTTGTTTATTTATTTATTTATTTATTTATTTATTTATTTATTTTGAGACAGAGTCTCACTCTGTCACCCAGATTGGAGTGCAGTGGCACGATCTAGGCTCACTGCAAGCTCTGCCTCCTGGGTTCAGGCCATTCTCCTGCCTCAGCCTCCCGAGTAGCTGGGACTACAGGCACCCGCCACCATGCCTGGCTAATTTTTTAATATTTTTAGTAGAGGCGGGGTTTCACCGTGTTAGCCAGGAAGGTCTCGATCTCGTGGCCTCGTGATCCGCCCACCTCGGCCTCCCAAAGTGCTGGGATTATAGGCATGAGCCACCAGGCCCGGCTGATCTGGAGCATTTTTAAAGTATCTGAGCCTATTGACTCGATGACTGGATATGTTCAAATCTGAGTTCTTTACTGCAGAGGATTGGCTGTAGTTTTAATCTGGGCAAGACTGGGGAACGCCCAAATAACTCCCCAGAGGCTTCTTGTGCTGGAATTGGAGGATTTTCCACACACACACCCAAAAGGAAAGAGGTAGTGAGTGTTTAAGTCCCACCCTTGGGTGTCTTGGGGTTTTTATGCTCCTCACCTGGGCCCCCTTACTTTGCCTCCTGAGACACCAGATGGATGAGACAGCCCCCGGAGGAAACACAGCACTGGAGGAAGAGATGGCCAAGGATAAGCCTTGGGCACATCTACATTCAGGGGATTGGCAAAGAAAGAAACAATAGCAAAAGAAAATGAGAGAGGTCAGGAAGCCTGGAGGAGAACCAGGAGAAAGCGACTCCATTTATTCTCCTTCCCCCAGAATGGCAGAATTATCATACATCCTGTCTGTATCTTGCCCTTCTGTCCTCTGGAGTCCTCTTCACCAGACAGTTAATTTCTTTAAAATGTTAAGTACTTCACCAATTGCTATAAACAGCTGTAAGGTGCACATCCAACACCCACCATGCAGATTAAACTATTAATATGGAGAAAAGGAGCAGCAGAAGAGACAATCAAGTTTAATTTGATTTTTCCCCAAGTAAAGCATAAGTCAGTACAGAGTGCTGTATCTTAATAGCCTCTGAAGACACCTCTTTCCAAGATAATTAGCTCCCTTTCTCTGGATATTAGCATTATCAGCTCCAGTGCCTCCTATTAAGAGAGCTTTGTTATCCCAATTATTTCTAATATGGCTATAGCTAATTAAAGAATTAACAGTTGAGGTCAAATAAGAGGAAAGTGGTTGTACTTTTTCTGACTGTCAGTTTCTTCATTGAAAACGACAGGTATAATATCACAGCTCTCTCAGGGTTGTTAAGGAAATTAAATGATGTGTTTGTCCAGTCCTTTGAATGGTCCTGGCATACATCTCAAGAACTTAATTGTATGGTAGCCATTACTATGTAACTGGATACATGAAACCCTTGGAATGTCCATTTTTCTATCTCAAACACTTAGCACTTGACTTCATAAAACTTTTATTGAAATGAGGTCATACAAATAAGCTAGAAAATATATAAGCCAGGCACAGTGGCTTACACCTGCAATCCCAGCAATTTGGGAGGCCAAGGCAGGAGGATCTCTTGAGCTCAGAAGTTCGATACCAGCCTGGGAATATGGTGAGACCTTGTTTTTACCAAAAGTAAAAAAAAATTAGCCAGGCGTGGTGGCACATGACTGTAGTCCCAGCTACTTTGGAGGCTGAGGTGGGAGGATCACTTGAGGCTTGAGGCTGCAGTGAGCTACGATCGCACACCACTACACAACAGTCTGGGTGACAGAGCAAGACCCTGTCTCAAAAATTAAATAAATAAACTTAAAAAATAAAAAAAGGCCGGGCGCAGTGGCTCAAGCCTGTAATCCCAGCACTTTGGGAGGCCGAGGCGGGTGGATCAGGAGGTCAGGAGATCGAGACCATCCTGGCTAACACGGTGAAACCCCGTCTCTGCTAAAAATACAAAAAGAATTAGCCGGGCGTGGTGGTGGGCGCCTGTAGTCTCAGCTACTCGGGAGGCTGAGGCGGGAGAATGGCATGAACCCGGGAGGCGGAGCTTACAGTGAGCCAAGATTGCGCCACTGCACTCCAGCCTGGGCGACAGAGCATGACTCCGTCTCAAAAAAAAAAATTAAAATTAAAATTAAAAATAAAAATAAAAAAATAGTATGTTTTTGGCACAAATCTTACTTTGAGCTGGAGGTATTTGTGATTCAATAGATGCAGAAAGAAGCCCTCCTAGAGCTGGCCTTCTCTAACTAAAAGTGGAAAGTTCTGAGGAATGAGGACTGTTATAAATCCCACCCCCCACTGCACCTTCTCCAGGGAAGTTTCATGGCCGTGAAGAGGACAGAAAGTGAGAACCAAGTTGGAACTGAATAAACAAGATTCACACTGTTAGTTTCCCCATATGCTTACCTTCCATAGATGCCAACCTTGGAGGCCTAAGAGGCCTAGAAGATTATCCTTTGTCTGATCATTTCTCTACAAATTTATTGTTCTTTTTTAAGATGCTACATAAGCCCAAATTCTAACCACCCCTTTGAGTTACTCATCATCGGGTTTCTCCCATGTGTTAATCAACTCTGTTTCTCTCCTCTTAATCTATTTTGTGTCAGTCTAATTTGCAGGGTCCCAGCCAGAGAACCTAGGAGGGTAGAGGAAAAAGGTTTTTTATCCTTCTGAATATGTGTGAAATGGTACAGAGCAAAATAAGGCATGGAAAATAACTATGGAGTGTGGGAGAGGAGGATGCTAAGTTAATGAATGAATGAATTAATTTTTTTGAGATGGAGTTTCGCTCTTGTTGCCCAGGCTGGAGTGTAATGGTGTGATCTCAGCTCACCACAACCTCCACCTCCCAGGTTTAAGCGATTCTCCTGCCTCAGCCTCCCAAATAGCTGGGATCACGGACAAGCGCCACCATGCCCAGCTAATTTTGTATTTTTAGTAGAGACAGGGTTTCTCCATGAGGGCAGGCTGGTCTCAAACTCTTGACCTCAGGTGATCCGCCTGCCTTGGCCTCCCAAAGTGCTGGGATTACAGGCTTGAGCCACCGTGCCCGGCGAGGATGCTAATTTAAAATAAGAAGGTGGGCAAGGCGTGTTCCAGTGAACGTTTTCTTTCCTCTTACTTATGGCTGAGGGCATCCTGAAGGTTATATTATGTTTCCTAATAAGGTTTGATTGTGGGCTTGGACAGCTTGCAGTTGGCATTGAATATAGTTGAGTAACCAGAGGATGAGAATAAATATGTAAGCATAGGAAAATGCAGATTGCTGAAGAGGCACATGGGTGTACCAGGCAGGGAACAGGATTGGCGAGATCATGAAATGCCTTCAGTGCTGTGATTCTGTGCTTCCTATGATGCTCTGGCCCGAGTCAGGAAGAGACACACAATCCTCCACTGCATTTCCATAACAGCTGTTTCAAGACTAGACTCTTAATAAAACTTTACAGAGATTATTGGATCACAGATAAACACAGGGGAACAATAAATCTAGAATCTGTACTATCTAAAATGGTAGCCACTAGACACATGAGGCTATTTAAATCTAAGCTTGACTGGGCGCGGTGGCTCACGCCTGTAATCCTAGCACTTTGGGAAGCTGAGGCGGGTGGATCACCTGAGGTCAGGAGTTCGAGACCAGCCTGGCCAACATGGCAAAACCCCATCTCTACTAAAAAAAAAAAAAAAAAAAAAAAAAAATTAGCCAGGCATGGTGGTGTATGCCTGTAATCCCAGCTACTCGGGAGGCTGAGGTAAGAGAATCACTTGAACCCAGGAGGCAGAAGTTGCAGTGAGCTGAGAGATTGCACCACTGCACTCCAGCCTAGGTGACAGAACGGAACTCCATCTCAAAAAAAAAAAAAAAAGTAAAAAATTAAATAAATAAATAAATCTAAGTTTATCAAAATAACATAAAGAAATCACTTCCTCAGTTGTACTGGTCACATGTGGCCCAAGAGCATAATAGCCACATGTGGCCCAAGGGTGTAATAGCCACATGTGGCTAGTTACTAGTGTAAAGATAGAACATTTCCAACTTGCAGGAAGTTTTATTGGACTGTACTGGTCTAGGTAATATTTTTAGAGTGGTGCTACTCAAGTTTAATGTGTACATATATTACCTGGTGATCTTGTCAAAAAGCAGAGTTTGATTCATTAGGTGTGGAATGATTCATTAGGCGCAGATTCATTCATTCTGCATTTTTAGTTAGCTCCCTGGCAATCGATGCTGCTGGTTCACCACCACCATTTAGTAGCAAGAGCTTAGAGACTGCATCTTGTTCTCCAGTGCTTCTAGAAAATACATAGTGCCCAGGGAGCTTTTGCATTAACTTCTATTTTTTTTTTTTTTTTTTTTTTTTGAGACGGAGTTTCGCTCTTATTGCCCAGGCTGGAGTGCAATGGTGCAATCTCAGCTCACTGCCACCTGGGAGGCAGACTCCCAGGTTCAAGCAATTCTCCTGCCTCAGCCTCCCCAGTAGCTGGGATTACAGGCATGTGCTACCACACCCGGCTAATTTTTTATTTTTAGTAGAGATGGGATTTCTCCATGTTGGTGAGTCTGGTCTGGAACTCCTGACCTCAGGTGATCTGCCCACCTCAGCCTCCCAAAGTGCTGAGATTACAGGTGTTAGTCAACATGCTTGGCCCACATTAACTTCTTTCACATTCATTCGTGGTCTTATTTCGCTGTTGGAGGTAGAAGACCTGCAGTATATTATCCTCACCGTTCCTTACTAGATGTTCATAACTTATGGCAGGTGCATGGACTAAACACCTAAATGCTTATATTAAATTTCTGGATTTAGCATTTATCAGCTGTGTGATCTTGAGCAAGTCACTTAACCTCTCTGTGTTGCAGTTTTCATAATCAAAACAGGGAAAATAACAATATCTTGGCCAGGTGCGGTGGCTCATGCCTGTAATCCCAGCACTTTGGGAGGCCGAGGCGGGCGGTTCACAAGTTCAGGAGATCGAGACCATCCTGGCTAACACGGTGAAACCCCGTCTCTACTAAAAATACAAACAAAAATTAGCCGGGTGCGGTGGCGGGTGCCTGTAGTCCCAGCTACTCGGGAGGCTGAGGCAGGAGAATGGCACGAACCCAGAGGTGGAGCTTGCAGTGAGCCAAGACAGCACCATTGCACTCCAGCCTGGGTGACAGAGCAAGACTCCGACTCAAAAAAAAAAAAAAAAAAAAACAATATCTTAGGATGTTATCTGAAATTTTGCAAGTAATCAATGCATGCTATTATATTTATTAATCAAATAGGTTCTATTGCAAGGCTCCTTTTCTCCTCTGTGCTAGGAACTAGGAAAAATAGATATGATCAAGACACAGTTCCTGACCTTGAAGGGCTCTGAGACACGATTCTCAGATGTCTGGCATTGGCGTGGGTCTTTGGGAATGAGATTCTAAGTATTGTGTTTAATAAATGAAGTAGAAGTCTCACGATGTTAGATGGCACACATTCCTATGAAAATAAATGCTTCTCTTTTACCTTGCTGCTTGGTGCTTCAGTTGACGTTATAGGGCAACCCTGCTTGTAGCCTAACCAGGCAGATAAGGTACCTACATGTGCAATAGGAAGATACGTCACCAGGCTCAGTCCCTGCACAATGTCACATTCAAGGAAAGACAGCAAGCAGCCAACATTATTCAAAGCAAATTTATGTTTCTGTGGGTTCCTTTCAAAGCATGTCCCAAAGGATGCAATTTAAAACTGAAAGCAGTGCTTTTAAAATCTTTTTGTTTTATTCCTTCCAATTTCCTTTCTCATTCTTTTTCCTACCAAATGTTTACCTGAAATGAAATCTGTGATTCTTTTCTGCCTCTTTCTCTCCATTTCCCATTCATATGGTAGCCAAGCCCTACCTCTCTCACATGCCCATCCTCTTGCTCACAAGCTGTTTCCCTTTCCTTCCTCTTCCTCCAGTCCTGATGCTCACAGGCCCCAATCCCTTTCTCTTTTTTTTTTTCCTTTTTTTTGAGATGGAGTCTCACTCTGTCACCAGGCTGGAGTGCAGTGATGCAATCTCTACTCACTGCAACCTCGGCCTCCTGGGTTCAAGTGATTCTCCTGCCTCAGCCTCCCAAGTAGCTGGGACTACAGGCGCGCACCACCACGCCCAGCTATTTTTTTTGTATTTTTAGTAGAGACGAGGTTTCACCATGTTGGCCAGGATGGTCTCGATCTCTTGATTTGTGACCTGGCCACCTTGGCCTCCCAAAGTGCTGGGATTACAGGTGTGAGCCACCACACCTGGGCCCCCCTTCCTTCCTTCCTTCCTTCCTTCCTTCTTCTTTCATTTTTTTATTTCTTTCTGAAGGAGTTTCACTCTTGTTGCCCAGGCTGGAGTGCAGTGGCATGATCTCGGCTCACCCCAACTTCCACCTCCCATGTTCAAGTGATTCTTCTGCCTCAGCCTCTTGAGTAGCTGGGATCACAGGGGCCTGCCACCTCGCCCAGCTACTTTTTTGTATTTTTAGTAGAGACGGGTTTTCACCATGTTGAGCAGGCTAGTCTTGAACTCCTGACCTCAGGTGATCTGTCCTCCTCGGCTTTCCAAAGTGCTGGGATTACAGGCGTAAGCCACTGCACCTCACACCCCCATTTCCTTTCTACAAGCCTGCACTCCCAGCCCTTTCCACACCTTGCAATCTCTTGGGACAGGAAATCTGGCTCCATTTCTCACTGTGTCTGGGTGGAAATCTGCCCATTTCCTGGATAACAAGGGAGAGTCAGAAACAGACCCCGAAAGAAAAAACTTCTTCCTTCATAGAAAGGATCTTGGAGGTTGTGGTATGCAGAATTTTTGGACATCCCTTAGGATCTCCCCACCCTCTGCCCCCCGGTGTCTATGCCTTACATAATCCCTGGGTCTGTGAACATGATGGATATTATTCCTGTGATTAGGTTATGTGAGATGACACATTCACTTTAAAAAGGGAGATCATTCGGCCGGGTGCGGTGGCTCATGCCTGTAATTCTAGCACTTTGGGAGGCCCAGTTGGGCAGATCATGAGGTCAGGAGATCGAGACCATCCTGGCTAACAAGGTGAAACCCCGTCTCCACTAAAAATACAAAAAATTAGCCGGGCGTGGTGGCGTGTGCCTGTAGTCCCAGCTACTCAGGAGGCTGAGGCGGGAGAATGGCGTGAACCCGGGAGGCAGAGCTTACAGTGAGCCGAGATCCGGCCACTGCACTCCAGCCTGGGCAGCAGAGCGAGACTCCATCTCAAAAAAAAAAAAAAAAAAAAAAGGGAGATCATTCAAGGTGCACTTGACCTAATCAAATGAGCTCTTTGAAAGCAGAAGTGTTTCTCAGGTTGGTCACTGAGGAAGAAGTCAGAGATGTGCTCTTGCTGGGCTGGAAGAGGTAACAACCATGTTGCGAGCTGTCCATGGGGACAATGTGGCAAGGAATGTGGGTGTCCTATAGGAGGTAAGAGAAGCCCCGATAAGGAAACAGGGACCTCAGTCCTACAACCTCAAGGAGCTGATTTTGGCCAACAACTTTAAAGATTTTGGAAGTTGATATGGTTTGGCTGTGTCCCCACCCAAATCTCATCATGAATTGTAGCTCCCATAATTCCCATGTGTTGTGAGAGGAGATAATTGAATCATGAGGGTGGTCTCCCTTATACTGTTCTTGTGGTAGTGAATATGTCTCAAGAGATCTGATGGTCTTATAAGGGGAAACCCTTTCCACCTGGCCCTCACTTCTCTCTTGTCTGCCACCGTGTAAGATGTGCCTTTCACCTTCTGCCATGATTGTGAGGCCTCCCCAGCCACATGGAACCATGAGTCCATTAAACCTCTTTTTCTTTCTAAATGACCCAGTCTCAGGTATGTCTTTATCAGCAGCGTGAAAACAGACTACTACAGAAATGGATTTTTTCCCCAGAGTATCCAAAAAGAAACACAGGCTGGCTGACACCTTGATTTCAGCCTTGTGAGACCCTGCAAACAGAACCCAGCAATGCCGTTGCTGGACCTCTGACCTATATACAACTGTGAGCTAATCAGTGGGAGTTGCTCTGGACCTCTAAGTTTGCCATTATTTGTTACCTAGCAATAGAAAATCAACACAAAGCAAGAGTAAAGACAGACAGGATAAGAAAGCTCATACATGAATGATTTCTGTTTCTGTTGGAGATGAAAGTATTACTAGTCACACAGAGCAAGGGCTAGGGGCTAAACGAGCTGCACTGATGGTAAATGCTGATAGAGGCCTGTGGAGGGGAACTTGTGGCCCAGGGCAGCAAGAAATGCTCCATTGGAGAGATGGGGTACATGCGAGTGACAATGGGAAGAGTTGGTAGCTGGAGAGAACTGGGAAAGCCTTCAGGTAAGGGGAGTGATTTAAGCACAACTGTGTGAGCAGAAATATGCAAGAGGTGCTATAGGAAGAGGAGGGAGGCTGCCACTGATCCCATCTATCTTCCCTGTCTGACTTGGCTGAGGCCATTCCAGACAATTCTCTGAATATGTTATGCATTTTCACATCTCCAGGCATTTGCAGAGACCTCTTCTTCTGCCTATAACAACCTATCTGCCTTCCTCCCTTGTCTTTCAAGACCCAGCCCAAGGCTCCTCCCCTACAGTTCCCAGTCTCAGAAAGGTGCATCTCGAGCCTGCTTTCATGGCTCATAAATAGAAGCTGGGACTTCAGTAGACTTTTTCTCTTTCTTTTTTTTTTTTTTTGAGACGGAGTCTCGCTCTGTCCCTCAGGCTGGAGTGCAGTGGCGCGATCTCGGCTCACTGCAAGCTCCGCCTCCCGGGTTCACGCCATTCTCCTGCCTCAGCCTCTCCGAGTAGCTGGGACTACAGGCGCCCACCACCATGCCCAACTAATTTTTTGTATTTTTAGTAGAGATGGGGTTTCACCGTGGTCTCGATCTCCTGACCTCGTGATCCGCCCGCCTCGGCCTCCCAAAGTGCTGGGATTACAAGCGTGAGCCACCGTGCCCAGCCTCTTTCTTTCTTTCTTTCTTTCTTTCTTTCTTTCTTTCTTTCTTTCTTCTTTCTTCTTTCTTCTTCCTTCCTTCCTTCCTTCTTTCTTTCTTTCTCTTTCCTTTTCTTTCTCTCTCTCTCTCTTTCTTCCTTTCTTTTTTTGATAAAGTTTTGCTCTGTCACCCAGGCTGGAGTGCAGTGGTGCTATCTCCGCTCACCACAACCTCCACCTCCTGGGTTCAAGCGATTCTCCTGCCTCAGCCTCCCAAGTAGCTGGGATTACAGGCATGTGCTACCACGCCCAGCTAATTTTTTTGCATTTTTAGTAGAGACGGGGTTTCACCATGTTGGCCAGGCTGGTCTCGAACTCCTGACCTCATGACCCACCCGCCTCGGCCTCCCAAAGTGCTGGGATTACATGCATGAGCCACCGCACCTGGCCTAGACTTGTTCTTTCTACTATCCCACATTTAGTAAAGAAAGGAAAGAAACTCTTTCCCAGGTCAATAATCAACCTCAAATGTATCCTTTTGCTCTAATTCTTATTTCCAAATGGCAGGCTTTCTTACAGCAGGGCCCACCCCCCAGGCTGGCCAGGCTGACAGCCCAATTCTGTAGGAGCCCTTGGCTGTGAATTTCTACAGTAGCTGAAACTGTGAGGAGCTTCCCGAGGCTCCCCGAGAGAACTGGAGGGCCCCAGGCTCTTCCCACGGCATCCTCGATCATGTTCTCGTTTCCTCCTCCAGAAACGTGGGGCTAAAATAAGCCCAGAAGCTGAGGAAGGGCTGAGTCAGACCCTCAGAGTGGAGCAATCACTGCACGGCTGCTCCTTGTAAGAAACAACCCGTTGCGCCTGAGTTGTTTATTGCCAGGAGCTGTAAGTGAAAAATAAGCTCTCCTAAGCCAGGCTGGGAGCAGGCTCCTCTTCCTGGAGGTGGCACGATGCTTCACAGCTTGGAAACGTTCTGTGCCAGTATAAAAGGGGTGGCTGGCATACTTCCCTCCGAGCAGGAAAGCCTGGTGACAAAGGGGAAGGAGCCTGGGCTGGAAGCCAAGTGGCACTAGGGTTAGTCTCAACTTCATTGCTTACCAGGTACATCAAATGAATGATACCCTTACCCGCTGAGTCTCCCTCTTCTCAGTTGCAAGATTAAAATGTAAGCCCAGATGACGTCTGAGTTTCTTCCTGGCCCCGGCTTTCTTTTGATTTGTCCAAGCAGCTCCGCAAACTCACTCTCAGGCCCTAAACGATGTGAGCTGTTAACGGTGGAGAAAGGGATTCCGACGTGGCCTATGGCAGCCGTTGCTTCATTGAGTCTGGTTCAATCAGCACCCACTGATCGGGCACCTCTGCTGTCCAGGCATCTGGGAAATGGCTGGGGATACAGAGGGGAAAAAGACAGGGTTTCTTCAGGAACTCACTTTCCAGCAGGTGAGAGTATGAGTGGAAAAGGTGGACAAAACAAAAAGCTGACCAACAACACAAACTCCTTTGCTAAGCCCTGAATGAATGATCTGGACAAGTAGCTCAGAATGAGGAACAGTTCACAAGAGTCCAGGTGGGAGTGGGCTTCAGCTGGAAATTCAATTCTGTTACCATTAGGTTGGTACAAAAGTAATTGCAGTTTTTGCCATTCCTTTTTTTTTTTCTTCTTTTTTCGAGACGGAATCTTGCTCTGTCGCCCAGGCTGGAGTGCAGTGGCATGATCTCGGCTCACTGCAACCTCCGCCTCCCTGGTTCAAACGATTTTCCTGCCTCAGCCTCCGGAGTAGCTGGGATTACAGGCATGTGCCACCACGCCCAGCTAATTTTTGTATTATTAGTAGAAACGGGGTTTCACCATGTTGCCCAGGCTGGTCTTGAACTCCTGTACTCAGGTGATCCACCCACCTCGGCCTCCCAAAGTGCTGGGATTACAGGCGTGAGCCACTGCACCCAGCCACGCCATTACTTTTAAAAATAGCAAAAACCGCAATTACTTTTGCACCAACCAGATAGATTTTTCCCATCTCAGTGAAGTTTTATTGAGAAAGAGGCCAGTAAGAAATGATTACAGAGGTCGAAATTTACTTTCTTCAGATGATCTAACATTTTAATGTACATGTAGTTCTTCCCAGACAGCAAGAATAATTCAGGGTTGGTTTTCATCCCAAAGTTTCCCCATACTTAAGAGAAAAACCATTCACACGCAGCGATGGGGGCCACTGAACTGAAAATACTTCTAATGCAAAAGAGTAAGAGACTAAATCATTACCGAAGAGTTCAGGTCCTATTTCAATGATACTCTCTCTCTCAGATTCACCACAGTCAGCACTTCCAAAATGTCTTTCAAACATTTAAAAAACAGTTATTAATGACATTTGCATTTTAAGCCACAATTAAAACAAATGTTAAGATTTAATGACATATTTTAATATTTCCAAATATCACACTGGGCCGCAATGGCTCATGCCTGTAATCCCAGCCCTTTGGGAGGCTGAGGCAGGCAGATTGCTTGAGCTCAGGAGTTTGGAAGCAGCCTGAGCAACATGGCAAAACCCCATCTCTACAAAAATTAGCTGGGAGTGGTGGCATGCACCTGTAATCCCAGCTACTTGCAGGGCTGAGGTAGGAGACTTGCTGGAGCCCAGGAGGTCGAGGCTGCAGAGACCCACGTTCACGCCACTGCACTCCAGCCTGGATTACAAAGCGAGACTTTGTCTCAAAAAAAAAAAAAAAAAAAATCACTTAAAAGGCTACATTTAGTCAGGCACAGTGGTTCACACCTGTAATTCCAGCACTTCAGGAGACTGAAACCGGAGAATCACTTGAGGCTGGTAGTTTGAGACCAGCCTGGGAAACAAGGCAATACCCTGTCTCTACAAAAAAAAGTTATAAAAATGAGCTGGGCACAGTGGCACATACCAGATGACCTAGCTACTAGGGAGGCTGAGGAGCAAGGATCACTTGAGCCCAGGAAGTTGAGGCTGCAATGAGTTATGATTGTGCCACTGTACCCCAGAGGGAGACCCTGTCTCTAAAATAAATAAATATTTTTAAAAGGCTTTATTTAATTTTATGATTTTCTCATTGGGATTTTTTTTTGCCATCAACTTTTTAGTTTGAAGCTTGAAAAATGAATTAAAATAAGCAAAATTTGAGACATCATGCATGCAGAAAATGAATAAAACAAAACGGCAGACTGAATAAAATGTACTACATTACATATTTATAAAGCAAACGCTATATAACCACCAATCAGGTTCTATGGTTCTATAGATTCCCTCTCTTTTCATCGAAATTACATGTGTGCTGTTTGTAACCGTAACTGTAATGCAGCACATAAGGCACCTAGGGTGCTTCCTGATATACACTCAGTACTCAGTATGTACTCATCCTAATTGTGAGTCACTGATTCATTCAACAAACATTCGCTGAGTTTATATTATATGCCAGCTTTGTATCAAGCACTGGAGAAAGAAAAATGGCTAGACATAGTGCTCCATCCCAGCACCACGAAGGAGACAGACACGTGCAACTGAAAGTGATTACAGCTCAAGTTAGTGGAGAGCTCTCCCCAGTAACCCCAGGGCATAGAAGAAGGAGTGGTTTTTCTGCAGAAGGAAAAGGAGTTTGCCAATGGGCACGGTGGGAAAAGAGCTGTTGTTCTACCACAAGTAATGACATGAGCAGAGGCACAGAGACCTGGGTGAGCAGCCTCATCCCTGTGCACGGTGGGGCAGGAAGGATGGGGGATGGGGGATGGGGGATGGGGGATGGGGGATGGGGGATGGGGGATGGGGGATGAATCAGGGGAAAGCTGAAGTTTTTCTTTGGGAACAGGGGAACTAGTAGAATCCTGTAAGTACATCAAATCTATGGTGAAGATTTTTCTCACAATGGGGTGGAAGTTTTGAGTTTATGGGGAAATATCATTTACCTCCACATAATAATAATAATAATTACTAATATTATTATTAGCAATTATACTACTGTTGCTAAGCCTCCTGAGCATTGCATATGTGCATATGTATTGCGTCATTTATCACCACAAAAAGCCCCTGAGGTATCTGCTATTATTACTGAGAGGCAGTAGAATTTAATTATTATGAATGCACGCTCTGAAGCTACATTATTTGTGTTAAGGTCCTGGCTCCACATTTGGGCAAGTAGCTTAACCTCCCCATGACCCAATTTTCTTATCTTTGTAATGAGGTAATAAAATTGTCGAGCTGATGAGGTTGTGGAAAGGATTTAATAAAATTCTACCTGTGAAATGTTTAAAATAATGTCTGTCCAATACATTGTGTTTAATGAAAGTTGCCTTTTATTGACCCATTTCACAGAGGAGAAAACTGAGGCTTGGGGAGAGGAGGTCACATTTCAAAGGTCACCTGGCCAGTAAGTTGAAGGTTCTGGATTCAAACCCAGGAAATCTCAACACAGAGCCCCATCTCTCTACCATCTAACAAGCCAGGTTTGGTTGCTAAAGTTGGGGCTTTCTCTGGCAAACTTTTGACATGCTTAACTCTGTTTCAAGGACTTCCTTTTTTAAATTAAAAAAAAAAAAAAAGTTAACAGACAGGATCTGGCTCTGTTGTCCAGGCAGGAGTGCAGTGGCTATTTATAGGAATGATCATGGCACACTGCAGCCTGGGACTCCTGAGCTCAAGTGATCTTCCGTCTCAGCCTCGTGACTAGCTGGGACTACAGGTATGCACCACCATGCCTGATTCAAGGACCTTCTTAAGTCATCCCCTGCCAAAAGGTCCAGCCAGAAGGGGATGAGGAAATGTACCTTTATTTGCTTATTGCTACCTGAAGGAACCATTAATTAATTAATGGATTTTATCAAACATTTATTCACTTACAGATATAGTTTCAATGTTTGCCACCTCCAAATCTCATGTTGAAATGTGATCTCCAATGTTGGAGGTGGGGCCCAGTGGGAGTGGGAGGTGTTTGAATCATGTGGGCAGATCTCTCAAGAATGGCTTCGTGTCCTCCCTGCAGTAAAGAATTCACTGGAGATCTGGTTGTTTAAAGGAGGCTGGCATCTCCTCCTCTCCTTCTTGCTCCTGCTCTTGCCATGTGACACCACTTGCTCCACCTGCATCTTCTGCCATAATTATAAGATTCCTGAGGCCCTCACCAGAACAGATACCAGCAGCATGCTTCTTGCACAGTCTGTAGAATCGTGAGCCAAATAAACCTCTGTTCTCTGTAAATTACCCAGTCTCAGGGAATCCTTTATGGCAACACAAAGTGAACTAACACACTTATTCATCCCCTAAGTGTTCAGCATCGAATTTTGTCATTTCACATAATTATCTCAGATACTGTCCACCACCAAAACTGTCTGACTATTCCCATTTTCTAAGTGGGGACATTGATGCTCAGAGGAGTTAAATAACATGTTCAAGGCCAGACAATTGCTGTTGACTTTGCAATGTCTACCCCACACCATCTGCAGGGGTGGGACCTGATTAATGTGAGCTAGTCACAGAAATCACATCTCCATTTCCAGTGGGAGAATTCAAGCTAAGCCAATTAGTACAGAGCATCCTGCCAGCTGTAGGGATTAGTTCAGAAATAAGAGTCCATTTGAATAAAAAAGGTGCAAGGGGAAATTTTCTGGGGCTTCTGCAGATATTGTCCTCTCTCTCTGGAGAAAGCATCAGCAGGAGCCAGTTTGATCCTCTGACATTGCTGTGTGTGGATTTGAGGTCTGGGGATGCTGCAGCCACCTCACAATAAGCTTGTGCGTGACACTGGTGCAGGGGTAGGAATGGCCAGGAGCATCACAGAGACCACTGGATAAAGCCAATCCTGAAGCTTCCTGCTATGTGGGCCAACAGATGTCCTTATTGTTCCAACAGTCTGAGTAAGAATTTCTGCACAGTTCGCACAGCGCAGAACTTGGTTCCAAGTCCAAGTCCAAACTGGGGCTACTCCCCAATCCGTGCCTTCCTACCATGCACGGCTGCAGACATGGTTCTTCTACTCAAGTTGTTTACCATCTGGCAGGAGGTTTTTGGCATTCTGCTATAGTGGCAGATTTGGTCATCAGTCACAATGCCAAGCTGATGGTGGTTTGAGTCATTGTTTTTCTGTTGGCCTATTTCTTTCATAATAAATATGTATTGCTTAGATAATAAAAACAACAAAGGGGAAAATTCCATGTGAGGCAGAGGTAAACAAAAAAGCTCTGCTTTTAGGAGGCTTATATAAAGATCAAGCTGTATGATGTGTGTTGAGCATGCTTTAAAGAATGCTAAACTTGGTGGGGCCCAAGACAGATAAAAGACACTAAGCCTTTTATTATAACACTAGGCGCTAGTGACTTTTGAGACCTGACAATTAATTAGGAGGAGCTGGTTGTAGTTATTATCAAACCTCCCTAATTTCCCCAAGTGAATGGGTGAGGGCTGGGTTGAGGAGAGATGGAGAGGTGGTAAGAATCCTCTGAAGCCCGTTTCTGGAACCTTGGTTTCTCAGGATCGCCGCTTCCTTGGTGGAGTTCCTTTCTGCTCTCCTGCAACTGTCCCTTGTGAGCCTCTGACTCCATAGGACTGGCCCCAGCTAACCCTTTGTTGCTAAGGATGTATCATCTTGCTGGGCTTTACCAAGGGCGTTAATAAAACAGCTTCTATGTTTATAGCCACACAAAGGTAGGCAAGGAAAAGACCCTAATTTGGAAAGCAGAAACCCACTCTGCCACTGAAGCCCAACTCCTGATCTTCCCACCCCCAAAGGCATAGGATAAGATTCCCTTCCCCTCACTGATTGGATTAATTTCAGCCTCATTGACAATTTCCCCCTCCAGACTCATTTACCTACTGTTGTTTTTAACCTCAAAAAACGTCATGGCAACGAAGATCAGAGGAAAGATCACAGTGTCTGGAGTCAGAGAGACATATGCATTTGCATCCCACCTCTGCCTCTTGCTAGAACTCTGATTTTGGGCAGGTTGCTTGAGGTCAGCTCCCTCATCTGTAGGGGGTTGTGATGAAATAAATGATGTAATAGAAACTTTATAAATGCATGAAATTACTGAGGAATTTATGTGCTTTTGGAGGAATTATGGGGCAGGGAAGCAAGAGAGATGCCTTAATTTTCTCCCAGGGATGACAGTGGAAGGCAAGGAAGAGTGTTACAGCTGAGGGAACAGACAGTGGAAGGCCTGGGGACAAATGAAGTCCAAAATAGCTGGAACGTAGAATATGGGAAATAAATGAAGGCTCGAGATCTGAGGGTTCAAAGCCATACAAGGACTTAGCACATTATCCTAGAGAAGGAAGGGGTCATTGAAGGGTTTTAAGCAAGGGAATAGCTTGACATGTGTTTTTAAAACTTTACTGTGCCTGTGTAGAGAATAGTTTGCAGTGGGTCAAGGCTGGAGCTGGCAGCCCGGTTTGGGGGCTGATGAACTAGTCCAGAGGATGGGTGGTGGCCTGAACCAGAGAGACAAAAGTGGGATCGAGAAAAGTGGATGGCTGTGCCACTTGCTATGGCTTCAAGCAAGTTACCTAACCTCAGTTAAGTTACTCAACCTTCACTGAGTTAAGTCTCAGGTTTTTCCCCCATTGTTTATGGAGTACAGTAATAGTATCTGCATCCTAGAGTTTTTAGGGGATTAAACGAGAGAATGCATATAGAGCGCATAGCACAGCATCTGCCACATCGTATGCGCTGGCAAGATGGAAGCGACTATTACCATTGTTAGTAGTGGAAGTCATGTTGGCAAATATCACAGGGTGCATTCGGGGCATGCTGCTTAAATGAATGAAATAAGTGAATAGACAGTGAGTGCCAGAAAATGCCCTTTTCAAGACTGAAATCTTGTTTAAAAGGTATAAATAGTCCTGGTGAGGAAGGACAGAGAGAGGCAGGGAGGGTTGTTGTCTAAAGAGGTCAATGTGCTCTCTTGGTGAGCTCTTCTGAGAGTTAGGACACAAAGAGAATGTGTCCAAATGGTGAACAGGTGGGGCAGGCAGGCTGGAGTCCTTTTGAAGAGGGTCAGGAAACAAAAGCCTGCAAGCAGCACAGATGTGTGAAAAAGCTATTTTTAGTCTGGTACAAGAAGCCCACAGGAGAAGCACCACCCCTAACCTTAGTCCTCTTTGTCTCTGTCTTCTCTGCCGGGAACATCAATCATCATGTCAGGAGGGCAGGTGTTAAGATTGGTCAGAGGAAATAAAAATCCAAGAGAGATGAAGATATAGTGAGAGAATGTCATGCTCTATTAAATGCATTCAAGTCTCATTGCTCAGAGAAATGACGTGTTAGGGTTCAACTCAAAATACAAATGTTTTGTTGTTTTTGCAGGTTTTAAAGGAATATATGCTCTTTTTTTTTTTTTTTTTTTTTTTTTTTTTGAGACGGAGTCTTTCTCTGTTCCCTAGGCTGGAGTGCAGTGGCGCGATCTCGGCTCACTGCAAGCTCCGCCTCCCGGGTTCACGCCATTCTCCTGCCTCAGCCTCCCAAGTAGCTGGGACTACAGGCACCCGCCAACACGCCCGGCTAATTTTTTGTATTTTTAGTAGAGACGAGGTTTCACTGTGTTAGCCAGGATGGTCTCGATCTCCTGACCTCGTGATCCGCCCGCCTCGGCCTCCCAAAGTGCTGGGATTACAGGCGTGGGCCACCGCGCCCGGCCTGTAATATATGCTCATTTTAAGACTCAAACTAACAATAGAAACTATTTTGAGCACCAACTATATGGCAGGACATAAGCCTAGACCTTTATGTATATTTATGTCATTTAATTATCTTTTTTTTTTTTTTTTGAGATGGAATTTCACTGTCGTTGCCCAGGCTGGAGTGCAATGGCGTGATCTCAGCTCACCACAACCTCTGCCTCCCAGGTTCAAGCAATTCTCCTGCCTCAGCCTCCTGAGTAGCCAGGATTACAGGCATGTGCCACCACGCCTGGCTAATTTTGTATTTTTAGTAGAGACGGGGTTTCTCCATGTTGGTCAGGCTGGTCTCGAACTTCTGACCTCAGGTGATCCACCTGCCTTTACCTCCCAAAGTTCTGGGATTACAGGCGTGAGCCATTGCACCCAGCCTGTCATTTAATTATCATCCAAACTTATTGTGTGCATATTATCACTTACCCATTCTACAACTAATGAGCCCAAGACCAAGAGAGCTTAGGTGACTTGCCCAGAGTCGCACAGCTTGTTCTATGACCTGCTCATTTGGACAAGTTACTTAATCTCCCTATGCCTCAGCTGGTTCAACTGTTACAGAGGATAAGGACCCAACTGGTTTGGCTGACTCGAGTTTCAAATCCTCTCTCCCAGTAGACTGAAGTGTGCTTAGACATTAGAACCACACTCTCATTCAAAATCTTCTTTTACGACTTACTAACTTTATGTCTTTGGGCAAGCCATATAGCCACATGCCTCAGCTCCTCTTCTGAAAACTAGGGGTTTTTTTTTTGTTTTTTTTTTTTGAAACGAAGTCTCACTCTATCGCCCAGGCTGGAGTGCAGTGGCACGATCTTGGCTCACTGCAAGCTCCACCTCCCAGGTTCACGCCATTCTCCTGCCTCAGCCTCCCAAGTAGCTAGGATTACAGGCACACACCACCACGCCCAGCTAATTTTTCTTTTTTCTTTTTATTTTATTTTTTTTTTTAGTAGAGATGGGGTTTCACTATGTTGGTCAGGCTGGTCTTGAACTCCTGACCTTGTGATCCGCCCACCTCAGCCTCTCAAAGTGCTGGGATTACAGGCGTGAGCCACCACGCCTGGCCTAAAACTGGGGATCTTAATAGTGACAATGGGCTGTTGCAAGGATTAAATTAGCTAATACAGGCTAAATGCTTATAATACTACCTGCTCTCTCATAGCTAATAGCTGATATTAATATAATTGGTAGCAGTAGTATTTCTATCCTGTCTTGTTAGGACAACATAACTTATCCCAGCAAGGTTCATTAGAAAAAAAAAAATGGACTTTCCAGGGCAGGCAGATCTCTTCTGAGAATCCAAGGAGCTCACACCTGTGAAACACTCCGAATAGTGCCTGGAAAATAGTCGTGTTTATGCCCATGTTTAGTTGTTATTATCTATAAATTCCATGACGCAAGCTCTTAACTTTTATTTGCTACCTCTTCACACTGCATTATCATGCCTAAAAAAATCTCATCATCCAGAGACAGATATCATTAATAGTTTCTTGTGTATCTTCCCTTACTTTTGAAGCAACTGCGTAAATGTGTTTCTATGCCAGGTTCACATTTAACTGAGTTAAACATAGTGGGTGTGAACTCTGGCATTGGCAGATAGTGGCTCTGTGGCCTTAGGGAGGTAATTTCACTTGCCTGAATCATAGTTTATTTATCTGCAAAATGAGGATAATAATCATAGTTTCCTTCTCTGCAAAATGAGGATAATAATCTCATAGAGTGGTAGTGAGGACAAAACATACCATTTTAAGGCACTTAGAACAATCTTGTCACATAGGCTTGAAAAAGACTTAGTAATTTAAAATAAATGTTCTACACAATGGCCACAGTAATCCTTATAAATCACATTGTGTTACTTTTCTGCTTAAACTCTGGAATTTTCTTATTGTATTTGGAATTAAATTCATATGCCTTACCTTGGTCTATGTGAAGGGTCTTGGTGTCCTGAAAAATGTTATTTTCATTTTCTACCTAGTTCAGAACTGAGGGAGACATAGATGAATGTTTGCAGTGTGTCGTTTAAATCTGTGGGATAGTAGATATCACCAACTAAATTGTGCCCCTCACCCACCCAAATTAACATGTTGAAGTTCTGACCCCCCCATTATGAGGTAGGGCCTTTAAAGAGCTCAAAAATATTCCAGTTGCAGTCCTAGCATATGCAGACATGAGAAGCGGGGGATATGAATTTTCCTACTAAGAATCTACAAGGCCAGCCCGGGCACGGTGGCTCACAGCTGTAATCCCAGCACTTTGGGAGGACGAGGAGGGTGGATCACGAGGTCAGGAGTTCAAGACCAGCCTGGCTAAGATGGTGAAACCCATTCTCCATCGCTCCTGCCTGGGCGATAGAGTGAGACTACCTCTCAAAGAAAAAAAAAAAAAGAATCTACAAGGCCATGAAGGAGAGGCCCTAATTCAATATGACTGGTGTCCCTCTAAAGAAGAGAAGAGGCCGGGTGCGGTGGCTCATGCCTGTAATCCCAGAACTTTGGGAGGTCAAGGCAGGCGAATCACGAAGTCAGGAGATTGAGACCATCCTGGCCAACATGGTGAAACCCTGTCTTTACTAAAAATACAAAAAAATTAGCTGGGCATGGTGGCACACACCTGTAGTCCCAGCTACTCGGGACGCTGAGGCAGAAAAATTGCTTGAACTGGGAGGCGGAGGTTGCAGTGAGCCAAGTTCGCACCACTGCACTCCAGCCTGGCAACAGAGCGAGACTCCGTCTCAAAAAAAAAAAAAGAGATACCAGGGATGCACCCATAGAGAAAAGGCCGTGTGAGAAGACAGCATGAAAGTGACCATCTGTAAGCCATAAAGAGAGGCCTCAGGAGAAACCAAACCTACTGACACCTCCATCGTGGACTTCCAGTCTCTAGAACTGTGAGTGGACAAACTTCTGATGTTTAAGTCATGCAGTCTGTGGTATTTTGTTACGGCATCCCTAGAAAACTAATACACTAGGTGTCCTAGGACAGCACCCAAAAAACAATCTTATATTCCAGATCACAGGCAAAGGTGGACATTGACGATGGTGGACCTAGGGACTTAAAGAATGGCAGGACACCACCTTTCTCTCCATATTTCAGATCCATCCACCTTCTTTTCCCGCAGGAGCTCTGACTGTAGCAGGTTGATAGTGACTGGCACTCCTAACCCTCCCTCCTTAACAGGACATTCTGCAAAAGGAGGGGAGATTTGCTGTTTTCCAGCCACCTAAGATCAAACCTTAAGGTACCCTTTTGCCTTTCCCTGATTAGTTTCTTTTCTTTTTCTTCTTTTTTTTTTTTTTTTTTGAGACGGAGTTTTGCTCAGTCGCCCAGTCTGGAGTGCAGTGGCACGATCTTGGCTCACTGCAAGCTCGGCCTCCTGGGTTCACGCCATTCTCCTGCCTCAGCCTCCAGAGTAGCTGGGACTACAGGTGCCCGCCACCACGCCTGGCTAACTTTTTGTATTTTTTTTAGTAGAGACGGGGTTTCACCGTGTTAGCCAGGATGGTCTCCATCTCGTGACCTGGTGATCTGCCCGCCTCGGCCTCCCAAAGTGCTGGGATTACAGGCGTGAGCCACCGTGCCGGGCTCCCTGATTAGTTTCAATGATTATTTCTGGGCCAGTCACTGGTCAGACAGCCTCATGGTCTGGGTGGAAACAAAAGGGAACATGATTTTTAGCACGCTGTGAGGTTTTTATAAAGTGGCGGTGGAGCTGGTTGTTGAGGAGAGGTGGGGATTCCTATGTAAGTCAGAGCTTAGGAAAATAGAGCATACTCCATGTTTTACAAGTAGCACGGGATTTAAAACAGATCATTAGATGCTTCTAAAACTACAGTAAGGGACAGAGGGAAATAAATCCGGAAAAGTCACAACTAATCTTTGTATGCTGCTAGTTTTCAAGGAAACGGGAAGGTGGAGGGCCTCAGGAAACTGCTGGCAATGACAGATATCTTCAGTACTGTGGTGAGTGAGTCACAGGAAAATGCCTAGAGGCCTCTCAGAGTCTCACGTCTACTGAAGTTCATACATCTTCTTGCTGTTTCCAAAGGACCAGTGATTCTCTATCAATCATCTATCTTCCTAGTTACCTTCCTACTTACCAATCTAATTCTGGTATTCCAAAACTTGTGTAAATTCCTCACACTGGCAGACTCTAGTTTTCAGAGATTCTGGGATATGTGGCTCGCAGTCACAGGTTTCTGGCCCCTTTGATACATGGAAGAGCATAGAAGGGAGAATGGTAATGAGTTGCTAGCACAGTCTGGTGCAGATCCTCAGAGTAGAGGATGTTGGACAAACAACACCCATGCTACCTTGAGTCATAGATATTGTAAGTACTTCTCTCACATTATTAACATTTTTTCTTAACATGTAAGGGTCCTAGGGGAGCTTAACCTGTTTGAACAGCTTAGAGGGTCTTAGAGACATTGAGGAGATTGGGGAGGGTCAGGATACAGGAAAATATTTTCATTTCCAAATAGAGAAAGAAAATCGAAGTCATAAGCTATAAGTTGGTGAGCTTGGTGGAAATTCTAGGAGAGTTTCTAGACGGGAACATCAAGAAGATGGTACATGAGGACTTCAAAAATAAAACAGTGCTCACAAAAAGGCATCAGACGTTTACAAAGAACAAATTGTACCAAAATCACCTTATTTATTTGTTTGTTTATTTATGAATGACTGAGGGGATTACTGGACCCATGGAGCATGTGGATTTTCATGAGGCATTTACCAAAATCTCATTATGTCTCCGTGAACAAATGGCAAAATGCTGGTGGCACTACTGCTAAGTGCAATCATAACTGAAGGGCTGTGTCCTGAGATTGTTGACTAATGGACCCATGTCAGCCTGGAAAAATGGTCTCAGTTAAGGAGTCCTGGCTTTGATTTTGTCCGGTTCAACCTTTTTATCATTGTTTCTTTTGAGAGCAGTGATGGCTCTCTAATCAAATCTGAGGATGCACCAAGGCAGAGAGAAAGGATAAATGGATTGTATAATAAAATTAGGATTCACCAAACTATCAATAGCCTGGCATGAAGGGCAGAAGGAACAAGTTGAACTGTACTAGAAATAAATCTAGAACATTGCTTCTAGACCTCCAAACAGTATAATGAGGGGAAGAAGGGGTTGGCTTAAGAGCAGACTCTGAAAAAGGACTAAGGCCTTGTTTTCATTGTAAACCATCTTAGACTGCTGGGTCATATTGAACTGTCAAAATAATGAGATGACACTTTGGGTTGCATTTATAGTATTGCTTTGAATAGAATAATACCAGGCATATAGTATATGCTCAACATGTAAAATAGTGTATGAATTAATATCTTTTCTGGAATATTATGTTTGATGCAGGGCAGGTTCTTGGCTTCACTCAGGAAAGGATTCGAGAGAGAGCCGGTGATGAAAGAAAGCAGATGAGGCGGCAGCAGTATTATAGCTCTTTGTGACTGCTCCTTGCAGAGCAGGGCTAGCCCATAGGCAGTGCATCAAGAGTAGCAGCATATGGGTGGTTTGCAGTCATATTTATACCCACTTTTAATGACATGCTAATTAAGGGGTGGGTTATTCAGAAATAGCTAGAAAATGGGCAGTGACTTCAGGGTGTTGCCATGGCACCGATGGGAGCGTCTTAGGCTGCTGGGCAGTGAGAACAACTGGAGGTGCTTCTGGCGCCTCTTCCCAGTTTCTGCCAGTCTTCAATATGGTCCAGAGATGAGTCCTGCCTGCTTCCTACCTCATTCCCCACTTAGAGATCAGAACTTCTCCTTAATCTTCAGAGGGTTGCAGAAAGGTGGAGGTCCATCTTCTGTAACTGCTTCCTGCTGATTTATGGGCATAGGCCCTGCCTGGCATTGGAGAAGTAAAAATTTCTGGATACCTGATCTAAGAGGCCCAAAGGCAGGATGCTTTTATGCTTTGGGTCGGAAGACAAGATAGCGTGGAAGCCTTGTGCCAGCATTGTCCTCACACTGAACTGTTGTAACCTGGAAGACACAAACTTTACTAAGAGGTTAAATAAGCAAGGGCCTAAAATTAGTAGTAACAAGACAACTATAAAAGATCCTAGGAGAGATAAAAACCAGGTGAGACTTGGGAGGACACTCTTGTTGATCAATCAGATATAGTTGGGTTCAGTCAGTGCCCTGTTATATGTATGTAACCAGGTATCTTGCTCATAGATCTTTTGAATGTTAGCCTCAACCTTTCTAGAGTTGTTCATTAATGTGCAGCAGGTTTTACTAATACCTGCACAGTCTCCACCTTGTTCAGCTAGTGAATAATCCAATGCTAGTCCGTTTTCAAAACTATATTTTCCAAAGGGTCTAAGGGCTCTTGAATTTCCTTCAGTACCTGCCCTGTGTTGGTGGATAATGATTCTAATGATTCTAAGGTTTGAGTGAAATTATTTAGGGTTGACTTGTGGTAGGCGAAGCCACCCCAGGGGGCTGCTAGTCCTATTGCTGTCCTGATTTCTGCCAGAATTAATCCCATTGCTCATTTATTTCTGGTATTCTTGGGTCTTATGGAATTATAGATAGTGACCCCTGGAGGGGAAAGGGTGACCAATGTACATTCACCCTGTTCCAAGGTTTTGTTATACAAGGGAAAGCAACTTCTAAAATAACTGGTGGCTCCCCAAGGAGTCAGGAGTGATTACAGGGCATGACGTTTTCTCACTCATGGCCACAAAGAAAATGAGCCCAGGTGGGGTGCAAACAGAGGCCCTATGGGGTGTGACATCTATATTTTGCTGCTAAGTTGGGTCTATAGAGATATTCTTTCCCTGCTCCAATGGAGGTGGTCGAACAACTCCTGTTTTCCAGAAGTGGGCTATACTCCCACCTTCTCAGATTAGGCAGTTGTTTTTCCCCCTATATGTTCTGATCTGGGAGGAGGCACCATCTATGCTTTCCTTGTTCACATCTAGAGTAGGATCAAAGCATTACAGGGAAACTTCTGCCTTTGTGTCATTAACACCACAGTGAGTGTGAAAGGTAGACTGATGAGTACACTGGAGATACAGATATCCACCTTCCCAGGTCCAGGTAATAGTGATGGTGGTGGGAAGGGAGGCAGGTGGAATCTATTAAGTTGGGGAAAGTTCCACCCAACATGTAGGGGTCTAGGTATTTTGGGATTGCTATGGTTAGTTAGGAGGTCTGGGGAGATGGCTGTGAGATTTTCCTGATGAGCCAGAAAATGAGACTGTCTATCCTGGGGGTGTTGATGACAAATCCAGGATCCATGAAGATGATTTCCTGATGCTATAATTTTTGAAATATTTACTATAGAGTTTTGTTCCTACCTGCACTGGATTAAGTTAATTGGGAGAGCAAACAGGATTAACAGTGGCAGCACGCTGTCCAGTTGGGCTCTGGAGTAACCTTTACACCTAGTGTGTTAGGCTGTTCTCACATTGCTATAAAGAAATACCTGAGACTAGGTAATTTATAAAGAAAAGAGGTTTTTGGCTCACAGTTCTGCAGGCTGTACAGAAAGCATGATCCTGGCATCTGCTCAACTTCTGGGGAGACTTCAGAAAACTTACAACCAAGTTGAAAGCAAAGTGAGAGCAAGCACATCACACGGCAAAAGCAGGAGCAAGAGTGCAAAGAGGAAGGTGCCACACACTTTTAAATGACTAGATCTCACGTCAACTCACCATGTCAAGGACTGTCCCGAAAGGGTGCTACTAAACCATTTATGAGAAACTGCCCCCACGATCCAATCGTCTCCCACCAGGTCCCATCTTCAACATTGGGAATTATAATTCAACATGAGATTTGGGTGGGGACACACATCCAAACTCTATCCCAGCAAGGAAAAAAGACATGTTTCCCAGGAGGAGGCAGTTGGACAAAGCATTAGAAAAGAAGTATTATGGCTGGGCACAGTGGCTCATGCCTATAATTCCAGCACTTGGGGAGGCCAGGGTGGAAGGATCGATTGAGCCCAGGAGTTCAAGACCAACCTGGGCAACATCATGGAACCTCATCTCTACAAAATAAAAATAAAAATAAAAAATTAGCTGGGCATGGTGGGATGCACCTGCAGTCCCAGCTACACAGGAGGTTGAGGTGGGAAGATTGCTTGGGCCTGGGAGGTCAAGGCTGCAGTGAGCCATGATCGTGCCACTGCACTCCAGCCTGGGTGACAGGGAGGGACCCTGCCTCAGAAAGAAAAAAGAAAAAAAAAAAGGAAATTTTACAGTCAGGAAGAAGAGATACAAAAAAGGACAATTCCCACCCACAGTATCTCATTACCACTTCTGGCTGAGTGTTGATTCTTCTAAATAGGTAGCGGCGGTCCTCCAAAGGTTCACAGATGTAGGCTGTGGTATCCTCCTTTTGCACATGTGACTCATAAGAAACAGGTCTAATCTTGGTACCCAACCAGTTATTTCCTGGAGTTTAACAGTAGTGCAGGTACTCAATACCACCTGATAGTGGCCCTTCTATTTTGGTTGTAATTGATCCTCAGAGGATCCATCTTTATAAGGTTTCAGTAAGACTAAGTCTCCTAGTTGAATGAGAGAGTTTATTTTTTCCCCTGTGGGAGGAGGCAATACTACATTTCCATATTCTTGAAGGGCCTTTTGAACCTGGTCTAAGTTGATAATGTGGGTAAATAATCTATGTGTCTCTTCATCAAATAGGAGGTCTAAAGTTAACAAGGGCCTTCCATTAAGTCATTTCAAATGGACTAAGCTTTAAGGTTTCCTTTGAAGCAAAAAGGGCTATGGGTAGGAGAGAAAATGGGCCTCTCAGATCTCTTGAGAGTTTTGCTAATGTCCTTTTAAAAATACAGCTGGCTTTTTCTACCTTCCCAGAGTATTGAGGCCTCCAGGAAGAGTGAAGATGATAGGCAATGTCTAAGCTAAGGAAAACTGCTGGGTCACCTTAGCTGTGAAGGAAGGTCCGTTATGACTTTGCAAATATTTTAGTAACCCAAATCTTGGGATGATCTCTTTAAGTAAGAATCTCGACATTTCTAATGCTTTTATGTATTTTTTTTTTTATTTTTTGGTCTTTCTAGAGAAAGCTTTTATCCACCCAGTGAAAGTTCATATGAATACTAGCAAATATTTTAGTTCCCTATTAAGTGGCATCTGGGTGAAATCTATTTGCCTGTTTTCCCCAAGGTATGTTTCTCGGTGTTCTATAGGTTTGAGTAGGGCGGGGGCATGGGGTGGCTTCCTGGCCTGTTATGGACGCGAAGTCCCCAGGCCCTGATGACTTTTTTTTTTCCCACGGTCTAGAACAGTTTATTTCCCAAGATTTGAGAAGCCAATTTGAATAGATTCCTGTCCCAAATGTGAAGAGTCATGGAAATATTTAATTATTTTCAATTGCTTAGCTCCAGGGAGAAAGAGTTTGTTGCTTTCTAGCAACCACCCTGAGGGGTCTTTTTGTAAGCCTTTCTGTTCTGCCCATTTAATTTTTTTCAAGGGTATTGTAGGGTGCCACTGACACGTGTGGAGTGCCTGGTATTAATGCAGTGACCTGTAATGCTGGTATTTTTTCAGTTGTGGCCTTGGCTGCCCTGTCTGCCAGAGCATTTTCTGTGATAATCGAGGTGTCTCCTTTTGATGTCCCTTGCAGTAGATAACTGCTGTCTCCTTTGGGAGCTGAACAGCAGCTAAAAGTTCCAAGATCTCAGAGAGATGTTGTGTGGAGGATATCCTGGCTGTTAATAGTCTCGTGTTTTTTTTTTTTATATGGCCACATGAGCATGGTTTACCAGGAACCCACATTTGAAATTAGTAAATATATTGACTCTTGCAGTAAAAAAAGGGTATATAATTTTATATACTTAAGAGTAAATATATATATACACATACTCTCTTAAGTCTATATATATATATATATATATATATATATATATATATGCATGTATATATACTCTTAAGTCTTTTCCCAATTGGAGGACCCTAATTAGAGTAATTAAGTCTGCTTTTTGAGTGGAAATCTGGAAAGGTCAGTCTTTGACTACCGTGACTTCTTGTTGGATAACCACATCATAACCTGCCTTTCTTTTCTTTCTTTCTTTTTTCTTTTTTTTTGGGGGGGACAGAGTCTCATTCCGTCACCCAGGCTGGGGTGCAGTGGCATGATCTCAGTTCACTGCAGCCTCCGCCTCCTGGGTTCAAGTGATTCAGAGTAGCTGCCTCAGCCTCCAGAGTAGCTGAGGTTACAGGCTCCTGCCACCACGTCCAGCTAATTTTTGTATTTTTAGTAGAGACAGGGTTTCACCACGTTGGCCAGGCTGGTCTCGAACTCCTGACCTCAGGTGATCTGGCTGCCTCAGCCTCCCAAAGTGCTGGGATTACAGGCATGAGCCACCACGCCCAACCACAACCTGCCTTTTTTACTCCCTCATGAATAAAGCTACACCTGCCTGTAAACCGCTCAATACCAGGGTTATGCAGGGGCTCATCTTTGAGGTCAGACCTGCTAGGATAGGTCTGTTCTGTGGTTTCCACATAGGAACGAATGAGCTGGGGATCTGCTTTTTGGGATATGAAGTCTGGCAACAGAGTTAGCAGGGTTTAAAACTTGACATACTTTAAGGATAACATCTGTGGTGTCAAGCAGAAGGGCCCTGATATTTAAGCAACTGACTACCTGTTATCCATTGATGTCCTTTTGCCTCCAGGACCCCCTGTACTTGGTGGGGAAGGGTAATGACATCTAATTGTTGTTCCAAGGTAAATTTACTGCCCTTTTTCCCCCCCAACAAAGCGGTGGTGGGCACAGCTCAAAAGTATCCTGGCCACCCAGCTGCCAACTGGTCTAGCTGTTTAGAAAAGTAAGCCACTAGTGGCACATATACACCATGGAATACTATGCAGCCATTAAAAATGATGAGTTCATGTCCTTTGTAGGGATATGGATGAAGCTGGAAACCCTCATTCTCAGCAAACTATCCCAAGGACAAAAAACCAAACACTGCATGTTCTCACTCATAGGTGGGAATTAAACAATGAGAACACATGGACACAGGAAGGGGAACATCACACACCAGGGCCTGTTGTGGGGTGGGGGGAGGGGGGAGGGATAGCATTAGGAGATATACCTAATGTTAAATGACGAGTTAATGGGTGCAGCACACCAACATGGCACATGTATGTATAGGTAACAAACCTGCATGTTGTGCACATGTACCCTAAAACTTAAAGTATAATAACAAAATAAAAAATAAAAAGTAAGCCACTGGTTTAGGATTATTCTTGAGCCTTTGAGCTAGAACACCCAAAGATGTCCTTTGTTTTTTAGTCACATAGAGAGTGAAAGGTTTGGGACATGTTCCCAGCGTTTCTTTTAGGGTTAAGAATGCCTGTTGTGAGGTTCTGTCCCAATTCAAAGGCTTGTGATCACTCTGTTTTAGAGCTTTATAGAGTGGTTTTGATATGATCCCAAACCTGGGAATCCAAATCTGGCAGAATCTGGCCATTCCCCAAAAGGCACTTAACTGTTTCTTAGTCTCAGTGGGCTGGAGTGCCAGGATGGTCTATTTCTATTCCTGGGCTAAGGTCTTTGTCCCAGGAGTAAACACACATCTCAGATACTTCAACCTTTGGGCAGAAATTTGGGCCTTGTGGGGAGATACCCAGTACCCTTCTATATTAGTCTGTTCTCACACTGCTAATAAAGACATACCTGAGACTGGATAATTTATAAAGAAAAGAGGTTTAATTAACTCACGGTTCCACATGGCTGGGGAGACCTCACTCATGGCAGAAGGCAAATGAGAAGCAAAGTCATGTCTTACACGGCAGCAGGCAAGAGAGCTTGTGTAGGGGAACTCTCCTTTATAAAACCATCAGATATGATAAGACTGATTCATTATCATGAAAACAGCATGGGAAAGAAAGACCCGCCCCCACGATTCAATTACTTCCCACCAGGTCTTTCCCATGACACGTGGGAATTATGGGAGCTACAATTCAAGATGAGATTTGGGTGGGGACACAGCCAAACAATATCACCTTGTTTTCCCATAAAATTAAGGATCTGGATTGTGTTTCTGTCAGAGGATTTTAATCTTTTCCCTGAGTTATTTCTCTAATGTTGTCATAATTAACTGGCTTGACCACACACTTTTTCATGCCTTCTATTAAACAAGTTAGTATGTGATTTCTGCATTCAAGATCTTAGGAGCTGATCTGGAACTGCCTCACCCCCCCACACACAATAAATGGTATGGCCTTGGTTATGGGCCTGTTGTGGGGTTGGGGGAGTGGGGAGGGATAGCATTAGGAGATATACCTAATGTTAAATGATGAGTTAATGGGTGCAGCACACCAACATGGCACATGTATATATAGGTAACAAACCTGCATGTTGTGCACATGTACCCTAAAACTTAAAGTATAATAACAAAATAAAAAATAAAAAGAAAAGTAGCTACTTCATCTGCATGTTTGTGGGCAGTATCTAGAGCCTTTTTTCTTTTCTTTCCTTTTTTTTTTTTTTTTTGAGACTGAGTTTCACTCTTGTCACCCAGGCTGGAGTGCAGTGGCGCTATCTCGGTTCACTGCAACCTCCGCCTCCCGGGTTCAAGCAATTCTCCTGCTTCAGCCTCCTGAATAGCTGGGATTACAGGTGCCTACCACCATGCCCAGATAATTATTGTGTTTTTAGTAGAGACGGGGTTTCTCCATGTTGGTCAGGCTGGTCTTGAACTCCTGACCTGAGGTGATCCATCTGCCTTGGCCTCCAAAAGTGCTAGGATTACAGGCATGAGCCACCGCGCCCAGCCTCTTTTGTTCTTTTCTATGGCAAAACAAGTGGATAATAATATTTGCATGTCATGCCACCTTAAGTCAAAGGACATGGCCAATTTAATAAACTCCTGTACAAACTTCCCAGGATCCTCTGAAAACTGGCCACATTTTCTTGCATAAAGCCAAATTGGACATGGAAAAGGTACATATATTCTGATTTTTCCACCATCTCTGTGAACTACCTCCTGATACGAACACAGGTTTGATTTGAGGGGCTGATACCGGACCCTACTGCTGGTGGTACTGGTTGGGCTTACTTCCTTGGGCCGCAGGGGACATAGGCTGGGATCTGTTGGATAATGGGGAGAAGTTCTTGATGACCTTGGAGTGGAATCCTGTGCTAGAGAACTGGTGGGAACCTTCTTAGAACTGAAAGACTGAGGAAGCTCCAAGGCGGGCTTGCAGGCATTCTAGCTGGAGCAGCTAGGAAGGGGTAATCTAGGATATCTGGGGTAGTTTCTTGGTGCCAGAGGTGTTATGAGCCAGACACATTCCATAGCTATCTCTTAGGTCAGGATCTTGGTAGAAGGCCATAAAAGCCCGCACATAAGGAACTTCTCCCCATTTTCCTTTCTTTTTACAGAATAAATCTAATTGTAAAATAGCATTATAACATAAACAGCCATCTCTAGGCCAAATTTGTTGGTTCCCCAATTTGTATTAGACCCAGTGTTGCCATTGAAAATGAGGGTTTTTTTTTCTTCTTTAAATCATCTGATTTGAATTTACTCTGCTTGCCTAAAAGACATCCCAGTGGCAAGGCCTATGGGATGCTCACTGCTGTCCCCATGTCTAGTAAGGACTTCTACAGGAGTTTTTTAGTTAGTCTAAGTCTAGGAAAAGGTTAGTCACATTTTCTTTTCAAATTTTCACTTTTTGCAAATAAGGTGTAAGTATGGGTAGCAAAGCATTACAAAAGGCAATTATGAGCTATGAATGGGTAGTAGAATGACGAGAGTGAATTCTACAGAGAGCAATGAAAGCATATTAGTTTGGGCAGAGAGGGGCTAAACAGAAAGCAAACACAGAAGGAAGGGAAGGGGTGAACCGCATTTCTCAAGGGGAGAACTTGGAAGCCCTGATTCACCAGAGAACCTACTCGGCAACGGAGACACCTGCCTGCAGGAGCCAAAATGGTGCCAGCCAGGCTTGTGGAGCTGGGTGAAGGTCTGCTTAGGTGACCCTCAGCTTGGGTGGGCTTGGCTGCTAGAGGGGAACAAGTGTGGAGACCAGCAACCTGCCAGCTGAAGTGGCAGGTCCCACATGAGGCAGTGCTATGGCCACTTGCCTGTCCTCTTGGCTCCACTGCCTGCCAGGATAAATGACGGCTCCGGCCAGGCATGATGGCTCACATCTGTAACCCCAACACTTTGGGAGGCCGTAAGGGGGCGGATCACTTGAGGTCAGGAGCTCTAGACTAGCCTGGCCAACATCGTGGAACCTCGTCTCTACTAAAAATACAAAAATTAGCAGGGCTTGGTGGTGGGTGCCTGTGATACCAGCTACTCAAGAGGCTGAGGCAGGAAAACCACTTGAGGCAGGAGAATCCAGGAGGCGGAGGTTGCAGGTTGCAGTGCGCCAAGATCATACCACTGCACTCCAGACTAGGCACCAGAACAAGACTCCATCTCAAAAGAAAAGAAAGAAAGAAAGAGAGAAAGAGACAAAGAAAGGAAAGAAGGAAGGAAGGAAGGAAGGAAGGAAGGAAGGAAGGAAGGAAGGAAGGAAGGAAAATGATGGCTCTGAAAAGAGCCTTTGGTTGATGTTACACCTCTCTGCAGTGTTAGCGGCTCTTTGGTATTACAGTATTAGTGTTACTGCTATTGCAGTTTTGATCACCAATTCCCTCACCATCTCTCGCTGTCTCACTGATCGTTGCCTCCTGCTGTCTCTCTCGCTGCTTGCTGTCTCTTGCCATCTCTCACTATCTCACCAACCATTATCTCTCATCATTGCCTCATCAATCACTGACCACCATCTTCTCTTCACTCCTGGCTGACTCGTCATCGATGCAGGGCAGATTCTTGGCTTTGCTCAGGAAAGAACTCAAGAGCAAGGCTTGGCGTGGTGGCTCACACCTGTAATCCCAGCCCTTTGGGAAGCCCAGGAAGGGAGATTGCTTGAGCCCAGAAGTTTGAGACCAGCCTGGGCAACATAGCAAGACCCTGTCCCTACTTAAAAAAAGAATTCAAGATCAAGCTGGTGATGAAAGAAAGCAGCTTTATTGAAGTGGCAGCAGTGTCACGTCTCTGTGACTGCTCCCTGTGGAGCAAAGCTAGCACATAGGCAGTGAGCTGAGCAACAACATATGGGTGGTTTGCGGTCATATTTATATCTACTTCTAATCACATGCTAATGAAGAGACAGTTCTATTCAGAAATAGCTAGAAAATGGGTGATAACTCTCTAGGTATTGCCGTGGCAAAGGGTAGTAACTTCAGGCATCTCCAGGTGTCGGTAAACTGTGGTAGTGTCTTACGGGGATGGGCAGCAAGAGCAATTGAAGGTGCTTTCAGCACCCCTTCCTGGTTTTTGCCAGTCTTCAGTCTGGTCTGGAGATGAGTCCTGCCTGCCTCCTACCTCATGTGGAGTTATTCAGGCATTCATTCAACAAATATTTTTTGAGAGCTATAATCAGAATTTTGTTAGGTGCTAGGTACACATACGTGAAAATAATAGACAAGATCTCTACCATGGAGGAATGGGAACATTTATTGAGCATCCTGTATGTATCATGCACTGTATTGAGGCTGTGAAGACGAGTACAGATCCTGCTTTCAATTTTTTTTTTGAGACAGACTTTCACTCTTTTTTTTTTTTTTTCTTGAGGCAGAGTCTCGCTCTGTCGCCCAGGCTGGAGTGCAGTGGCGCAATCTTGCCTCACTGTAAGCTCCAGCCCCCGGGTTCACGCCATTCTCCTGCCTCAGCCTCTCCAAGTAGCTGGGACTACAGGCGCCCGCCACCACGCCCGGCTAATTTTTTGTATTTTTTTTTAGTAGAGACGGGGTTTCACCGTGGTCTCGATCTCCTGACCTCGTGATCCGCCCGCCTCGGCCTCCCAAAGTGATGGGATTACAAGCGTGAGCCACCGCGCCCGGCCCAACTTTCACTCTTGTTGCCCAGACTGGAGTGCAATGGCATGATCTCGGCTCACTGCAACCTCTGCCTCCCGTGTTCAAGCAATTCTTGTGCTTCAGCCTCCTGAGTAGCTGGGACTACAGGCACATGTCACCATGTCCGGCTAATTTTTGTATTTTTAGTAGAGATGGAGTTTCACCATGTTGGCCAAGATGATCTTGATCTCCTGACCTCGTGATCCACTCACCTTAGCCTCCCAAAGTCCTGGGATTACAGGCGTGAGTTACTGCGCCAGGCCTATTTCTTTTTTAAATACATTTTTATTTTATTTTATTTTATTTAGTCACCCAAGCTGGAGTGCTGTGGTGCAATCTTGACTTGCTGTAACTTCCACTTCCTGGGTTCAAGCGATTCTCGTGCCTCAGCCTCCCGAGCAGCTAGTAGGACCACAGGCACCTGCCACCACGCTCAGCAAATTTTTGTATTTTTATTAGAGACGGGGTTTCACTGTGTTGGCGAGGCTGGTCTCGAATTCCTGACTTTAGGTGATCCACCCGACTCAGCCTCTCAAAGTGTTGGGATTACAGGCATGAGCCACAGCATCCGGCTGGAATTTGGATTATTTCTATAACCTTGAGATAAGAAATCCTAGGGCTGGGGTTTGCTTAATGGGCACACAATATATGAAGAGCTGTTATATAAAATGAAGAATGGTCGTGTACTATGTGGCTGCAAAGGATGGCTTTAGGACACGGCTGGAAGTTTCAGGGAACACACTTAGGGTTAGATGAGGAAAATCTTTCTAACAGAGCAGTTTATCAGTGGAAGATGTATTTCTAAAATAGGAGTTTCCCTATGATTGAAAACATTCAAACCAAAGCTGGAGAGGCCCCTTCTAACATGTGATGAAGAGTCACTCGCTGATTTGTGTTTTGGACTAAATGGCCACTGAGATTACATTTAGCCTTGAAATTCTTTGATTTTATAAACCTTTATATGTTGCATTTAAAAATTTTTTATCATGCATTGCTATTTTGATTTGTGTATGTAAATCAATGCTAGCTGAATTCAATTGTGAACTTCCCCAGAGCCTGAGAAAAGGACTAGGTGGTGTATTGAAGAGATCATGGATTTGGAATCTGTTCTAATACCAAAAAGCTGTGTTCCTTGTGGGCAGGCTGTTCACCTTCTCTGCAACTCAACTTTCACATCTATAAAATGTATGTAGTAAAATTTAATTTATTCTGTTGCATTGCTGCAGGGCAAGATATAATGTGTGGTAAAGCACTTTGAACAGAGTGACATACAAAATTGATGCACATTTAATTGAAGTTATATTTGCTTCGCTTCATTCTCATATGCTGCTAAACCACTGACACCTGACGCTGTGGAATGCACAGATTAAGTTCTGTCCCCAAAGATACTGGAAGATGAAGTCCAAATGCTGGTTGCAATACTGTGGCCCAAGCCAGAGAATCCGTGATGGCTGATTCTTTCCTGAAAGGCAGGGGGATTTTGCTCTGTATTCTGTTATTTCATAGCTCTCTCTTCTCCTTCTTTGCACTATTCCTTCCTGGGATCTTCAGTGTTCTTCACTTTAGGTGCTGAAGCTGCTTGTGTCTGGATCGGTGGTTTCTGAGCACCCTCTAGAGACAACAGAGGTATTTGTCCCATTTGAGAGAATAGATTTTTCTCATCATATAGTTGCTGGATCGAATGAATGCATAGGAGTAAGTGAGGAGGACCCAGCTTTCTTCAGCCCAGCCCTCCCTAGCACTGCTCCAGTGGGGCTGCCTTCTTGTATATATCCAATCCCCAGGTGTCCCTGAGACAATGAGCAACCCAGGATTAAGAAAAAGATTCCCTTTTCTTCCTAAGCACCAGTGGTCAGGTGAGTGTGTCTCAATGGGAACATAACTGAATCTCTAGTGAATTCTGAACAAGCCAATGACTCAAGTCCAGAGTTAAACTCACTGAATATGATGCATAAATTACCTCTTCTGACCATCTAGGCAGCATGTCTTGCTCAATTCTCAGGAAAAAGAAAAGGAAAACTTACTTAAGCACCATAAACCACAGAAAGCAATATGAACTCTTATTTTTCTTTAAATATTTCATCTCTAGTTCTTTCTCATGTTCAACTTTTTTAAAGTTCCACATCATTCCTGTCCCTAAACAAACTTAAAGAACAATGTTCCTGTTTCTAGGATAGTGGAGAAGACAGTGAGGGTTAAGAGATCAAGGGACTGGGATGGGTAATAATAAGGAGGGTATGATAAAACCCACTTCAGAAGTGTCACGCCTTGAATATGTAGCAAAAATGACTGACTAACTGAGAAATCAGACCACATATCCCTTTCTGAAAGAAAATGATGAAATAAATTTCCTAGAGTCATAGAGTGAGATATTGGGAGATAGAATTTCAGACATCTATCTTGAAATTTGTTGAGTTTCTTGGCACTGTAAGTTAATGTTTTTCATCAAATCTGGAACATTTTGTCTATTCTCTCGTCATGTGCTTTCTACCCCTTTTCGTTCTCTTCTCTTTCTAGGATTCCCCTCATACACATATTAGTATGCTTGATGATGTTCCACAGATGTTTGAGGTTCTGTTCAGAGAAAAACCATTTTTTAATTATTTTTCTTTATTCTGTCCTTTTAAAAATAATCGCTAGCTTTGATGAGGCTGCAGAGAAATAGGAATGCTTTTACACTGTTGGTGGGAATGTAAATTAGTTCAAAATTGTGGAAGACAATGTGGAGATTTGCCAAAGAGATCCCTTTGACCCAGCAATCCCATTGCTGGGTATATACCCAAAGGAATAGAAATCATTTTATTATAAAAATACATGCGTGGGTATGTTCATTGTAGCACTATTCACAATAACAAAGACATAGAATCAACCCAAATGCTCATCAGTGATAGACTGGATAAAGAAAATGTGGTAGGCCGGGTGCAGTGGCTCACGCCTGTAATCCCAGCACTTTGGGAGGCGGGCAGATCACCTGAGGTCAGGAGTTTGAGACCAGACTGGCCAACATGGTGAAACTGCGTCTCTACTAAAAATACAAAAATTAGCCAGGCATGGTGGCAGGTGCCTGTAATCCCAGCTACTCGGGAGGCTGAGGCAGGAGAATCTCTTGAACCCGGAAGTGGAGGTTGCAGTGAGCCAGGATTATGCCATAGCACTCCAGCCTGGGGGCAAGAGTGAGACTTCATCTCAAAAAAAAAAAAAAAAAAGAAGAGAAAAGAAAAGAAAATGTGGTGTATATACACCATGGAATACTATGCAGCCATAAAAAGGAATGAGATCATGTGCTTTGCAGGGACATGGATGGAGCTGGAAGCCATTATCCTCAGCAAACTAGTGCAGGAACAGAAAACCAAACACCGCATGTTTTCACTTACAAGTGGGAGCTGAACAATGAGAACACATGGATATAGAGAGGGGAACAACAACGGAGAGATCGGGGGAGGGAGAACATCAGGAAAAATAGCTAATGCGTGCTGGGCTTAATAACTAGCTGATGGGTTGAAAGGTGCAGCAAATCACCATGGCACACGTTTACCTATGTAGCAAACCTGCATATCCTGCACATGTACCCCGGAAATTAAAATTAAAATTAAAAAAATTGCTTGCTTTTAATTGATATTTTCTATTTGGTGAGTCATAACCTCAAAACACTACATATTCTATTATTCCATTTATGTAACCTAAGTAAATGATAAAATTTAATGATGGAAAACAGATCAAGGATTGACAGGAATTAGGGATGGAGAGGTGAGACTACAAAGGGGTAGCATGAGGGAGTTTCTTTGGGATGAAGAATCAGGTTTTTATCTTAATTGTTGTTGTGTTTACATGCATGTATACTCTGATGCATTTTCATGGAATACTCAACAGAAGGAAAGATACAAAAGCATATGAAAACTGGTGAAATCGCAATAAGGTTTTATACCTTATTATTATACCAAGGTCCATCCCATGGTTTTGATCACTGTATTAGAGTAATGTAAAAAGTCATCTGTATTAGTCCGTTCTCACACTGCTATGAAGAAATGCCTGAGACTGGGTAATTTATAAAGGAAAGAGGTTTAATTGACTCACAGTTCTTCATGGCTGGGGAGGCCTCAGGAAACTTACAATCACGGTGGAAGGCAAAGGAGAAGCAGGCACCTTCATGACAGGGCAGCAGGATGGATTGAGTGCAAGCAGAGGAAGTGCCAGACACTTAAAACCGTCAGATCTCATGAGACTCGCTATCATGAGAACAGCACGGGGCAAACCGCCCCCGTGATACAATTACCTCCACCTGGTCCAACCCTTGACACGTGGGGATTATAGGAATTAAAATTCAAGATAAGATTTTGGGTGGGGACACACACAGCCAAACCGTATCATCATCGTGGGAAAGTGAGTGAAAAGCACAGGTGAGCTCTGTTATTTTTGCAACTTTCATTCTAAAACTATTTTAGGCCCAGGCACAGTGGCTCATGCCTGTAATCCCAGCACTTTGGGAGGCCTAGGTGAGTGGATGGTTTGAGGCCAGGAGTTTGAGACCAGCCTGGCCAATATGGTGAAACCCCGTCTCCACTAAAAATACAGAAATTAGCGGGCATGGTGGCACATTCCTGTAGTCCCAGCTACTCGGGAGGCTGAGGCTCAAGAATCGCTTCAACCCATGAGGAGGAGGTTGCAGTGAGCCGAGATTGCACCACTGCACTCCAGCCTGGGTGACAGAGCAAGACACTGTCTAATAATAATAATAATAATAATAATAATAATGTCTTTTAAAAATTCAAAGTCCACTTGCTAAAAGGCCATGCAATGGGCATACTCCAGGCTATCTGTGCAAAAGGGTTTCAGAAAAACAAATGCCAACTGGCCCAATTGCCTTCTAGTTAATAATGAGGCAACTAGCCCCAGGTCAGGAGAGATCAGAAAAGTAAGTACTCAGTGAAATCAAAGTGTTGAACTATTCACCTCAACACCTTGACCCTCAGCAAGTGAGACAAGAACAGGACAGGTGAGAAAGCAACCATCGAGGCCAGGTGTGGTGGCTCACACTTGTAATCCCAGCACTTTGGGAGGCCAAGGTGGGCAGATTACGAGGTCAGGAGATCAAGACCACGGTGAAACCCCGTCTCTACTGAAAACACAAAAAATTAGCCGGGCGTGGTGGCAGGCGCCTGTAGTCCCAGCTACTCAGAGAGGCTGAGGCAGGAGAATGGCGTGAACCCGGGAGGCGGAGCTTGCAGTGAGCAGAGCTTGTGCCAATGCACTCCAGCCTGGGCAATAGAGTGAGGCTCCGTCTCAAAAAAAAAAAAAGCAACTATCGAAAAACTTCATATGTAAGTCATGCTTCAGGAAAGTGAAAGGATCTTCCTATGAGATTTGCAAGTGGGTGTACTGTTTAAGGACTAGAATAATTAAATACATCTCTTATATTAGAACTGCTTTCCCTTCTTTTAACCTGCTATTATAGCCCAAGGTAAGGATCCGTGTAAAACCTACAAAGTTTCTACTTTTGTCCCCATCCCTCTCTGTCTGAGTCTGTTCTCTCTCTCTCTCTCAGTGTGCCACTGTGATTCTGTGTTTGACTGTTTTTCCTTTTTTAATGGCCCTTTTCTGCCTGCCTTTATCCCTATTCCCAGATGTTCTCTCATGTCTCATTGCCTATTCTCTCCCTAGCCTCCTGTATTAGTCTGTTCTCACGCTGCTAATAGAGACATACCCGAGACTGAGTCATTTATAAAGGAAAGGGGTTTAATGGACTCAGTTCCACGTGGTTGGGGAGGCCTCACAATCATGGCGGAAGGCAAAGGAGAAGCAAAGACACCTCTTAAATCGTGGCAGGCAAGACAGCATGTGCAACGGAACTGTCCTTCATAAAACCATTAGATCGAGTGGGTCTCAGTCGCGCGGCGCCGCGGGAAGGCTGGAACGGCGCAGGTGGCTGTTAGTCGAGACGGGGGCGGCGGGCGGCGTGCCCCTTGGTCGGCGTCGCAGCCCGACGGGCTGGCTGGTTGCTACCTTCGGGCGACAAGGGGCCTGGGGACGTCGTGCCTGGGCCAGCGTCTCTGTTTCCTTTCGCGGGCACAGTGAGGAGACTACGAGGTGAGGTGCGTCCGGGCGGATCCCGGGCTGCGGCGACTGTCACATTCTCCAGGGCCGTACCGGAGGTGGAGCAGAACTGGGGGCGACGAGCTTGACAGGGATTGCAGCTGGACGTATCTAGGTTCAAAACATCCTCCTGCTCGCTTTCTTCCGCTCCACTCTTTGGTCAGGAAGACTTTGGGACGGGGTACCCCCCAACCCATACCCTCAAATTGCTGGCCTAGAGGGCACAGCACCTTTCTAAAAGATGCAGTTGGGTTTCCTCTAAAATAATAAAGCTAACCCTTGCTAATTGTGGGGAAAAGATAGCCAGAAGCAGCAAATTTCTGCTGTGGACGTCCAATATAAACTGATCCTCTTGAGATGGTTAATGCTTAGTTGGCTATACCTGGCCGCCCCCCCCCCCCCCCCCGCTTTTTTTTCCTTTATCCGTTTTTTTTTTTTTTCTTTTTCTTTTTTCTTGAGACAAGGTCTTGCTCTGTGGCCCACGCTGGAGTGCAGTGTCATGATCGTAGCTCACTAGCCCTGAACTCCTGTGCTCAAGTAATCCTCCCGCCTCGGCCTCCCAAAGTTCTAGGATTATAGGCATGAGCTACTTTACCCAGCCTGTTTTTTTCTGTGCAAATAAATGCACATGTATTTTAGATTAGTTTCATTTTTTATTGTTACAGCATTTTTCCACCAGACGCTTATGGATTGACAATTCTACATCAAGTGCTGCTGTAGGCTAGGAATCAACAAACTTTTTGTATAAAAGGGACAGAAAGCAAATATTTTAGACTCTGCAGGTCAGAAGGCAAGATCAAGGATTTTTTTTCTATATGTCCTCTAGTTCATATTTTCTCATGAAGATCGAGGATCTTATTTGTTTGGTTTTTTTTTTTCTTTTGAGACACAGTCTTGCTCTCTCTCGCCCAAGCTGGAGTGCAGTGGTGTGATCTCAGCTCACTGCAACCTCTGCCTCCCGTGCTCAAGCAATTCTTCTGCCTCAGCCTCCAGGGGAGCTGGGACTACAGGTGCGCACCACCACGCCCAGCTAATTTTTGCATTTTTAGTAGAGATGGAGTTTCACCAGGTTGGCCATGCTGCTCTTGAACTCCTGACCTCACATGATCTGCCTGCCTTGGCCTCCCAAAGTGCTGGGATTACAGGTGTGAGCAACCCTACCCAGCCTTATTTAGGTATTTCTATAACCAGAAAGAAAAGTTCATAAAATTTTTGTTGGTGAAAATCAAAATATGATAACTGAGTAGTTTCTTAAATACAAGTTGCTACAGTTTGAATGTTTGTTCCTAATCCCCAGTGAAACGGTATTAAGAGGTGGGGCCTTTAAGAGGTGATTGGGTTATGAGGTCCTGCCATTCATGTGTTAATGGATAAATAGGTTATCATGGGAGTGGGACTGGTTTGGAGCTTGCAGTGAGCTGAGATCGCACCACTGCACTCCAGCCTGGGCAACAGAGCAGGACTCCGTTCCAAAAAAAAAAAAAGGAAAACAGACCTGAGCTTGCACACAGCCTGCTAGCCATATGATGCCCTGTGCTACCTCAAGACTCTGCAGAGTCCTCACCAGCAAGAAGGCCCTCGACTTTGGATATATCAGCCTCCAGAACTGTAAGAAATAAATTTCTGTTCTTTAAAAATTGAAAAAAACAAAAAAACAAAAAAAAAACCCACCAGATCTGTGAGACTTATCCACTATCATGAGAAAAGAATGGGAAGGACCCACCCCCAAGATTCAATTACCTCCCACTGGGTCCCTCTCATGACACATGGGAATTATGGGAGCTACAATTCAAGATGAGATTTGGGTGGGGACACAGCCAGACCATATCACCTCTGTATTAGTCCATTTTCATGCTGCTGATAAAGACATACCCGAGACTGAGCAATTTACAAAAGAAAGAGGCTTAATTGGACTCACAGTTCCACGTAACTGGGGAGGCTTCACAATCATGGCAGAAGGCAAGGAGGAGAAAATCACATCTTACATGGATGTGCAGAAAAACTCCCGTTTTTAAAACCATCAGATCTCAAGAGCCTCAGTCACTATCACGAGAACGGCCCAGGAAAGACCCACCCCTATGATTCAAACACCTTCCACCAGGTTCCTCCCATGACACATGAGAATTGTTGGAGTTACAACTCAAGATGAGATTTGGGGAGAATTTCCAACAATGAAAAATTCTGGCCCCTGTGCATTTGTGGGCAAGAGGGCTTTCCTGCAGGACTGGGGAGAGGGTAGCCTACGTAGCGGGTGCTGGGAGAAGCCAGTTGAGTTTCAATGACTTCCTTAGTGGCTGATACAAAGGGACCCCCTTAAGAAAGGAATTTCAGGATTTTTAGACCTGGAAACAAAATGACTATGAAATAAAAATATTGATTTAAAAAGCAACATAATCTGTGTAATGTAGAAAGAATGATTTATACTGGGATGAAGCCACTCTTATAATGCTCAAAAACAGTCCAAGCATTAGTCATTTCTGAAATTATAAAATGTAGATCTACGGCCATTTATTGTAGTTTGAAAATAGCAAGGTTGGCTCACTGGATCCCATTCCCTTAAATTCCTTTTCCTTTTCCCCCCATTTCTCAAAAAGTTGCTGATATAATTTGGGCCACTTACAGCACTTACATTTACAAAGTGTTTTATAGTGAATTGAATGTTATAAATATTTCAAAGGGCAGAATCTCACTGCTGGTCTGGGACTTAGAAGCAAAGGAGGGGAAGCAGTTCCTAGGAAGTGCCTTCTGAGTGTGTGAGCAGGGGCTTGGATGGACACCAGTTATTTCCACCTTATGAGGGGCAATGGTAAAAATCTTTCCTCCTGGAAAGCTCATCTTTCTGCCTATGTTATGAGAGAATCAAAAGAAGTGCTTTGACCCACATTGCCCCCTGGCACTGTTCTGGCTATAAAGCAGACTTGGATGTGACGTTGTTAAGCTTCACCACATAGTAGAAGGCAGTGAATGCTCAAATCACCAGCAGCACCAGTACCATCGGCACCAGTGCTGTCAGTGGTACAGTATCAGCACTGCCAGTAGTACCACCAACAGCAGCAGTACCACCACGAGCAGCAGCACCACCAGCACGGCCAGCCGTACCACCAGCACTGCCAGCCGTACCACCAGTACCACTACCGCAAGCAGCACAACCAGCAGTATTCCTGCCACTACCACGATCACTATTGCTAATAACATTATCATAAAACAGCTATCAACATTCCTCTTTTTCTAAAGTCAACAGAGGAAATGCACATGACATGTGTCACACATAAAATTTTGATCATTACTGACAAATTGCCCTCTAAATAGATTAAACAGGTTGAGTATCCTTTAATTTGAAATGCTTAGAATCAGAAGTGTTTCCGATTTTGAATTTTGGGGGGTTGGGGAATATTTGTATTATACTTTGAGCATATCAAATCCCAAAATCCAAAATCTACAATTCTCCAATAAGCATTTCCTTTGAGCAATTCTCCCCACCTTGTGTAGATACTGTCTCCATCTAATCATCACTCCTTTGTTCTGCTGTTTGGAACCCCCAGAATAAATCTGCTCTTTGTATCCTTCATGTATTGAGGACGGTCATGCCCCTACTCCCACCCTCAAATGATTTCTTCCTCCTTGGACAGGATTCCTGGAAGTCACCCTCCTGGTTACCTACTCCACTAGGTAGAATAGTACACAGACTGTCTATTCTCCCGAGTCCCCACCACCTTGTTCATAATAATGTATTTCTGATAACGAATCCTAAAATTAAATTTGTTAACTTGTTTTTGGCACCAACATCACACCGTTGTCTCATATTGATTTATAAAGAAACCAAAACTCCAGACCAGTTGCTTTTTGAGCGTAAGTGCAAGATGTAACATGCTTCTCTGAAATGCTGTCTTTTTTCCTTTGGGCTCGTTCTTTCCAGACCCAGACATCTTTTGGAATTCTGATTCTGTCCAGTGGGTCTTATCTAAAGCATTCATCTCTCCCAGCACAGTGTCCTTGGATGACTTGAAAAGCCTGCCTGGTAGATTGCTGATGTATTTACCTAGGCCCAGGGCTCTGAAGAGGGTGACAAATCTCTCATAACGAGTTTGCCTAATGCGTGCTGGCAGCCCACGGATTCAAGGCTCCTTAGAGAAGGCAGAAGAACAAAACCTAGGGCCTGGCTGTCAGAGGGTGCCACAGCTGCTGGGGTGGAGAATCTGCTGGGGTGGAGGATTGGAGGAGTTTTGATTTGGCCATTGACATGTAAATGTCAGAGAGGCCTGAGGCTGTTCCCCAGTGGACCCTCCCGCCTTCCCACACAAAGCCCTGGCTCTGTGAGGGCCACGGCTTTGCCTTTGTGAGGCCTGGGCCGTCCCAGCTGCAGATGGAAGTCCCCGTAAATATTCACTCTTGTGAAACTGTTCCATTTTGCACTGTGGTTGTGGACAGCAAGGTTCTCCCAGCCGCATGGAGTGGGAGTGTTCTCTTTGGAATGCGCTCTTTTCTGGATATAGACATAGGTCCTTTAAAGGTTTTTGAAATGAAAATGAATACTACTAGGTGATTATTAATTTGCATTATGTAAGGAGAGAAACAGAGTGATACATTTGTGCACGTGTATGTGCATTTACAGGAACAAGATTAGCTACGAGTTTCAAAGTACTGTTTGAATTTTACCTGATATTTCTGAAGGATAATTTTATTTTTGGCATTTTGTTTTCTGTAGTCCTCCTCTCTCTCTCTGTCTCTCTCTCTCTAACCTATTTTGACACAGAGTCTCGCTCTGTTGCCCAGGCTGGAGTGCAGTGGTGCAATCTTGGCTCACTGCAACCTCTGTCAAGTGCTTCTCGTGCCTCAGTGTCCTGAGTATCTGGGATTACAGGTGTGCCCACCACCATGCCCTGCCAATTTTTGTATTTTTAGTAGAGATGGGGTTTTACCATGTTGGCCAGCCTGGTCTCAAACTCCTGACCTCAGGTGATCTGCCTGCCTCAGCCTCCCAAAGTGCTGGGGTTACAGACGTGAGCCACCGCACCCAGCCAAGAATGAATATTTCGAAGTGTTTTTTCTTTTTTCCTCTGAAACTTCAGTGTCCTACATTCAATATGTGAATTGTGAAATACGTGATGCTCTTACCACAGGGTAGAGGATATATGTCTTTGTCACGCTGTGGGCTTATTTTTTTATAAGTCCTTTAGTAACTGGCCAGCGATTATTTAAAATATAAATTGAGATTTCATATTCAGAATGAGGAGTACTGGATTGAGTAAGAGGAAAATCTTGATCTTAAAAAATGTTGAAGTAAAAGGTTTTGTTTGGTACAGTTTTCCCACATAGGACTCACTTCCTTAACTGCCTACAGAGATGGTGCTTTTAAAGAAAACATTTTCTTAATAAAATACAAATGTTTTCAGAAAAAAAAAAAAAAAGATGAGATTTGGGTGGAGACACAGCCAAACCATATCAACCTTCATAACTATTTGTTTATTATTTATTTATTTATTTATTTATTTTTATTTTTTTATTTTTTTTGAGACAGGGTCTCACTCTGTCACCCAGGCTGGATTGCAGTGGCACGATCAGAGCTCATTGCAGCCTCGACCTTTCTGGCTCAAGGGATCCTCCTGCCTCAGCCTCCCAGGTGGCTGGGGCTACAGGCGTGCACTACCATGCCTGGCTAATTTTTGTGTTTTTTGTAGAGACAGGGTTTCACCGTGTTGCCAGGCTGGTCTTGAACTCCTGAGCTCAAGGAATTCTCCCACCTAGGCTTCCCAAAGTGCTGGGATTACAGGCATGAGCCACTGCTTCTGGCCTCCATAACTATTTAATATAATGTTGAATTAAAAGTCATTATTAGTATTTTTGTACTTAAAAATTTAATTTGGAAGCTCAAATTTTTATGAAGCAAAGGAGTTTTTACTTTTGATTTCTCAGCCTAATAACTCCTCGTGTATGATAGAACACACAGCACTTAAATTAAAATTCATTACGGAGAGTCTGGTTGTCTAAGACTTTTTCTGGCCTTTCAGCAACCACAGGTTCTTTGGTCCTTCCTTGATGTGTCCACCCTCCTCAAGTAGCAAATCATTTTCTTCTTTTATTCCTCCTCTGATTCTCACCACATCACTTCCAGACTGCCCTGGGAAAACGAAATTCTTCATCTACTATCGTGCATGTAACATACACTTTTAAGACGATAATTTTCTGTTTCCCGTCTTATACTTTCTTTTTTAGGCTCTGGTTATTGTGTCCTGGGACATTTAAGGCAAGGTAGGAAGCAGAAGCTTCTTTAAAGGTATTTCCCCTATTGGTTTTTATTTCTAAAAGACTGAGGCCATTGAAGAAATTATGCCTCCTTTCTTTCTTCCTGGAGAGAGATGAAACAGTTTTTCCTTTGAGGAAGATGTTGAAGAAGGGATTGTCCATACAGGAAAAAAAGATTTCAGGAGATTATGGAGAAAAATTACTGGGTCCTATAGGAAGAAGAAACAATTACCTGAGCCAGGGCACTTATTTTTATTTTTTTTATACTCTAAGTTCTGGGTTACATGTGCAGAACGTGCAATTTTGTTACATAGGTATACATGTGCCATGGTGGTTTGCTGCACCCATCAACCGGTCACCTACATTAGGTATTTCTCCTAATGTTATCCCTCCCCTAGCCCCCCACCCCTCACAGGCCGCAGTGTGTGATGTTCCCTGCCCTGTGTCCATGCATTCTCATTGTTCAACTCCCACTTATGAGTGAGAACATGCAGTGTTTGGTTTTCTGATCTTGTGTTAGTTTGCTGAGAATGATGGTTTCCAGCTTCATCCATGTCCCTGAAAAGGACATGAACTCATCCTTTTTTATGGCTGCATAGTATTCCATGGTGTCTATGTGCCACATTTTCTTAATCCAGTCTATCATTGATGAGCATTTGGGTTGGCTCCAAGTCTTTGCTATTGTGAATAGTGCCACAATAAACATACATGTGCATGTGTCTTTATCATAGAATGATTTATAATCCTTTGGGTATATGCCCAGTAATGGGATTGCTGGGTCAAATGGTATTTCTAGTTCTAGGTCCTTAAGGAATTGCCACACTATCTTCTACAATGGTTGAACTAATTTACACTCCCACCAACAGTGTAAAAGCATTCCTATTTTTCCACAACCTCTCCAGCATCTGTTGTTTCTGAGCCAGGGCCTTTTCTTTTTTTATTTTGAGATGGAGTCTCACTCTGTTGCCCAGGCAGGAGTGCAGTGGTGCAATCTCAGCTCACTGCAAGCTCTGACTTCTGGGTTCATGCCATTCTCCTGCCTCAGCCTCCCAAGTAGCTGGGACTAGAGGTGCCCACCACCACGCCCAGCTAATTTTTTGTGTATATATATATATTTTTAATAGAGACAGGGTTTCACTGTGTTAGCCAGGATGGTCTCGATCTCCTGACTTTGTGATCCGCCTGCTTCGGCCTCCCAAAGTGCTGGGATTACAGGCGTGAGCCACCACACCCGGCCGAGCCACCACGCCCGGCCAAGCCAGGGCACTTATAAAGAGAATGTGTGCTGGGTTAAAGATGACTTCTCATTTTAAGTCTTCAATATGTTATTTTTCATAATGATCATAAATCACCTAATAATTCAATAAGCATATTTAAGAAATAACCATGTTCAGGGGGATTAAATAAATACAAAAATTCACAGTACAGTGAAAATCAATCACTCCTTCAACTAAGTCAATGCTACACTAGGATGAGTGCTGTGAATGAGGGAACCAAAGGGACTAGAGAGGTTCAGGATTCAGGAAGGTTAACTTCCCTGTAAACCAGCAAACCAAATTTGAAACCTGATGCATTTATTTCTAAAGTCAATGAATGATCTTGTGCCAGTACAGGCTGTAATTCTACCCATGTCATAATCTGCACTCACAAAGAACTCCTTTTTTTTTTTTTTTTTTTTGAGACAGAGTCTTGCTCTGTCACCCAGGCTGGAGTGCAGTGGGGTGATCTTGGCTCACTACAAGCTCCGCCTCCTGGTTTCATGCCATTCTCCTGCCTCAGCTTCCTGAGTAGCTGGGACTACAGGCACCCGCCACCACACCCAGCTAATTTTTGTATTTTTAGTAGAGACGGGGTTTCACCGTGTTAGCCAGGATGGTCTCAATCTCCTGACCTTGTGATTGGATGAGACTTTGGACTGAGGACTTTTTTTTTTTTTTTTGAGATGGAGTCTCACCCTGTCATCCAGGCTGGAGGGCAGTGGGGCAATCTTGGCTCACTGCAACCTCCACCTTCTGGGTTCAAGTGATCCTCCTGCCTCAGCCTCCCAAGTAGCTGAGATTACAGGCATGTGCCACCACGCCTGGCTATTTTTTGTGTTTTTAGTAGAGACAGGGTTTCACCATGTTGGCCAGGCTGGTCTCAAACTCCTGACCTCAGGTGATCTGCCCACCTCGGCCTCCCAAACTGCTGGGATTGCAGGCATGAGCCACCACACCTGGCCAGGACTGTGGACTTTTGAGTTAATGCTGAAATGAGTTGAGACTTTGGGGGATGGTTTGGAAGGCATGATTGGTTTTGAAATGTGAGGACATGAAGTTTGGGAGGGGCCAGGGGTGGAATGATATGATTTGTCTGTGTCCCCATCCAAATCTCATCTTGAATTCCCATGTGTCATGGGATGGACACAGTGGGAGGTAATTGAATCATGAAGGCAGGTCTTTCCTATGCTGTTCTCGTGATAGTGAATAAGTCTTACAAGATCTGATGGTTTCAAAAAATGGGAGTCTCCCTGCACAAGTTCTCTCTTTGCCTGATGCCATCCATGTAAGACATGACATGCTCCTCCTTGCTTTCCACCATGATTGTGAGGCTTCCCCAGCCACGTGGAACTGTAAGTCCAATTAAATCCTTTTCCTTTATAAATTACCCAGTCTTGGGTATGTCTTTATGAGCAGTGTGAAAACAGACTAATACAGGGTATCTCATTGTGCTTTTAATTTGCATTCCCCTGATAATCAGTGATGTTGAGCATTTTTCCATGTGCTTGTTGGCCATTTATATATGAATTGTCTATTCATTTCCTTTGCCCACTTTTTGATGGGAGCATTTGTTTTTTTCTTGCTGATTTGTCTACTCCCTACTCTTTTTCTTCTCCTTCTGTTGCTTCCTTTACACATTTGTCAGTTCAGTTAATGGGGTCCTTCATTTCTCTCAGACTGTTTATTTTCTCTCATTCTTTTTTTCCTTCTTAGGATCACAAAACTTTTATCATTTTCCTTTAAGTTTGCTGATTCTTTCTTCTGACAATTCAAATATACTCTTATACCCCTCTAGTAAATTTTCTATTTCAGTTCTTTGCTGTACTTTTTAATTCCAAAACTTTCATTTTCTTTTTTATTTTATAATTTCTATCTCTTGATGTGCTATTCTCTATGGTTTAACTTGCTATTCTCATGGAGCTACTAGCCTCTTCTTAATTGGTTACAACCAAAATCTACATTGCCCTTAAGGGAACCCTTAGGCTTGACTTTCCCCATGCTCTTTTCCAGAGCAAGTTAGCTCCTTTGGGGAAAGAAATTACTTTTGTCTGTGGTCATTGCCTTTCTCTCCCCACTTGCAAATAATCTCTGGGCCATTTCTTCAGAGCTAGTGGGTGCAGAGGTGGTCTGATTCTTTTGGAGTGACACTCTTGCTTTATGATCAGGAAACTGGGCTGGAGAGCTGCCTCTGGTCTTCTTGGCTTGCTTCTCCAGAAATGGAACCTCTGCCCTGTGAATGAGTTGGGTGGGAGAGGTTAGGGCCCCATTATTCTCAGCCTGCTATGTCTGGGATAGAGCTTCCTACGAGTAAGGGCTTGGTGGAAGAACTCTGGGCTGCCCTCTCCTGGAATTCAGCCTCTGGAACATGGATCTGGGAGAGGGTTGGGGGTGGTGTGAAATGCTGGTAGCCTCCCCCTTCTGGGAAGATGCTGTGGTCCTCAACTGGGAGCTGGGGGAAGAAAGACCAGTCTAAGTGGCCCTACCCACCCAGAGCAGAGCTCCATCATACAGAACAGTGGGTGCGGTGGGAAAAAAAGGGGATGAATTGTAGCTCAAGTGCTACAGTCTCTTGTTCTTACACAGATTTAGTAGATGTGATGGTTAATATTGAGTGTCAACTTGATTGAAGGATACAAAGTATTGTTCCTGGGTGTATCTGTGCGGGTGTTGCCAAAGGAGATGAACATTTGAGTCAGTGGACTGGGAGAGGCAGACCTACCCTCAACCTGGTATCCTCTAATCAGCTGCCAGCGTGCTAGAATACAGCAAGGAGAAGTTGAAAGGATTTGACTTGCTGAGTCTTCTGGCTTTCATTTCTCTCCCATGCTGGATGCTTCCTGCCCTCAAACATCAGACTCCAAGTTCTTCAGCTTTTGGACTCTTGGACTTACACCACTGGTTTGCCAGGGGCTCTCAGGTCTTCAGCCACAGACTGAAGGCTGTACTGTTGGCTTCCCTACTTTTGAGGTTTTGGGACTCAGACTGGCTTCCTTGCTCCTCAGCTTGCAGACGGCCTACTGTGGGACTTCACCTTGTGATTGTATGAGTCAGTGTTATTTAATAAACTCCCTTTCATATATACATCTACCGTATTAGTCCTGTCCCTCTAGAGATACAGAAGATTTTCTTGAAAAAAATATTTCTTTACTTACTATTTAGGACAATTTAAAGATACTTTACATTAAAAAGAAAAGATTTTTAACAATTATGGTTGCTGGTGAAGGAGTCATCCAAGCTCTTCATGCCGCCATCCTGGAGATCATCTTTGCCCACAAATATTAACAAGTAGAACATAATATCTACTTAGATCTATGGAAAAAATTATTTACACTCTGAAAGGGGTCAAGTTATTCTCAGAATCTCTCTCTCTCTGTCTGTGATACACACACACACCACTTTGAAATTCACATAATCTAACTTCCTTATGACAGAAAAGAATAGCTCTAAAAACTGGGCTTGAAGATGCATATGAAGGGTTTGACAAACTTCAATGTTCCTTGTAGAACTTGTAGAAGTTAAATATCACTGAGAAGTGTTAGTGTTTGAAGAAAAATATGGAAAATACGAAGACGAAGTATATGACCTACATTTTATCTGCTGCATTCATGAAGCACTCAAAATTTATGGCAAAATAATTTTTTTGTTTTTAAATATTCTTGCCTTTTTATAGTTACAGTTATATATGTATAAAATATATATAATTTATGTCTATATTATACTTATATGTATGGATATAATTTTCTCATCCAAAGGACAATTTTTAGAGTAAAAGGGGCAGTAGTTATAATGCTCCCAATACACTATGAAATTGTATTGGCATGATGTACATAAACTGAGGTTGTTCCAAGCCATTTAAGACAAGCACCCACTCTGCATACAATATGAAGTGAATTGTGAAGGCACCAGGTGCGCTTTTGGTATATGTAAGATTCGTTTCTTGAACATATTTCTAATAGCTGTTTCAAGTTTTGTCTGCTAAATCTTATCCCTGGGCGTCTTTAAAGACTATTTCTACTGACTACTTTTATTCCCTGCAAAAGGGTCACACTTTGGTGTTGCTTTGCATATTCTACGTTTTTTATATTTGAACATCATTACTAGTAGATTGTAACAATTTTGGATTCAGATGTCACCAATTTATTCCATACTCTGCTGCCACTAATGTCTCTTACAGCTCAAAATTACTGCTTATTTAAAAACAAAACAAAACAAGACTTTTTTTATATCCTAAGCCTGGCTTTCTGGGATCGTCACAGGGTCAGGATAGGTTAGTGGTCAGCCAATGATTGATCAGAGCTTGTGCTTAAACAAAGATCAGGCAATGTTCAGCTCTGTCTGCCTTTACTTTCTGTGTTTGCAGCCTTCCTAGTTGGCCAGGGACAATTGGCTTTGTGCTGCTCCTTCTGGTCTTTTCCTGAGCTTGAAAGAAGCCTGCGCATGTGAACAGCCTTCCAGACCACAATGGATAAATATGATCTTATCAAAGCCCTTGTTGGCTCTCACATTCCCCCAAACCCCTTGTTAAATTTCTCGTGGGTCTATTGCTTGCTCCAGCTAGTATGAAGAGCTCAGACTAGCTGTGACGTTGGCCTTCCCGGATCATTTGCTACTTAAAACACTGTTGTTTTTGGCAGTGCCCTTGGGCATATTTCCTTCTTACTGCTGAAAATAAAGTCAGTACCCTCTGCTGCCAGTCCTCTCTGCCTGCCACACACTGATAGAACTTCTACACTCCAGAGCTGGGAGTTAAATAAGAGTAACCCCAAAGGAAGAAACCACAGGCTGTCCTTCCTGAGACTCAGTGGACAGTTTTGAATAAATACTCAGTTTTTGGTATGCATTGGTCATTTTCCAAGGTTTTTAATGTTTGTTTTTGGCTATTTTGCCCAGTTTTATTGTTGACTTTTTTTTTTTTTTTTTTTTTTTTTTTTCTTGAGACGGAGTCTTGCTCTGTCACCCAGGCTGGAGTGCAGTGGCGCAATCTCGGCTCACTGCAAGCTCCGCCTCCCGGGTTCACGCCATTCTCCTGCCTCAGCCTCTCCAAGTAGCTGGGACTACAGGCGCCCGCCACCACGCCCGGCTAATTTTTTGTATTTTTAGTAGAGACGGGGTTTCACCATGGTCTCGATCTCCTGACCTCGTGATCCACCCGCCTCGGCCCCCCAAAGTGCTGGGATTACAAGCGTGAGCCACCACGCCCGGCCTATTGTTGACTTTTGAGAGGACTGCCAAGCTCATCACTCAACGATTTTCAAAGGCTCACCCTCAATTAATTCAATTTTGATTAACTTGGGTTTACCTTGGCAAGCACAGAGCCTGGCTGGCACATGTGAGGATGTCAGTAGAAGGATTATTATAGCAAAGCAGAAAGTTATCAGAACATATGGAGAGCAAGAGAGAGAGAGACACTCGAGGAAAATGTTTGGGCTCTAAATTAGGAGGAAAATCTGTAGTGTCCTACATTTAACCCTGATTTGATCAACTAAGCCACTTCCTCTACCTGGCATCATTTTTTCAGCTTATGAAATTATGGATTTAGATGACAGGAAATGAGACATATTCCTTCTCTCATGTCTCCGGAATAGTCAGAGGTGGGTTCACAAGGTGATATCGATGAAATGACCAAGAGAAAGGGAAGAGCCAAAACAAACTTGATTGGCATAAGAGGCCCAGGCTTGACTATGATAATTGGAGGTGGCTGGCTATCAAAGGTTGGTGAACATAAGTGTTTCAGTTTGAATGTCAATGGGCCAACTTTCCTTAATATATTTGGAGATTTAGCTACTCTGCTTAAAAAAAAACCCCAACTTCAGCCTCATGAGACCAAAACATCAAATATTAAAAGAAATCAATGTATTAAACCACCTACCACAATGTTTCAAAAATCAAGCAGATATATCAGTAATAGGACAGGTAAGAAGATGGTCACCAAAAGAGCTTCAATGCCCAGAGAAAGAGGAAAAGCTCTTTCCATGAGCATTGCAGGTAAGTTTTCTTATTAATATCTATCATAATAAAATTAACCCATTGCATGAGTACAGAGCACTTTCTAAAGCACTTTGTTTTCCCTGCGTGTGATTTTTTTTTCATTAGAACAACTCTGGAAGACAATTACCCATAATTCTGGACAAAAAGAAAGACACCTGTTCAACCTTGCCAATTGGATATTGCAAAAAGAGATCAGAAAGAGTAGAAGCCAAATCTAGTGACCAAGACTCTTGCCTTCCATATAGAATTAATATCAAATCATTCAAATTAAATCAGGATCATTAGTACATAAACAAGAGTATGAATAACAAAATCCATTATACTGACTTTCAATTAAATCTTAAAATTTAAAATGAAGATGCTCATAGTCAAAGTGAACCAATAACATATTACATTGCTCTATATGTTAAAATTTTCTTAATGTCTTAACTCTTCTTGGTATCTGTTTCTGTTTCTGCCTTTATCTTGATTTAATTCCCAGATGTATTTTGTTTGACTATCAGTATGTTTACTCTTTATTTTTTTTGATTCTGTTTTCTATTTACTATCTCTCTTGTCCTATGTCTGTTTCAATATACTGTTCTTTATCTTTCAACTTTTCTTTTATAACTTCACTTCGGTTTTAAAAGAGTATCACTTGAGTTGAAATTAGGGCCTGATTTCATGCCCAAAAAAGTGATTGATGGCTTGTTTCAATTTGAAGGCATGTTCTAAAAGTTATGATTACTGACTAATACCACTTAGAACACTCTACTTTCAAGGTGTAATTGATCATGTTGAAGTTAATTGTGTCTCCCAAGATAAAATTCTATAGTTTTTAATCATAATATTAATAATTCTATAGTTGTTACATAGAATCAATTCTATAGTTGTTGCATATATTGACAACTACAGAATTATTGATTCTATAGTTGTTGCATATATTGAGTTATATGTATATATATACACACACATATATAGTTGTTGCATATATGTTGAGCTTGATTATTGGAGGCAAATAACAGATTCAGTGCTGTCCAGAATCTAATAGTGCTGCAATGGGTTTAATATAAGAAGTGCATTCATAGAAGTGAGAATGATGCAACCATATTGTTATTGGCTTGACATCTCAGAGTGAAATGAAAGCCGCTTACCTAAGTAAAAATGCCAAGGTGGTGGAAAACAGTAGCCGGCTGATCAGTGTTTGGTATTAATTCATTCACCATCCAAGAAATATTCATCATACATCTTTTATGTTCCAAGCACGTAGAGATAGAGCAGTAGCAATAAGACATAGAATAGGAAACAGGCAAAGCAAATGCTCAGTCATCATAAGGACATGATTACTCAAACTGATTATTTAAATATAACTGCTAAACAGATGGCAGGAGGCTGCAGGTCCCCAAGAAACAACCTCTAGAGTTGGCATGAGTTTGAGAAAGCAGAATAGTTTTCAAGCAGAATGTATTCAAGCAGAATAACTTTCTTGGATTTTGTTGTGCCCAATATGAAAGCACATCAACTCAAAATGCCTCATAACCTTTTCTGTATGTGTCATAACATTGATGCACATCATGTTTATTAGACCTGAAGACCAAAATAACATTGATTTCTTGGAATTGTAAAAACATGTTGCTACTTGTCAAAGTTGGTAGTACTATTCCTTCAAGGACAGCTGATCCATCTCCCAACCTACTTGAAACTTTGTCCATGTTCATCTACTCCAGGTTTCTGGATTTTAGCCTCGTTCATCTCATTACTTGTGGTTGATGTCCAGTCTTCAGGAGATCCTCCACCATTTGAATCCTGACAGCCCCTAGGACGTCCACAGCCCAGAAGTCTTACAGGGCCACCTGGTCCACCAAGTGAAAAAACCCATTTGCTCTATTAGCCTTTCATCATTTCTCTTTGACTGAAATGTTCATAGACCCAGTTGAACTCTTCCAGGTGATCTGATGAGAATACTGATCACTTAGTTAAGTCATTTTTGGTAACACATGGCCATAAGATTTTTTTTCTCAACCCTGAGTAACCATAAGATTTATTTGCTAACAGCTTCTGAATCTCAAGAAATCTGTATGTTAAAAGAGCTTTATGGACACATTTGATGTGCAGTCCAACTTGAGATTATCCCTGCAGCTGTATATCAGGGTAAATCACTCACATTGGTGTCACACAGGGTAGGTATTAGTTTATTTTTTAGATTTTTTTTTTATTTTTGAGACAGAGTTTTGTTCTTTATTGCCTAGGCTGGAGGGCAGTGGCGTGATCTCAGCTTACTGCAACCTCTGCCTCCTGAGTTCAAGCAATTTTCCTGTCTCAGCCTCCTGAGTAGCTGAGATTACAGGTGCTCACCACCATGCCCAGCTAATTTTTGCATTTTTAGTAAAGACTGGATTTCACCATGTTGGCCAGGCTGATCTCGAACTCCTGGCCTCAGATGATCCGCCCACCTCGGCCTCCCAAAGTGCTGGGATTACAGGTGTGAGCCACCAGGTATAAGTTTATTAAGTCATACTTCAGGCACATGGAGTCGGCAGATACGTTGGCCTCTTGTTCTCTTGTCATCCTGTTGAGAGGTATACCAGGCTAAGCTCAGATGGGAATCCTGTCAACTCTGAACTTCTACTGAACCTCTATGGCTCTACGGCAATGATGTTCAAATCTAGCTGAGCATCGGAATCATCCATGGACTAGTTAAACATGTAAGTTCCCAGTCTCCATCCCCAGAGATTCTCATTCTAAAGGGCCACAGCATAACCTGGCCCTGAGGGATGGGGAGATAGGTTGGGGGCAAGGCTCCACAACTGGTTATACTCAACAGGAATGTTTGGACACCACTGCTTAAAACTCCCATTACATTCTGGCATAATATGATACCTGGATTTTTCTAGGTAACTTTTTCCCAATAGTGATCCCTCAGCTTTATAGTAAAGAAAAGACATCACAGTGCTTGTTTGAAGATCGATTTATATATTTATTCATTTAATTATTCATTCACTGAATGTGTTTTGAGGCCTAGTGTTAAAACTGATATTGAGAATGACATTTAGAAACAAAATTGAGTAAGACCTTGGCTCTCAGTCTAGACAAGAGAGGAATTTCAATTATTTGTGATAATCCTTTGTAGCTATGGCAACAGTAAATAGAAGAGGTGGTATCCCATGGCAAAGAAATAAAACTTTTCCAAGTCTGGAGTAGAAAGGAGAGGCTTCTTGGAAGTAGCAATGCTTAATTTGGGCCCTGACAGGGGAGGAGAAAGTAGTTGAGAGGGGAAGAAGGGCAGGAAGGAGGGAGATGTCCATGTACTATGAAATACAAAAACATATGATTCTATTTTATGTTTCTTTTGGAATCTAGGATCCCAAGGTATACCAGCATGAAGAGGATTATATCACCTGCGTTACCTGGAGATATTGAGACATGCCCACCCCTACCACCATGTGCCTGCTGTGTAAAGCTCAATGGGCCATTACCAGGACCATCCCAGTCCACTGTCTTCCAGGAAGCTCTGTACAACCATCAGAACCATTCTGACCTGGCCACTGGAGTGTGTTCTTCATTCTCCTGCACCACCCTCGTGTATACCACTTTGGTTCTGACATTGCACTGTTTCAGAATGCTGTCAAGGTGGGTCTCATGAGGAAGGGCATCCAGGTCAGGGACAAACAAGGAGAGGCCAAGGACAGCCATGAGCAAGTTTCAGGAAGTTCCATCACACAGCTGAGAAAGGGGATATGATGTGGCCACAGTCTAAGCTGGACAAAGCGGAGTCTGAAAAAGGAACTTATCTAACTGTATTCTATGGGTATTTGCTCAGTGGAAATTCAGAAGGCTGGAACTAACAGCATGGGCCTTTTCCTCAAGTACCTCTGCACTTAAGAAAAGATGCTTTCTACTACTCTCAGTCCAAGTATTCCCTCTAGTATCATTCAATGGCGAATAGCTCACCAAATTGGCAATGGCTAAGTTTGAACAAAATGAATATATTAGCAATGACTGAAACCAATAAAGACCAACAACTCATCAATTTGTTGACAGTTTCTTATTTGTCATTCTCAAAATTCAACATCCTGGGTGGCAAAAGTACGGGGAAAATCAAACAAAAACCTCGCAATGAAACAGGGAGAGAGAGGACGCTATCCAGCCAGTTTACTATTGAATACACCATGAAAACTCCCATTCAATTCCTTTATTAAGCACTTTTTCCCACCTCTCTAATGGACAAAAATCTTGCTCAAATTCCTAAACCTGCTTTCAGAATTAAGTATATGGATATAAAAGTAAATATCCTTGGGACAAATAGCAAGTTACTGAAAGGACCTAATGAAAATGCTTCCCACCCGAGGACTTCCTTAAAGCACAATTGCATGGGTGGTGGTACCTGGAGACAGAAGGTCAAAGACAGAAGTGAGAGAATTTCTAAGGCTTCATAGATTTTAGACTCTTAATTTACTTCAGACTGTTAGCTACTTACCCAATACCCATTCTCCCTTTCTCCTACCTCATTTCTATTCTAGCTAATTTGTTCGAGTTGGCTCAATGAGCCCGGTTAAGATACCTAATATGATTGGTCTCTATTACAATCAGAGTGGCCATAAAAAGCACCATCCTTTCCAATGACATGTAAGTTAGTAGTATTTCGAGATTCATATTTAAAAGGGGAAAGACTCAACTGGCTAATGTCTTCAGCCTTTGGCCTCCGCCCTTTGCTCTCTTCATTTCTTCCTTTGAAGAATGTGGTTCTGGTGGCTGCAACAATTATCTTGCAGGCAGCAAACCAAAGACACACATTCCATGGTGGAGCAGAAGAGAAGTGGCCCAGATCCTTGCAGACTTCCCTGAGCATCCTGTCAACTTTATGCTACTCAGGACTAGACTTTGGAAAAAAAAATCTTGGCAGGTTTTTTTTTAATTGAACTGTCAATTAAATACATTAAAATGCAAAAATCTAAAGAGTGCATGGAATTTTTACTTATGCATACAAGCATGGACCCACCATCCAAGTCAATGTATAAAACATTTCTATCACCCCAGAAAGGTCCCCTGTGTCCTTCCAGTCTACAGCCATGCCTGTAGTGTTCAACCCATTAGTCTGACCTTCAGCATTATCAGTTACCTTTGCCTACTCTTGAGCTTCATATCAATAATATCATGAAATATAAAATCGTTTGTGTCCAGTATTTTTTCACTCTTCATAATGTCAGTGAAATTCACCCACACTGTTGTGTGTGACAGTAGTGTAGTATTTCATTGTATGGAGATGTATACCCTTTAATTGTATGACTATACCACCACTTGTTTATCCACTCTTCTGTTGATGGATATTTGAATGGCTTCCAGGGATGAGCTATTATAAATAAAGCAGTTATATACATTATTGATTATGCCTTTTGTAACATAAACTCTCATTTCTTTCAGGTACATACATCTGAGTGAAATTTGAGGATCTTTGAGTAGATGTATGTTTAAAAATTAGTAAGATGGACACAGATTTTTCAAAGTAATAGAACCAATTTTTACCACCAACAAGAACATATGAGTGATCTAGTTGGGCCTCATCCTCACAAAGACTTTATATTATTGAGTTTTAAATTTTAACCATTTTGGTGAGTTTATAGAGTATAATTTGGTTTTAGTTTATTTTCTCCAGATAAGCAATAATGTTAAAATGTTTTAAACGTTGTATTTGAAATAATTTTTTTTTTTTTTTTGAGATAGAATCTCGCTGTGTCTCCCAGACTGGAGTGCAGTGGCGTGATCTTGGCTCACTTCAACTTCTGCCTCCTGGTTCACGCCATTCTCCTGCCTCAGCTTCCCGAGTAGCTGGGACTACAGGCGCCTGCCACCATGCCCTGCTAATTTTTTTTTAAAATTTTTTAGTAGAGACAGGGTTTCACCGTGTTAGCCAGGATGGTCTCGATCTCCTGACCTCGTGATCCACCCGCCTCGGCCTCCCAAAGTGCTGGGATTACAGGCGTGAGCCACCATGCCCGGCCTGTTTTCTTAACAGTGTCTTTCATGGAGCAAACGTTTTAGATTTAATAAGGCCCACCATATTGGTCTTTTTCTTTCATGAATCATGCTTTGGTGTTTTGTGCAAGAACTCTTTGCCTAAACCTAAGTCATAAAGGTTTTCTCCTAAATATTTTTCTAAAAGTTTTGTAGTTTTACATTTAGATCTGTGTTTGTTTCCTATTGATACCATAACAAATCACCACAAACTTTGCTGATGAAAACAATATCAATTTATTTTTTCAGTTCTGTAGGTCAAAAGTCCTGATAAGTTTAATTAGTTACTTTACTCCTTCACAAAGCTGAGATCAAGGTGTCAGCTGGCTGGGCTCTTATTAGGAATTTTCAGGAGATTGCACTTCTGGAGTAATTCAGGTTTTTGGCAAAATTCAGCTCCTTATGCTTGTTGGACTGAGGTCTCTATTTCTTGGCTTGCTGACAGTCAGAGGCCAATCTTAGCTTCTAGAGGCTTCTTTCCAGTCTTTGCATTTCAGAGCCAGCACTGCATCATTGAATCTTTCTTATGCTTAGGATCTGTCTGAATTTCTATTCTGCTCTGGCTTCCTTCTATGTAATTATTTTTTATCATTTGTCTGTCACCTAAGTTGGAAAAAGTTGTCTGCTTCAAGGTCTCATGTTAAAACTAACCCATAGACAGGTTTTTAAAAATAAAAGTAGAAATTGACTCTTCTGGTCTTAAAGCTTAAAACTTACATTTGTTTTATCCAAGTTTCTTCCTCAGGAAAGAACCCCCAAGCCTCTCAAAAAGTATCAAAGAACTGAAACTCACCAGATCACCACATCCAGACAATGAGACACCAGGCCCCTTGTTCATCATGATTGCTTCCTTATCACCCCTTAGTTCCTGTTTTCCCACACATAGTTACATTTCTTCCCTGCTATATAAACCCCTCATTTTAGTCAGTAGGAAAGATGAATTTGAGACTGATCTCCCATCTCCTCAGCTGCAAGCCTCCGATTAAAGGCTTCTTCCCTGGCAATCCTCATTGTCTCAGTGGTTGGCTCTCTGTGGGCAATCAGCAGGACCTATACTGAATCCCTGGCATTTCAGTAACAATGTGATCAGATTGGGCCCGTCCTGAAAATCCAAGATAATCTCCCCAGTATTAGGTCCATACATTTAATCCCTTCTACAAAGTTAAAATTGCATCTTCCCAAATTCCAGAGATTAAGACATGGTCATAATTAGGAGGCCATTCTGTTTACCTCAAGATCTATCATTCATTTTTAGTTTCTGTATAAAGTTTGAGACTTAGGTTAAGATTCAATTTTTGCCTATGGAGATCCAATTATTCCAACATTATTTGTGTAAAAGACCATCTGATTTAGGCATCTGGATGTGTGTCATATCTCTTCCAATGACTGTGGAAGACACTGAGGCTTCAGAGTACCCACTGTCTTGTAAAGTTCCAGGACCTTCAGGTCACTAATGTCCAAGAGCAGTTATGGCAAAGATGGTAAGAAAAATATGACTTTTGCATCTCCCTAGTCTTTCCTTCCTGCTTTTCAGTTGAACGATTCATAGCCTTGATAATACCACTCAGGTGATCACAATGGCAAAAATTATTGGGGAAGGATATTTCTGTTAAAGTGTTCTAGGACTTAGTGTATTGGGATTAGTTCAACCTTCTTCACTGTTTCTCAACTTTGGTGTTTAATTAGATTCATGGGGAATGCAAGCAAGCTTACTAAAATCTATATACAAACATGCAGATTTATGTACTGGGAAGTTAGTGTTATGGTATCCAATGCAATAAAATATTTTCTACTTTAAGATTTCTTGGTTTGCCTGTTATGGACAAGGAACTGGAGAAGTTTTTTTCTAATATTAGTTCTACATATTATTAAGGAAATCATTTTTGGAAGACCCACTTTATTTTTCTCAGGGTTTCTAGTCAATAAAGGATTGTAATAAATCAATAAATCATATCAAAGTATTTTGTAAATTAAAATGTATAATCTGTAACACTGAATAACAGTTTTGCTCATTTTATATGAGACAGAGGCTCAGAAAAACTAAGAAGTTGGCTAACATCATATAGATGTGGAATCTATAAAAATTTATCATTACTTTCAGTAAAAGAAATCAAGTCAGCTTCATCCCTGGGATGCAAGGCTGGTTCAACTTATGCAAATCAAAAAACATAATCCATCACATAAACAGAACCAACAACAAAAACCATATGACTATCTCAATAGATGCAGAAAAGGCTTTTGACAAAATTCAACAGCCCTTCATGCTAAAAACTCTCAACAAACTAGGTACTGATGAAATGTATCTCAAAATAATAAGAGCTATTTATGACAAACCCACAGCCAATATCATACTGAATGGGCAAAACCTGAAAGCATTCCCTTTGAAAACCAGCACAAGACAAGGATGCCCTCTGTCACCACTCCTATTCAACATAGTGTTGGAAATTCTGGCCAGGGCAATCAGGCAGGAGAAAGAAATAAAGGGTATTCAAATAGGAAAAGAGGAACTCAAATTGTTTCTGTTTGCAGAGGACATGATTGTATATTTAGAAAACCCCATCGTCTCAGACCAAAATCTCCTTAAGCTGAAAAACAACTTCAGCAAAGTCTCAGGATACAAATCAATGTGCAAAAATCAGAAGCATTCCTATACACCAGTAATAGACAGAGAGCCAAATCATGAGTGAACTCCCATTCACAATTACTACAAAGAGAATAAAATACATAGGAATCCAACTTACAAGGGATGCAAAGGACCTCTTCAAGGAGAACTACAAATCACTGCTCAAGGAAATAAGAGAGGACACAAACAAATGGAAGAACATTCCATGCTCATGGGCAGGAAGAATCAATATCATGAAAATGACCATACTGACAAAGTAATTTAATTTATAAATTTGATGCTATCCCCATCAAGCTACCACTGATTTTCTTCACAGAATCGGAAAAAAACTACTTCAAAGTTTATATGGAACCAAAAAAGAGCCCGCATTGCCAAGACAATCCTAAGCAAAAAGAACAAAGCTGGAGGCATCATGCTACCTGACTTCAAACTGTACTACAGGGCTACAGTAACCAAAACAGCATGGTACTGGTACCAAAACAGATATATAGACCAATGGAACAGAACAGAGGCCTCAGAAATAACACCACAAATTTATAACCATCTGATCTTTGACCAACCTGACAAAAACAAGCAATGGTGAAAGGAATCCCTATTTAATAAATGATGCTGGGAAAACTGACTAGTCATATGCAGAAAACTGAAACTGGACCCCTTCCTTACACCTTATACAAAAATTAACTCAAGATGGATGAAAGACTTAAATGTAAGACCTAACACCATAAAAACCCTAGAAGAAAACCTAGGCAATACCATTCAGGACATAGGCATGGGCAAAGGCTTCACGACCAAAAGACCAAAAGCAATGGCAACACAAGCCAAAATTGACAAATGGGATCTAATTAAACTAAAGAGTTTCTGCACAGCAAAAGAAACTATCATCAGAGTGAACAGGCAACCTACAGAATGGGAGAAAATTTTTGAACTCTATCCATCTGACAAAGGGCTAATATCCAGAATCTGCAAAGAACTTAAACAAATTTACAAGAAAAAAAAACAAACAACCCCATCCAAAAGTGGGCAAAGGATATGAATAGAGACTTCTCAAAAGAAGGCATTTATGCAGCCAACAAACTTATGAAAAAATGCTCATCATCACTGGTCCTTAGAGAAATGCAAATCAAAATCATAATGAGGTATCATCTCACTCCAGTTAGAATGGCAATCATTAAAAAGTCAGGAAAAAGCAGATGCTGGAGAGGATGTGGAGAAACAGGAATACTTTTACACTGTTGATGGGAGCGTAAATTAGTTCAACCACTGTGGAAGACAGTGTGGTGATTCCTCAAGGATCTAGAATTAGAAATAGCATTTCATCCAGCAATCTCATTACTGGATATATACCCAAAGGATTATAAATCATTCTACTATAAAGACACATGCACATGTATGTTTATTGTGGCACTGTTCACAATAGCAAAGACTTGGAACCAACCCTAATGTCCATTAGTGATAGACTGGATAAAGAAAATGTGGCACATATATACCATGGAATACTATGCAGCCATAAAAAAGGATGAGTTCATGTCCTTTGCAGGAACATGCATGAAGCTGGAAACTGTCATTCTCAGCAAACTAACACAAGGACAGAAAACCAATCACCACATGTTCTCACTCATAAGTGGGAGTTGAACAATGAGAACACACAGACACAGGGAGAGGAACATCACACACTGGGCCTGTTGGGGCTGGGGGACTAGGGGAGGGATATCATTAGGAGAAATACCTAATGTAGATGATGGGTTGATGGGTGCAGCAAACCCCCATGGCACGCGTATACGTATGTAACAAACCTGCACGTTCTGCACATGTACCCCAGAACTTAAAATATAATAATAAAAAATTATAATTTATGAAGAAAGATTATAGTGCCTTATTAAGTAAAACAATAGATATGGATATTTAATATATTAGAGAGAACATTTATTCTTTTATTCATTTAACAAACATGCATGGCATGTCAGTTGAATGTCAAAATCTACCCTCTAAATCTAGATGCAGACTTTGTATCTCCTGCCTCAAGTAACACAAAAAGAGAGAAAATATAGAATTAATTCAAGGTTCAAAATTCCTATGACAAGGACTATGATCAGTGTTAGCACATAATGCTGTGATTCCCATATCTTAGAGGATAAAGAAAAACAAATCTCAGTCTAAAGTAGATAAAGAAGAATTATCTGAGTTGAGTCTTAACAGATGACTAGAGGTTGCTTGGAATGGGTGGATGTGGGATGGTGTAGGAAACCACTTTGTGTGAAAAGGATCAACTCAGAATCACTCCATCTCACTTGATATGGTTTGACTCTGCATCCCCACACAAATCTCATCTCAAATTGTAATTCCCATGTGCCAAGGGAGGGGCCTGATGGGAGGTGATTGGATCGAGGTGATTGGATAGTAGGGGCGGTATTCCTTCATGCTGTTCTCGTGATAGTGAGTGAGTTCTCACAAGATCTGGTTGCTTGATTAAGTGTGTGGCTCTTCCAGCTTCACTCTCTGTCTCCTGCTGCTACCTTGTGAAGAAGGTACCTTGCTTCTCCTTCACTTTCCGCCATGATTGCGAGTTTCCTGAGGCCTCCCATGTGGAACTGTGAGTCATTTAAACCTCTTTTGTTTGTAAATTACCCAGTCTTAGGTAGTATCTTCACAGCAGTGTAAAAACAGACTAATACACCACTTTTATTTATTTTATGATTTAGGAAGGCCTGCGTCACTAGGATCACCAGGGCCAAATGAGTTTCCAAAAGATATTGAGCAGTGTCCATACACACAAAAGTCTTCCTTTGTCATGAAGCTGAGTGATATCTTCCCAGGCCCCTTCCAGCCCCTTGCCTTAAAGGAAGTCCTGCACAACCATTAAGGCCACTTTGATCTGAACACTGGAGTCTTTATGCCGTTCCTGGAATCCACCAGTTTTGTTTTGATGTTGAAACACACAAGCATCCTGTGAAGGTGATACTCATGAAGAAAGGCACTTAAGTTATGCAGAAGGAGGCTGAGGCTTAGAATGGGCATGAACAGGTTTCAGGGACTGCTGTCTTAGGGCTGATGAGTTGGGACAGGGTTTGGATGGAGTCCAAAGTGAACCCACAACATGAAAAATGAATTCTTCAAACTGTATTTTTTGGGGTTTTGCTTTATGAAAGTTAACAGGGGGAGAAGCAGTAACTTTTTCCTTTCTTCAAAAAGTCTGACTTGAAGAACAGACTATTCTCTTCCTCCTCTATATACCTAAGAGGATAATAGAGTTGAATAATTCCTAGTATACCAATGTGAATTTAGTGCTAATGCTGAAACCATAAATATTATACCAATTTATATTTGAATGCTCAACTATAAACTATTGGCATCCTCTCATGTTTCCAGAATTATGATAAAATGTATATGTATCCATGTCTTACTCCATTTGCTATTGCTATACCTGAGACTGGGTAATTTATAAAGCAAAGAAATTTATTTCTTACAGTTTTGAAAGCTGAGAATTCCAAGAGCATGACACTGACATCTGGTGAGGACCTTCTTGCTGCATCATAACAGGGTGGAGGGCATCACATGGCAAGAGGGCAAGAGCATGCGTGTCAGCCCAGGCCTTGATGTTTCTTCTTATAAAGCCACCAGTCCCATCATGGGGGCCCCACCCTGAAGAATCTTATCTAATCCTAATTACCTCTCCATTATCCCACTTCCAATCAACATGAATTTTGAATAACGTTTCCAATACATGAAATTTGGAAGGCATATTCAAACCATAGCAATCCACACATGTAGCTATGGGGGCAAAAGCTATGAAGGAGCTATTCTAAATCAGAACCACCCACATGTACAGAGGAAGACAGCTGTCATTTAGAATGAGGTTGGAGCACTAGAAAAGCCCTTTGCCCCCTACACATTTATACCTGGATCTTTCTTTTCTTGAACAAAACCTTTCCCAAATTAATTAAGGACGAGGTTAATGACACAAATAGCCCTGGGAAATATAAAGTTTTTGCTTTTATTACATGAAAATTTACACGGCTTCATGATGCGTTCTGTGAGGCCAATTTCATGACAGAAGGACAGAGAAGTACAAGATGCATAGGTACTGTTTGGGGAAATATTTCTGTTGTTCTGCCTTTATGAAGTTACATTGTGGCATCCTGGTAGCTCCTTAAATCAATGTAGTGTTTTACTCTTCTGTATATCCCAACAATTTGTTCTCCCTATTATTTAAGTACTTTGGGGGTTGTCCATTTATATGCTAGGTTTCTATCTGGATTCAATTAGACTAGCAACTGCCAGCAGACTCCTTATTATGGAAATGGTGGGCATGTTCAAAGGGTTTTTCAAATACAATTTCCTCCTTACTGATTTACTACTTTAATCCACTGCTACGGTTTGAATGATGGTGTCTGTTCCAAAATTTGTGTTGAAACCTAATGGCTACTGTGATAGTATTAAGAGGTGGGGCCTTTAAGAAGTGATTAGGTCATGAGGGCTCTTCCTATGTGAATGGGAGTAAGGCCCTCTTAAAAGAGAAGTCATGCAATATTTTGCCTTTCTTGCCCTTCTGCCTTCTGCCATGTGAGGGCACAGCAGTCCTCCACTCTGGAAGATGCAGCAACAAGGTACCATCTTGGTAGTGGAGAGACTGGGCCCTCACCAGCCAGCACCTTGATCTTGGACTCCCAACCTACAGACCTGTGAGAAATACATTTCTGATCTTTACAAATTACCCAGTATCAGTTATTTTGTAATAGCAGCAGAAATGGACTAAGACACTCCCCTTCACACTTGAGTGATATAAATTTGAATGATATAAATTTGATAAAGTTGATAAAATAAGCAAATGTAAATGATATACGAAGAGCACATGAAAAGATGCTCAACATCATTAGCTATAGGAAAATGCAAATCAAAACCACAATTAGATACCACTTAGGCCCACAAGAATGGTTATGATTTGAAAAAGATAACAGGTGCTGATTAGACCATAGAGAAATTAATACCCTCAAACCTGCTAGTGGGAATGTAAAACCTTGCAGGCACTGTGAAAAACTGGCAGTTCCTCAGAAAGTTAACCATAGTGTAATCATATAACCCAGCCATTCCACTCCTAGGCATAGAGCCAAGAGAATTGGAAACGTATGTTCACACAAAAATGTGTCACAATTATTCATAGCAGCATTATTCGTAACAGCCAAAAGGTGGAAACAACCTAAATATCCGTTAACTGATGAGTGAATAAATAAAATGTGATAAATCCTCGCAACAGAATGTTACTTGGCAATTAAAAGGAATGTAGTATGAATACATGCTGCAACCTGGGTAACTCTTGAAAACATTGTTCTAAGTGAAAGAAACCTATTACAAAAGGGCACATATTGTATGATTTCATTCATATGAAATACCAAGAACAGGCAAATCGAGAGACAAAAAGTAGATTAGTGATTTCTGGGGGCTAGGATTGGGAGTAGACATGAGGAGTGACAGCCAGTGGGTATGGAATCCTTTTGTGGATATGATTCTAAAATTAGACTGTGGCGACATTTGCACTACTCTATAAATATAAAAACCATTGAGCTGCACACTTGAAAGTGGGTAAATTATAAGGTTTGTTAATTATATATCACTAAAGCTGCTTAAAGACCCATGAGTCTATTCTGATGTAAATACATAAACAGGAAAGAAGGGGAAGTTTTTCTTTATAGTAGAATGTAAAACTATATAAAGAATAATGGAGTTATAAATTTAAAATAGAATCTAAAATCAGTGGATAAAATTTTTACGAAGAAGAGGTCCAATCCAGCAGTTTAATTAACATACTCTTTAAAGATACATGATTTTATAGAGTATCTACTGTATACATGATAATATTCTCTTTTTATGTATTTTCATTATTATACCATATCTCAGATCAATCGATGAGCATAATATCTCCGTTTTAAAGATTTTTTATTGAGGCTAACTAAACTTACCTAACTAGTCTGAAGTTACACTGCTAGGAAGTGGCAAAGACAGTATTTGAGCGGAGACATTCTTCACATGAGCACATTGTTAGGCTATTAGGCTACATTACTTTTTTTTTTTTTTTTTTGAAACGTAGTCTCGCTCTGTCACCAGGATGGAGTGCAGTGGCGTGATCTCGGCTCACTGTAACCTCCGACTGCCGGGTTCAAGCCATTCTCCTGCCTCAGCCTCCCGAGTAGCTGGGATTACAAGCATATGCCACCACACCTGGCTAATTTTTTGTATTTTTAGTAGAGACGGCGTTTCACTGTGTTGGCCAGGATGGTCTGGATCTCTTGACCTCGTGATCCGCCCACATCGGCCTCCCAAAGTGCTGGGATTACAGGCGTGAGCCAGTGTGCCTGGTCTCTTTTTTTTTTTTTTTAGATGGAGTCTTGCTCTTTTACCCAGGCTGTAATGCAGTGGCATGATTTCGACCACCTCTGCCTCCCCGGTTCAAGCGATTCTCCTGCCTCAGCTTTCTGAGCAGCTGGGATTACAGGTGGATGCAACCACACCCAGCTAATTTTTCTATTTTTAGTAGGGATGGGGTTTCACCATTTGGCCAGGCTGGTCTCGAACCCCTGACCTCAAGTAATCTCCTCACCTTGGCCTCCTAAAGCACTGGGATTACAGGTGTGAGCCATCGCACCTGACAGGGTATATTACTCTTGCCTATTTTGCAGTCAATAACCAAATATTGAAACTAACAAATGATTAAGGTAAAAATATAAGTAGTCCAATAGGCTTGAAATGTTTAATATTTGAGTTTAGAATTTTTTATTATATATTAGGGTTCTACAGTCCCACAGCATAAGTGACCAGCTGCAAAATTTAATACATAACACTTAAAACTTTTTGCTCTTTTACTCTTTCCTTTTTCTGTTTGTTTTCTTTCATATTGTGTGTGTGTGTGTCTGTATCTCTTTCAGTTATGTGTTCATGATTGATTTTCAACAAGGATGCCAAGACAATTCAATGGGGAAAGAATAGTCTTTTAAAAAATAGTGTCAGCTCTGAATAGCCAAAGCAATCTGGAGAAAGAAGAACAAAGCTGGAGGCATCACACACTGTGATTTTATTATATTACAAATCTATTGTAATCAAAACAGTGTGGTACTGACATAACAACTAATTGATCAATAAAACAGAAGATAGTCCAGAAATAAACCCATGCCTATGTTGTCTACTAATCTTTGACTACAGAATACACAGTGAGGGAACAACAGTTTCTTCAATAAACTGTATTGTAAAAATTGGATATCCACATGCAGAAGAATGAAATTAGACTCTTATCTCAAACCATATACAAAAATCAACTCAATAGATTAAAGAGCTAAGTGTAACACCTGAAACCATAAAATGTTTAGAAGAAAACATAGGAGAAAAGCTCCATGACATTGGTCTTAGCAATGATTTTTTGGATCTGATACCAAGGCCACAGGCAACAAAAGCAAAATTAAGCAGGTGGGATTACATCAAACTAAGAATCTTCTGCACAGTATAGGAAACAGTCGACAAAATGAAAAGGCAATCTACAAAATGGGAGAAAATACTTGCAAATCATATATTTGCCAAGAGGTATCATGGCATGATATATAAGGTATATAAGGAGCTCATCTTAATAGCAGAAAAGTTAAATAACCCAATGAAAAACTGGGCAAAGGAACTGAATAGACATTTTTTCAAAGACATACAAATGACCAATGGATATATGAAAAAATGATCAACATCACTGATAATCAGGGAAATGTAAATAAAACCACAATGAGATAGGACTTACACTTGTTAAGATGGCTATTATCAACAAGACAAGAGATAACAAGTGGTAGCAGGGGTGTGAAGAAAAGGAAACCCTTATACACTGTTGCTGGGAATGTGTATTGTTACAACCTTTATGGGAAGCAACATGGAAATTCTTCAGAAAAATTAAAAATAGAAATACCACATGATCCGGCAATCCCACTTCTGGGTACATATTCCAAAGTAATGAAATCAGTAGTGTCTCAAAGAGATAGTTGTACCCCTATATTCATCGCGGCATTATTCACAATAGCTAAGATTTGAAAACAACCTAAGTCTCTATTGATGGATAACACACACACACACACACACACACACACACACACACACACACACAGTATTTAGCCATAAAAAAGAAGGAAATTTGTGATGGCATCGATTGCTCTGGAGCCCATTATGCTAAATGAAATAAGCCAGACACAGAAAGGTAAGTACTGGATGATATTTACTGTATGAAAGACAGGTTATATGTGGACGCTAAAAAGTCAAACTGACAGAAGCAGAGAGTAGAACGGTGGTTGTCAGAGGCTGGGGGGTAGAAGAAATGGAGAGATGTTGGTCAAAGGGTACAAACTTCCAGTTATAAAATGAATTAAGTTCTGGGGATCGAATGCACAGAATGGTGACTATAGTTAATGATGCTGTATTGTTTACTCAAAATTTGATAAGAGAGCAGATTTTAAGTGTCCTCACCGCCCCTATCCCCCACACAGTGGTAACTATGGGTAGTGATGGGTGTGTTAATTAATTTGACGGTGGTAATCAGTATACTCTATATATATATATCATATCTTTATGCTATATACCTTGAAAATACACAACTTTCATTGGTCAATTAAATATTTTAAAATAAAAAATATTGAAACTGTGTTGAGAGACACATGTTGAGCAGTGACACAAGGCCAAAGATTTTCAAATGCTTGATATCTTGTAGAGTAAATAACAGGATTACAATGAAACAAAGTATAATAAAATATCTAGAAGAGCTGAAAATATTTGGAAGCTAAATACTACACTTCCAAACAACAGTCAAAGAAGAAATCACAAGAGAATAAAAAATATTATAAATTTAATTATAATGTAATTACATCATATCACTACTATTGAGAAGCATCTAAAGTAGTTCTTTACAAAATTTTATATCTATAAATTTTTGTATTAATAAGAAAAAATGGCTTAAAATAAGTTATCAAAATCTTCACCATAGGAGTTAGAAAAAGATAAGAAAATTAAAATTACAATTAATAAAAAGGAAGTAAATTAGGAAGTCTACCAGAAATCAATGAAAGAACAAAACAAAAAATTAATCGTGGGAATGAAAAGATAAGCTACAGACTAGGAGACAATATTTGCAAAAATGTATCTATACAAAAAACTCTTAAAACTCAACAATAAGAAAATGAACAACCTAATTCTAAAAATGGACAAAAGACCTGAACAGACATCTCACCAAAGAAGATATACAGATGGCAAATTAGCATGTTTAAAAATGCTCAATATTATTTGTTAAGGAAGTGTAAGTTAAAACAACGCCATGATATCACTATACACCTATTACTATGGCCAAGATCGAAAACATTAACCATATCGAATGCAGATAAGGATGTGAAGCAACAGGAACTATTACTCATTGCTTCTGGGAATTCAAAATGGTACAGCCACTTTGACAGTTTGATAGTTTCTTATAAAATTAAACATAACTTATTGTATGATCCAGCAATCACTCTCTCTGGTATTTATCTAAGTGAATTAAAAACTTACCGCCACACAAAAACCTTTATATGAACGTTGATAGTAGCTGTATTCACAATTGTCCAAACGTGAAAGCAACCAAGATATTTTTTCAGTAGGTGACTGGGTAAATAAACTGTAATACATCCAGACAATGGAATATTCTTCAGTGACAAAGATATGAGCTATGAAGCCATAAAAATACATGGAGAAAATTTAAGTGCATATTACTTAGTGAAAGAAGCCGATCTGAAAAAGCTACATACTGAATGATTCCAACTATATGGCATTCTGGAAAAGGTAAAATTGTGGAGACAGTAAAAAAGATCAGTGTTTGCCAAGGATTAAGGTGGTAAGAGGGATGAATTGGTGAAACATGAAGGATTTTTAGGGCAGTTAAACTATGTTGTATGATACTGTAACTGTGACTCCAACTCATTACAAAGGCATAGAAACCCGTAGAATATTTAACACCAAGAGTGATCCCTAATGTAAACTATGGGCTTTGGGTGATAATATGTCAATGTAGGCTTACTGATTGTAGCAAATGTACCACCGTGGCGTGAGATCTTGAGAGGGAAGAGGCTGTGTGTGTGTGAGGAAGGGGCGTATGAGAACTCTCTGTAATTCCACTCAATTTTGCTGTGAATCTATAACTGTTCTAAATACAGTTTACTTACAAAAATTAATAAAACTGAAAGTCTGTTCTTTGAAGAAATTCATAAAATTGTTAAGTCCCTTTGAAGACTAATAAGAAAATAAGAGAGAAAACACAATTAGCAATGTTAAGAACAAAAGAAGCTCTATTACTAGTGAGCCTACTGACGTGAAAGAATATTAAGGGAATATTATAAAGAATTTATAACAATAAGTTTGACAAATTTGATCAAAGAAAAATTACTAGAATCTCTACCTTATCAAACTAGCACAAGATAAAATAGAAAATCTGAATTACTCTGTAGGTATTCAAGAACTCAACTTTAAAATGTTCTTTATAATCTCCAAACAAATTCCTTTGGTAGCGTAGGCTTCTGCAATCACCCGCAGCCTATAGGGCCGGGCAGCTGTCAGCGGCAGGTGGTCCAGGCCCACCCGGGCGTAAATGTTCAGAGCTTCTTTATAATCACCTTCCACATAATTCAACTTGGCCATGATCAGATTGGATTCTTGTAGGAATTCTGACTTAAGGTTCCCTCGGTCCAGGGCGGCGGTCAGATGCTTGCGGACCTCAGTCAGCTGGGGCTTGGGGCCTCGGGGACTGGCCCCCTGTCTCAGGGGGTGTTCCTTCAGGTACTGCTCCAGCTTCGACTCCCCGAGGAGAAGTTCTGCCATGTCATCGTTGGCGATGAGCTTGGCCGACAGCTGCTTGACGAGCTCGGGGATCCGCTCCCACTGGCACTCGGAGCGGCAGCGCTCGATCTCCGTCTCCAGCCGCGAGCCTGCCTTCTTGGTCGCCATCGCGGCCTGGCCGGGCCCGGCCGCCCGCCCCGCAGGTCCCACCGCCGCCGCCGCGGCGCCCCCTCGCCGCCTCCCACCGCCGCCGCGGGCTCGGGCTCCGGCTCCCATAACCAGTGGAAAAACAAATTTGTTTTCTTCGAAAAGCACTTGTATTCTATTGTCAAGTAGAGGAATGATTGTGTATTACATGACCTCATTTTCTTTGCAGCTTATGTGAGTATATTAAAAGCGAGTTTATTTAAAAAAAAAGTTCTTTATAATCAAAACCTACAAAAAAATTCTAGGCATAGTTTCACTGTAGAAGTCTATCAACCAATTATGGGGAAAAAAATCAATTGCACACAAATCCAGAAAATAAGGAAGAAACATTTTCCAATTCATTTTATAATGCCAGAATAATACTGATACCGAAACTTGACCAAAACATAACAAGAAAATAATATATCAACCAATACTTTTCAGGAATATAGATGCAAAAAATCACCAAATGTTAGCAAATCAAATCCAGTGATACATAAAAAAGGTGACAAATCATAACGAGGTTTATCTCATGAATGCAGGTTTGTCTTAACATTTGAGAAGTAGCTACTGCATTAACAGAATAAGGACAATCAATTATGTTGATTAATGTAGCAAAAGTATATGACACAATTCAGTACCCATTCATAATGTACCTCCCAGCGAAATAGGAATAGAAAGCTTCCACTGCAATCTGAAAAAAAGTCACATATAAAAATCTTTGAGCTAACATAATTCTTAATACTGAAACACTAAACACTTTCTCCTAAAGATTTGAAATTAATTAAGTATGACCACTCTTATTACTTCTACTCAACATTCTACTGGGAGTCCTAGCCAGTGGAATAAAGTAAAAAATAAATAAATTAAAGCATAAGTATCAAAGAGAATGTGACAGTTTACATTGAAAACTCTAAGAAATCAAAAACAAAACAGCAAAGTAAAAATCTATTAGACTTAATATGTGAGTTTAGCAAGGTTATATGATATAATATCAAAATACATAAGTCAATTGTGTCCCTACATGTTAACAGCAAACATTGAGAAATAAAATTTTGAAAATTAATTCATAATATAGAGATGAAATATTTAGATATATAAATTTATGTATCTATATATTTTCTAAATGTTCAAAGCCTTCAGTTCAGCAACATGGTGGGTTCATGAATTATGTATCCTGTCTCCATTAGTGTCAGAAATAGGTGCACACATACATGGTCAATTGATTTTTGAAAGGCACCAATGTGATTCAAAGTACAGCCACTATAAGAAATAGTATGGAGGTGCCTCAAAAAAACTAAAATTAGAACTACCATATGATCCAGCAGTCCCACGACTGGGTATATATTCAAAGGAAATGAAATCAATATGTTGAGGAAGTATTTGGTCCTCCATGTTCATTGCAGCATTACTCACAGTAGTCAAGATATGGAATCAAACTACGTGCACATCAATGAATAAGCTCAATAAGGAAAATGTGGTATATGTACATAATAAATACTATCCAGCTTTTAAAAAGAAGGAAATCTTGTCATTTGTGACATGGACAAACTTGGAGAACATTATATGAAATGAAATAAGCCAGGCATAGAAAGACAAATACTGCATGATCTCACTTATATGTGGAATCTAAGTAAGTTGAACTCATAGAAGCAGAGAGTAGAATTGTAGTTACCAGTGCTCGGGGATGGGAGTGAGGTGGGATGGGGTGGGGAAATGTTAATAGAAGAATAGCAAATTTTAGTTACATAAGGGAAATAAGTTCAAAAGATCCATTGTACAACATGGCGACTGTAATTAATAATGATGCATTGTAGTCTTAAGAATCACTAAGAGGAGGTCGGGCACAATGGCTCACGCCTATAATCCCAGCACTTTGGGAGGCCAAGGCAGGCAGATCACAAGGTCAGGAGATCGAGACCATCCTGGCTAATACGGTGGAAACCCTGTCTCTACTAAACGAAATACAAAAAAAAATTAGCTGGGCGTGGTGGCGGGTGCCTGTAGTCCCAGCCAGTCTGGAGGCTGAGGCAAAAGAATGGCGTGAACCCGGGAGGTGGAGCTTGCAGTGAGCCGAGATCACACCACTGCACTCTCCTGGGAGACAGAGTGAGACTCCGTCTCTCAAAAAAAAAAAAAAAAAAAAAGAATCACTAAGAGGATAGATTTCAAGTGTTCTCCCACAAAAAAATAGTGTGTGTGGTAATGTCTATATTAATTAGCTTGATTTAGCCATTCCACAATGTATACATATTTCAAAACATCATGTCGTATATAATAAACATACTCAACTTATATGCATCAATTAAAAATTTTTTCTAAAAAAGAAAATGGTTTTTGCTGATAATAATTAAATAATAAATAAATAAATACTCTTGTTCATAAGCCACCCATCCTGTGGTATTTTGTTATAGCAATCCAGACAGACTAAGACACAAAATTAAGGAGAAACTCTTACTGGACACTAATGGAGACAGGATGCATAATTCATGAACCCACCACGTTGCTGAGGCCCAATCTGCCCATTTTGAACTGGGTCAATACTATCCCAACCAATAAGGAGGGGCAGGTACAACACAGGGCCATCATTAAGGGGAAATGGGATACACCAGACTAAACTCACCCTGGGCCTGCTGCAAATGCTACTCGACAATGGGCAGCCTCTTGTGGCATCCAATAGATGATGCATGACTCATATCATCCTCAAGCTGCTGGGCTGAGAGAATATTACAAAGAGTAGCTAAAGCAACAACTAAGGTGAGGGTCACTGCAGGGCACCTTCAACGGCTGAACAATGAAGTTGACTAAAGCCATCTGGACTCTAAATACAAGCACACAGCAGAAGGGAACCAGGCACTGAATCACTTGCTTGGAAATAATGACAATTGGAGTGGGAGGAGTTGCCAGCCTCATTCTCATAGGAGTCCTATTGCCCACACTCATACTCTGAACTACCCTATATGATAGCTGGACCACTGCCAATTTGGATCTGATGTGAGGGGATCTGCCTGCTTTGAGTTTCTTGACTCCCAGGAAGGCACTTTCAGGAGGCTGTGGGACAAGGGCATCTCTCTATTGCCTGTCAGCAGTAACCTATAAAATAGGGGCAGTCATGGGCTATGTCAAGGTGGTCGCCAACACTGTCCACCCAGTGGGCTTCAATGATCATGGACACAAAGTGTGGGCACTCTCAGCCAGGTTTGGGTGCCCAGTAGGGTCATGATACCTGGGCAGAGCCAGAAAGACTGGGCAATACAGGCCAGTCAGGCAACCCCCATATTGACGGTTTAAGAGCATCTGAGATCCCAAGAGGTCCACAAAGCTAGAAAGAGTGGGAATATTAACCTTTCTTCTCATTTCTACAGTAGCCTTTGGTGTGCCTCACAGGACAACATCCTGATAAGAATTAGCACAGCCATGCCAAGAGGAGGCAAATGCACACAATGCTGGCTTTGTCGTCCCAGAATGAAGTCCCCCATGCTCCCATTGTAATGGCTTGGCCAGTACACAATGACTTGGATTTTCCTCAAGACCAGCAAACCCACTAAACTCCCTAGTCAAGGCGGTGATGGATGACTAAATAATTCTCAGTTATCTGATGGTGGAAAAATTTTGGACATTCTGCCTTTTTCTGAGTTCCTTGATTCACACACACACACACACACACACACAGAGAGAGAGAGAGAGAGGATACTCACTCTATTGCATTGCTTTCTAGTGGAAAGAAGGCATAACCACATGACCCCTACTTCCCTAACTAGAGAAAGGATCTCCGAGATTAACAGATCTTTGTAAAATTTGTGGGTGGTTCCAATAATGAAGACTGCCACATGATTCCCCAGATGGAGGTTTGTAAGGATGGAGGACAAGCCCCAGTGCTGCTGGAATGTGGGAAAGAGCATTGTGGAAATGGAGTGGTGAGATGGTCAGCTGGGAAGAGAGGGCACAGACTGTTCCATCAGTTTTCCACACATTCACAGAAGCAAGGAATATTCATTGCAATATGCCCCAGATCCAGAGTTAGGAGTCGAAGGTAGACAAGTATGAGGAGTTAACAGTATCACAGGGAGAGGGCACAGCAAGGACAGCCAGGCTTGCTGCATCTAAGCTTTTGACACTAGAATTCACAAGAAGTTGTCCAAAGGGACAAAGGGCAACTCCAGGGAATAGCCAGGCTAGTTCATCTGTCTACGCTACTGGGATTATCCATGCTCATACTTTTATGAGATAATTAATATTTAAAACTGACTTGAATTAGCAGTAAGCAATGAGAATAGATGCATAGCTTGGTTAATATTTTTCAGCTCTGCGGTGATAGCACTGTATAAACAAAACACCATTTTTTTTTTTTTTTAGCAGCAGCTCAAGAGTGCTGGGGGGATTATGTAGAGAATTGGGAAAGTAAGATTTACTCTTAAAACCAGGTCTTCTTGGAGATTAGGAAGAGTACTGTTACTCCCCAGCCTTCTTAATTTCCACAGAGTACATAAAAATAACAGAGTTTGAATATTCCCTTTTCCAGACTTTAATTCCTACGGCTTAGACTCCAACCAGACCACGTCCTCCTTCTCCAGCTGCAATACAGCTCCTTCTCCAGCTGCAATACGGCTCCAGCTGCAATATGGTGGGTCCTGTTCATAGCCATCCTTGGCCACAGCATGTTTATTTCTCATATGGATGCCATTCTTCATAATACCCACATTTATACAGCTCTGAAACAGCTCACATTCAAAACCAAAGTGGTACACACTAGGGATGGTACAAGTGAATCCTCCACTAGAGAGATAGAAATGGAACTGAGTATTATAAAGGGCTTCCTTGAAGACAATGGGCTAGAAGGGCACTGGGAGGGGTCTGATCAGTTTCACCACAAATGCAGATCTTGGTGGGGATGAACATTTTTCAATATCTCCTTCTACTGCTCTTGGCCTTTGTTCTCCATAGAAACCAGGGACTCCTAGACTCCTAGAAATAGATGACTTTGAAATCATGCATTTTATACTCAATGTATTTCTTCCTTCACTGCTACTTTCTCTTTCCTAGTCAAGGCTCAACTTAAGCATCTTATATCCTGGGAAATCTTTTTTTTGCCTTTCCCATATTTGGTAAAGCTCTCTCCTCTGCACCCTGGTAATAGCAGCACCTTGTGCTAAGTTTTATCACAGCCCTTAGCACTATGAATTGTAATTTCTCTTTTTAAACACCTGTTTCCTTGACTAGGCTGTGAGTCTGTGTTTTCCTCAATGTGGTATCTTAAGCACTCTCAGTGTGTAGCGCAGTTGACAGTTTATATATGTTTGCTAAATGAATTATTGAATAAATTCATAAGATGTTTTTTCAATATTATTTTACACAATTGCCCATAGGGTTTCATTACAGAAAATATAGAGTTAAAGATGAATATTGGGATATGATGATGGAAACAGATATAGTTATGTAAAATGTACATTTTGCTACAACTAAAAAAGAACTTAAACAGCAGTTCCTAAATTTACTTATTTATTAGAACCATTGACAGAGACAGTAAAAATAAAATCACATCTTGGCTATTCTCTGGCTTTTCTGAATCAGAATCTCTGGAGCGGTGCGCAGGAATTGACATGTTTAATGAAGTCCCTGTTTAGCAAAGCCCATAGTTCAGTCTGATGCACAACCAGGTTCAAGAATCCCTGTGTTTGAAATAATGTCATTGGTTTTCAAAGGGGCTTCGTGGTGAGATCAGATATTTAGAACTAAAAGGAGACCTCAGATTCCTAGTCCATGGTTTCACCCATAATACCATTCTGCCCCCAGAGTTACAGGTGCTGTTGAAATGTTGGCCAGTGGTGCTGGCAAGGTGAGCACAGACATGAGTGTAACTCTGTGAGTGCCACAACATAATCTACAGGGTTTCTAGAAGGGTCATGTAGACATTGGTGAGTGGCCCTTTCAGTGTCCATGTTTCCTTGTCCAAAATACATTACAGGAGCTAAAATATTTAAAATGATAAAAATTTAAAATTGAATAGAATCAACCATGCAAACATATTTCTTATGATGTGTTCACTAAGCACACTAATCATAGATTTTCCCTACTAGTGTATCAACACAGACTGAATCCTTAAACCTTTTAGAACTGGGCTCTTAAATATTTTTCTGAAGATTCTTATATGAAAACTGAACATTAAACATATCTAAATATACTTCTTATTTTCCAACCCTGGATTAAGGGTCAAACTAAAAATCTTTTCATTTTCTTTTCTGATTTTAAGAAAACTACTTTAAAAACTAATCTTAGTATCTATTGTTTACGAAAGATAAGGGCTGTGACTACATAAAATTTTGTGGAAGAGTTTTACATATCATTAGGGGTAACATCAGTAAAAGGAATTATTATTTGCCCTTTTAGAGGTGAGGGAACTGAGACATCCGAAAGGTGTTTTGACGATCTCACTTGTGTGTTAACTCAACTCTCAAAGCTCCCTAATGCTCTATTGGAAACACTGCCTATTAAAAGAAATTTCTTCATAATCACTATCCCAGCAGGTGTGAGGTGGCATTTCATTGTGGCTTTGATTTGCATTTCCCAGATGATTAGTGATGTTGAGCATTTTTTTTCACAAACCTGTTGGCCATTTGTGTGTCTTCTTTTGAGAAACATCTTTTCCCCTTAAAAAAAAATCTGGTTGTTTACTTGCTATTGAATTGTATGAATTTCTTACATAGTTTGGATATAAACCTCTCATCAGATGTACAGTTAACAAATATTTTCTTCCATTCCATGGGTTGTCTCTTTGCCCTGTTAATTATCTCCTTTACTATGCATAAGCTTTTTAGTTTGATGAAATCCTGTTTGTCTATTTTTGCTTTTGTTGCCTGTGCTTTTGGGGTCATATTCAAAAATCTTTCCCCAGATTAATGTCAAGAGGCTTTTTCTCTGTTTTCTTCTAGTGGTTTTACGGTTTCAGGTCTTACGTTTAAGACCTTAATTCATTCTGAGCTGATTTTTGTATATAGGGTGAGATAAGAGTCCAATTACATTCTTCATATGTGGATAATCAGTTTTCCCAATACCATTTATTGAAGAAATTGTACTTTCCTCAATGTGTGTTCTTGGTATCTTTGTCAAAGATCAATTAACTAATAAATTAACATTTTGAAATTGCATTTTCATTTTTCCATTTGCCCTACTTTTCATTTTATTTGTTTTTGTTTTTCACATATAACTTTATTCTGATTCTGTTTATGATGTGTGTGTATGTGTGTGTGTGTGTGTGTGTGTGTGTAATACTCTGGACGCAATGAGGAAAAAAGAATAAAGAGGGAGAGACTGAGAGAGAAGAGAGTGGGTAGACAAAGGAATGAAAAAAGTATAGGTTAGTTAATTTCTGGATATTTTAATCTAAATCACTAAGTACAACCCATTTTATTACTTTTTAAAAATATTATAATCAGTGAAAAAGCAAGACAGTTTAAGGAACGAATGGGCAGGAAACCATTCAAAGAATATTGATAAAAAGCAAAAAGACAGTAAAGAAATCAAAGGAAGAAATGATAAAATAGGAGGAACATCACAGCAAATCACATATGGGTAGAGCGATAAAGAAAGAAGCAGAGATAGATATAAGAAATCAGGAAGATAATCAGAATGCATTAATGTGCTGTGCAATGCGTTACATATCTGGTTAATATAATATAGATGTCGACCGGCACGGTGGCTCATGCCTGTAATCCCAGCACTTTGGGAGGTCAGGCATGAGGTGGGCAGATCATTTGAGGCCAGAAGTTGGAGATCAGCCTGGGCAACATAGTGAAACCCCATCTCTACTAAAAATATAAAAATCAGCTAGGTGTGGCAGCGCATGCCTGTAATCCCAGCTACACAGGAGGCCGAAGCATGAGAATTGCTTGAACCCGGATGGCAGAGGTTACAGTGGGCTGAGATCTTGCCATTGCACTCCAGCCTGGGTGACAGAGTGAGACTATCAAAAAAATTATGTATATATGTTTATATGTTTTACATATATTATTTTTATATATATTATATAATGTTTTATATATTATATATGTGATATATTATGTTTTATATATTATATATGTTTTATATATTATATATGTTTTATATATGTTATATGTTTATATATTATATGTAATTTTACATATATAAAAAACATAGATGTCACATTATTAAAACAATATATTATTTAGCAAAATATGATAAATTTTATACTGTCTGCTTTATTCATGTCATAAACTTTTTTACTTATTTTTTATAATTCACAGTTATTTACATAAAGACTAAAAGGGAATTGGCCCCAGTTTGACTTCCCTCTCTTCTTCATTCTGTTTCAAAATCCATTGGTAAAGCTAAATGAAATCTGTTTCTTTGTCCAAAGTTATGGTGAAATTGTTTCCTGTGCTTGTTATGGGCATAAATTAATTGCAGAAGAAAGTGCTTTGAAAAGAGTTCTAAACCAAGATAAATGGTTTACTTTATTGCAATCGTCCTTAACATATAAACTTACCTGAGAATTGCACGGCATGAACTCTTAGTCATTCCTCAGATATCCAGACTTAAGGACAGAAGGTCATTTGCCAAGTTTTTTTTAGCTGTCATTTTCCTATCCCGTCAATTTGATTTTCAAGGTTTAGAGATGGAGAGTTTATTCAATTGATTAAATTTTGGATTTTAGTCTCTTCTGAGCCTAATGTCTGGGTTATATGAAATATTTTTAGTATAGATATTAGGAGAAGTTGACATTGAATGTTAAGAACTTCTGTCCATCCACTTCTTGCAGTCTCTACTAAGATTAAGGGTCAAAACTGGGTCTTGGAAGTCGACAAAGTTTGGTTTGTGTCTTCTTCTCTGGCCTCTTCTCAAGCCCCACCCTGCAGGCCACATTGTTGAGATGCCAGGGACCTGGAATGATAGTGCTGGAAGGCTCATAAACTTCCATATTCCAACTGCATAACTTACAGAAAGGGGAATAGACAGCCAGAGTGAAGGAGTGACTTTTGCCAGACAAGCCAGCATTAAACCTAGGTTGATAGAAAGAGTGCTTCTCTTGACTCTCAGCCCAGAGTCTTCACCATCTGCTAGTCCCCAAATCTCTAGACAACTCATTGCTCCGATATTTTAACTACCCTGTCAACACCCTAAAGTTGCCCAAGTTTTTCAGCTTGCTAAGGGGATAATACATTAAAGGAATAAATTAACCAACTATTTATTTTTTAAAATCTTTGTTCAAGCATTTATCAGGAAGTGGTGTAGTATATGTGCCTGTATCAAGTTATCAGAACTGTCATATCTCAATCAAGATTTAAATTGGTTACTTTTAGTATAGAAAAATACCCTTCTTTCAAACAGATGCTCCTAAATATAATAACTATGTATCTCCAAAAGGGGTAACTTGACAATTCCATAATTAGAGTAAGACATTTGGGCATTCCTCACTCAGCAACTGGTAAAATAGTAAGCAGAGAAACGATCTGAACATTATGAACTACTCTGAACTAATTGCTATCTGTAGAAAACTCGACCCAATAATTGCAGAATACATATTAAGATTTTATATTATATTTATCAATATTGGCTGTATTTTGGGTCATAAAATAAGTTTTATTAAATTAAAAGATTGAAATTACCCAGAATACTTATCTGACATCAGCAGAATTAAATTAAACACAAGTAACAAAAGGGTAACAAAGAAAACCACAAATATTTGACATTAAATTATAGATTTAAAATAATGTATGGGTCAAAGAAGAAATCAAAAAAGAAACCAGAAAACTGTTTGAATTAAATGAAAATGCAAATATATCAAAATCTATATGATACAGCTAAGGCAATGCTTAAAGAAATATTTATGACACTCTACACTTCTATTAAAAAAGAAGTAATGCCTAAAATTAATTTTTAATTTTTTTTGAGACGGAGTCTCGCTCTGTCGCCCAGGCTGGAGTGCAGTGGCGTGATCTCAGCTCACTGCAAGCTCTGCCTCCCAAGTTCACGCTATTCTCCTGCCTCAGCCTCCCGAGTAGCTGGGACTACAGGCGCCCGCCACCACGCCCTGCTAATTTTGTTTTTGCATTTTTAGTAGAGACGGGGTTTCACCGTGTTAGCCAGGATGGTCTCGATCTCCTGACCTCGTGATCCGCCTGTCTCGGCCTCCGAAAGTGCTGGGATTACAGGTGTGAGCCACCGCGCTTGGCCTAAAATTAATTTCTTAACATACCACCTTTATAAACCAGAAAAAGAAAAGCAGAGCTGAGATCGCGCCACGGCATGATAAAAAAAAAAGAGAGAGAGAATCATTCTGGCTGCTGTGCTGAGAAACGTTAACAACTGTTATTACATCAGGAGCTTAGGTCTGCTTTGACATGAAGCACTGGGACACTGGAACAGAGAAAGAGATACTCTCCCCACTCCAAACTTTAGAAACCAGCCCCTGACAGGCGAATATGATCCACCATTTCTATACTGTGAGCAGAGTCTGTGCCACGTTCAGCAAGAGTGGCAGGTCTCCTTGACCTCAGTGCTTCCTGGAGTGGACAGACTACGGCCACCTTATCTTTTTACACGAGAACTGTCCTTCCTCTCTCAGGCATGAAACCACTGGCCAGCTTGGCCATCTTAATCAAAGGAATCTTGAAGCCATTCATTTCATTCACTTTATTTCAAGAAGACATGAAATTATGTTTTATGCCAGGCCAATAAAGGATGACACATCATTTCCTTGGGCTTACAATATTTTTGCCTTTGGAAAGGTGTCTGAGAAAGACATGACCTGAAGTTTACTGTCTAGTACAGTGCAGACTGACAGTAGCTGCTCAATAAAGCATAGTGCCCTTCTTCCTATCCCTTTCTCATTCGCCTTGACTTCCCCAAGGTCTTCATTTTCAGAGATGGCAACTGATACCTAGAAACCCCATGAAGTTCTACAGTGTTTACATCAATCCCTCAAATCTGGTTGAGCCCAAGAGCTAGAGACCTGCTGATTTTTCTGGAAAAATGGCTGTCTTAAAGAAGAACCAAAGGACATAGTGGAAAAGACAGCACCTAAAAGTTAGCATGGATGGAAGGGGAAAGTTCCTGGAAAGCAAGGCATTAGCAGGAATTAGCTAAGTTCTTGTCCACCCTTTGCTAGTGATGGTTCATTTTTGTAGGATAATAATATAATAAGCCTTTAAAAATAAAATTTAAAAAATGTATCTCTGAAGTTTGACAGGCAAGATAGAACCTAGAAAAATAGAGTCTAAACTCTCTCTCTCTCTCTCTGTCTATGTGTGTGTGTGTGTGTGTGCAAGAGAGAATGAGAGAGAAAGAGAGAGAGACAGAGAGAGAGAGGCTGGTGATTCAAGGTCCCAGTGCAGATAAACAGATTCACTCTTTCTCCTCCCCAAACAAAACTAGATTTTTTTATTTGTCACACTTGAAGCTCATCTGCTTTCCCACTCCCTCATTAAAATTCTGAGCTACTGCAAGACAGCCTCATGCAGGATAATTAGAGCCTGATCTCCCAGGAGAATGCTGGGAACCAGGCTTGTGAATTAGCCGTTCCCCTTGGTGGGTGGACACTGCCACCCTGTGTTAAGATACTGGGAACCACTGAGCGGTGATCCTTTTCTCTGACTCCTCAACTTCAGATTGCTCAGTCGATTCCCAGGTGTGCCCACAATATCAATATGTGTTCGTTATGGTGTGAAGGCTTCCACAGCTGTCAGTGTTTTCAGCCAGGGGATGGAGAGGTTGTTTATAGCGAGGGAAGAGGGGCATGAGATGAAGCTAGGGAGGCAAGCAGAGGTGATAGAACGCATGCTAAGGAAAACCCCACGAGGAACTGCCCTGGATTTCCCCAGCCACTCAAGCATTTGGGTTTCTGTGACTTTGCTGCCACTGCTACCTCTTCCCTGAATGCTTTTCCCACAGACTCTGCCTTTTGAAAGCCCACGCCTCTCAGAGATCTGGCTGAAGCATCACCTTATGTGCGAACCCCTGCCTGATCACCACTCCCTAGACCCTACCCTGGTAGAATCAGGGATTTCATTCTGCCCCATCATAGCCTCTTCCCTACACAACTTAAAGGTAGGTCTCAACATTTCCACATTTGTCTTCCATGAACCCTGGAGGCCCTGGAGTGTGAATGAACTTGTCTTATTTTTCTGTATGTCCCCAAGCCTTAGCAGATCTTTCATTAATATCTTTGGCAGAGCAAATGAATGAATGAATGAATGAATGAATGAACAAAATAAATAGTATGCATATAACATTTGGAAAAATCAGATTAAAGCCTTTAAGGCAGAAAAATCAATGTTATTAGGAGAGGGGAGAAATACCAGAACTGAGAGAAGAAGTACAAGAATTGAGGGGCTGGAGAGGGCTGAAAACTGATAGGGAATGTTACTGAGTTGTAGAAAATAACTCATTTCACCACCAGAGAAAGAGCTATTTATGTAATGCTAGAATTAATATAATAATGGTTATTATCTCAGAAACACAAGACAGTCATAAAATGGCTTATTAAAAGGGTTGCAACTCAGATCACTAAAACCATCAGAGAGGATTCCAACTTTGCATTTCACTAAAATGTAAGACTTTTTGCTTGAAAACGTCTCATTTAATGGGCTTATCAGCTTCCCAATCTCAATATCTTCAAGACTCCTATAAACCTCCACTCTCCCTGATTCTAACACCGAATTAATCAAAGTCAAGCACTGTTACCCCAGAAATGTCTCTTGAACACTTTAAGCCACCTCCAAACACTTTCACTTCTCCAAACCTTTGAGCAGAAATGTGCTATTTCCTCTGCTGGGAATATGTTCGAATCCCTTTTTTAAAAAAGGCGAAATTAGAGTCTCCCTTACAGACTCAGCTTTGCAAAAAGCCTTTCCCATTTTCACACAGCAAAGGTGGCCATTCCTCAACTGCGTTCCCCTTGCACTGTGTTCATGCCCTAATTCCAGCATTTTTTTCAAGCCTCTATTGTAGGAATTACTATAGAAGGGTTCTGTTGAAAGTATCTTGACCTGCTCCCCACTGTCTGAAAGCAACGTCAAGGAGGTATACAGCTTCAGTATCTTTGTAGTCTTCGTTCTAGCACAAGGATGAAATACAGCAAAATAATGCTTAGAACACATTTATGAAATAAATGAATAAAGAAATGAAAACAAATGAATGGACAAGCATGAAGGACATATTAGGCTGAAAAAAAATAGCTTTACCAGTCTGTGTAGCTCCTGATCACAACAGTATATACTGGTCACACCTTGTCCCGTTATTTCCACCCAAAATCGTACTCATTCTTTAAGACCTGTCTCAAATGCTACCCCCTTCAAGCTTCTGTCTGTAATTAATCAACATGCAGCCCTTTGCTTCTGGGCAATGCTCACATGACACTCATCATTTACTACATTTTATGAGAGATCATGCACTAAAAAAATAAAAAATACATAAAATAAATTGGGAGACTGCTCTGTGCCAGCCACAGGGAAAGTCTCTTTCCAAAGCTGAGTCTCTAAAGGACACCCCTAATTCAGCTTTTAAAAAGTTCCAGATGCTGAGCACAAAGAGTTGAACAAAACGGAAAAGGTCTCTGTTCTTTTGAAGCTTATATTTCAGTGGATGGAGACAGATAATAAATAGCACATAAACAAATAAATAAAAAGAGAATTTCAGTGTTTTAAGGACAATAAAACTGGGTAATGTAATAGTGTTTCCCTCAGCATTCTCATTTGTAGCCAGCAGAATTCAGTTTCACAAAAGGAGAATTTATTAAGCAGGGTTCCTCCAAAAACTCAACAGAAAGACTAAAGAAACAGGCTCTTGTCAAGTTTCCAGCAAGAAAATTGGACATTTCATCTCCAGCATATGATACATGCGGACAGTCATTGATTTAGTACTACTCAAGAGAGGAGAAAACATTCATTGAAATCTGATTAAACTGTGTGACTTTTTTTTTTTTTTCGAGACAGAGTCTCGCTGTGATGCCCAGGCTGGAGTGCAATGGCCCGATCTCTGCTCACTGCAGCCTCCACCTCCCAAGTCAAGCAATTCTCCTGCCTCAGCCTCCTGAGCAGCTGGGATTACAGGCACCCACTACCATGCCATGCTAATTCTTTTTTTTTTTTTTTTTTTGAGAGGGAATCTCGCTCTGTCACCCAGGCTGGAGTGCAGTGGCGCAATCTCTGCTCACTGCAAGCTCTGCCTCCCAGGTTCACGCCATTCTCCTGCCTCAGCCTCCAGAGTAGCTGGGACTACAGGCGCCCGCCACCATACCGGGCTAATTTTTTGTGTGTTTTTAGTACAGACGGGGTTTCACCCCGTTAGCCAATTCAGTCTCGATCTCCTGACCTCGTGATCCGCCCGCCTTGGCCTCCCAAAGTGCTGAGCCACTGCGCCCGGCCTAACTTTTGTATTTTTAATAGAGACGGGGTTTCACCACGTTGGCCAGGCGGGTCTCGAACTCCTGACCTCAAGTGATCCACCTGCCTCAGCCTCCCAAAGTGTTGGGATTACAGATGTGAGCCACCATGACCGACCAAATTGCATGACTTTTTATTTCCATTTTGCCATGCAAGTTTTCTCTTCCCTCCTGCCTTACTTACCTACAGATTCAGATTTTTAAAAAGGAGTTTATGCTTTCTATGACTTTTTGCATTAGGGTTGAAACTTTCAGTCACAAGTCCTTTGGGACAGATAACTTACTAAAGGTCTAGAACAAATGACCAGCCACCCAAGGACACATATGCAGGCTGGCATGCCTGCAGCCAAAAGAAACAACATGGAAAGCATAGGACAGTCCAATGGGTCTCTGCTTCTCCATAATAACTCTCTTTGAGAAAAGTTGGATTCTGTGTCTAGTGTGAAACTCTCAAAATAGTTTTTTGAACAATCATGTACTTGGTGGACTATAAGGCAAAATGATTTTGTTTTTCTTCTATCAGTCTTCGAACAAATTGTGTTGACTCCTCCTTTCCTGCTCCTTCATGGCATATTGGGCAGATCCCACAGGTGGTGTTAAAATGTCCAGCCCAGTTAGTCCAGTTTGAAATTTTATTTTTATATTCAATTCAAAGCATTTCCCCACTCCAGTGCAGAACTGCCTTGCATACTGGCAAGTAGGCCCTTTGGATTCTCCTTCATTATGGTAAATAGACTTGTTGGTGATACTGGAAGCTAGTGCCCCAAACCGGAGCACAGTGAGCCTTACGCACCCCACTTTGTAAAATGAAGGCATGGTTTTCCTCTTCAGGCTTATTACAATGAGGTAAAGCTAGTCCTATGGCCAACACTCATCCATACCCTCTCCAGTCCAAAGAAAAGACTAGAAATTTGAAAAGATTGCCTAAACTAAATTACCATTCCCTTTTCCTCCTAATGCTTTGGAGTTCTCCAAGATCAGGATCTGAAAGCAAGGATTATGGGTAAGTGGCAAAAGCACTTTTACTTTGCAGCTACAGTTGATGCTTCTTCCCTAGCTATTTCAGT